>NC_137086.1:38488795-38806295 GCF_951640355.1 Cnephaeus nilssonii
CACTTAATGACTGTGTAGTTTATTACTCAGTAGGTCATATCCTGTATATTTTAAGAACAAACACCTCAGAGACTGTGACTTGGTGGAAGGAGATGACATGTGTCACTGCTGTTATTTCCACTAGAGCCTGGTGGAAAAACTAATTACCTTTTCATCTGGGCAAATTCAGAGGTCAGTTTACCACTAGTATATCACTACATGACAGGGAACATGGGTAATTAGGTGGGATGTGTAACCTGGATATTCCATGGATCTCATTACATCTTATTTAGAAAGGCTATAATTTGATTGGTGGAAAATTAAGGCATCTTCTCATGGGTCATTTTATCTTTCTGCAATAATAATTCTTGGCTTGATTAAAAATTGATCCAGTGTCTTCAAGTGAATTTATTATTGCTGCAATCTATCACCCACAGACAGATAATCTGGTTCCCATCTTTATCTGATTTGAAAAATCTGTCACTTATTATGTGTTGTTTTTTTTCAATCATTTAAATTGATAGCATTCTAGGAAGGCGCTCGCAACCCCAGATTTCTTGAAGAAAAGCTTGCAGGAGGGTGCATCCTTTTATGGTAAAGGATTGGATAATCTGTCAATTTTAATAAATCGATTTTGAATTGTTCTATGGCAACATTTTCCCTGTTAAAAATAATCAAACCCCATTTTGAGGAATGAAAACAATTGAAGAATAGGAGGACAGACTGCTTTTCTTCTCTCCTGTTTTTTTTTTTTTTCATCCAAAGGACTTTAGTTCTCTTAAAGATTCTAAGTCTGTAAAATTGAACCCCAAATCTTGGAGAGTCAACCAAAATATATTTAATGACCCTCAATAAATTACGGAATATCAGTCTGTATATTCCTCACCAGCTAGTCAGGCATGGCTCCCAAATTAGTCAGGAAAATCATTTTGAGTTCATTTAGGCTTTTAAGAAAACATAATAAAGTTATTCACATTTTATAGGTTCTCTCAGCTCACAGTAATAGTGCAATAGAAGATATTAAACTTGCAAATATTAAATGTATTTTATGACCTCTACTCTAATATTAGTTATCTTTTTTAGTTATTTTATTTAAGTATATGTGCTGCTTAAGTGAGCACGAGGCATCTTTTATTAAGTACTTACTACATACATGTAAAAACCTAAGAGTTTTATGTGGGTTAGTTTATTTAAGGCATCATAGCAGCTGTCTGGGTGAGGTGTAAGCATAGAGAGGTTAAGTAATACCCTGAAGTTACACAGGTGGTAAATGGAGCCACCAGGATTCGAATCCTAGTGGACTGACTCAAGAGGATGATCATTACCACTACTCTGCTTCTTCTTGCCTTAGAATTAGCTTTCTTAGGATAGATTGAAGGAAGTCTTTAGAGTATGCATAAAGCCAATCATTTCAACAGAGCAATTAATAGGTATTTATTAAAGACTTGCTTTAATCCTACCTAATAATAATAGACAAATATGCAAATTGACCGTACCTTCGCTATGCCCGCGATTGGCCAGGAGGCGCGGGGGGGGGGCGGGACGCGGGGTGGCCGGGGTAGCCGATTGGGCCAGCGGGACGCTGAGCTCGCGTCGCCAGCAGCGGCTCGAGCTCAGCGTCTGCGCCATGGCTGTGCTGCGGCACAGAAGGGGCCTCTGGGGCAGCGAGCTCACGTCCCACCGCAGACCATCAAAAGCGGGGGAGCTGGGTGCCTGTCTGCTCTGGCACAAGGCCTTTCAGAAGCCTTCGCCGGGCCGGAGGCTTCTGAAAGGCCTGGTGCACTAGCGGACAGGCACCCTGCTCCCCCGAGATCGAAAGCAAAAGTGTGGGAGCTGGGTGCCTGTCCACTCAGGCACCAGGCCTTTCAGAAGCCTCCGCGGCGCTGGAGGCTTCTGAAAGGCCTGGTGCACCAGCGATCAAAAGCAAAAGCGTGGGAGCTGGGTGCCTGTCCGCTCAGGCACCAGGCCTTTCAGAAGCCTCCGCCCCGCCGGAGGCTTCTGAAAGGCCTGGTGCACCAGCGGACTGGCACCCAGCTCCCCCCCTAAACGTGCATGATTCAATCATGCACTGGGCCTCTAGTTCAAGCATAATTCTTAGGCACTGAGATACAAAAAATGGCAAGATTTTCATTAATCCTATCTAATAAGGAGGGAATATGCTAATTGACTGCCCTGCCCTCAAAGGTGGTGGCGCCCACAGCCACAAGATGGCGGTGCCCAGACCCCTTAGCCCCGCTGGGGCGGCAGGCGCATGGCAAGGGGGCCCGCCTCGCACGCCTGCCTATGGAGTCCCCTAGACCCCTCAGCTGCCTAGGGCTGGCCTGAGGCACAGGCAAGCCTTGGATAGCAGCTGCCCAGCCACCCAGGGCCGGCCTGAGGCTCAGGTAACCAGGGCTGGCCGAGGCTTGCGCTGTTGGCAGTGGCAGCAGCAGAGGTGTGATGGGGCGTCGCCTTCCCCTGATCGCTGGGTTGCCTTCCGCCCCTGAGGGCTCCCGGACTGTGAGAGGGGGCAGGCCGAGCTGAGGCACCCCCCACTCCAGTGCATGAATTTTCATGCACTGGGCCTCTAGTAAGATATAAATAAATTAAATAATGGAAATGATAAAAATAACATTGTAACACCACACAAAAGACATTTATCCCAAACTGCTAACAGAAGGTGGGACTGCAAGGATTCAGAGGAGAGCCAACAATTGTAGGCATAGCAATCCTGGAATACTTCATGGGGCAGGAGGGTCTTGAAGAACCCTATAAGATCTGGAGAGATAGAGAGAAGGGAAATGGTTTGTTAGGTGGGAAATGGTGTGAGAAAACCTTGGAAATGGGAAGGAGTCAGGTGACTTGGGGAACAAGTGCCTGGAACAGAAGGCATTGGATTGTGGCAGGGTGGAGAAAAGGCTGATAGGTTGCTTGGGGCCAGACGTGGAAACCTTGAGCACTAAGGTCAGGAGAGTAGAATTGTATAAGGGCCAGGACCAGATATTGGAAGCTTTGGTGCAAAGCGGGGTTGTGAGCATCCTTAAGCAGATCTTAAGTGGGTAAGTTGAACATAGGACAAACCAAAAGAGAGAGGCTTGTGATGTCAGAAGATTGCTTGCTGACCCCTATAAAAGGCAGACAAAGTTTGCCCTGGGGAAAGGTAGAGGGAAGGTCTTCAGAAGCATCCAACTGAAGCTGATATGCATCGTCTCATGACTGGGGCCTGTGAAACTGATCCTCTGTCTCTCCATCTCACCAGCTAGTCAGGCATGGCTCCCAAATTAGTCAGACATGTGGACACTGGGTCAGGGACAGGGTGGGGCTGAGATGGGTGATTGAAGGGCTTTGGTGTTGGCTGGTGGGAAGGGTTGGGGATGGGCAAGGCCCCCGTTACTAAGCTGGCCCTGCGAGGCTTTGCTTCCCTCCATGTTTTCTTATTGTGTGCTTATTAGTGAGGGTCTCTGTATTTACCATGTTTGGGTTTGGAGATTATTTCTTTACAGAAGCTGTAGTTACTATTTTCGGTTCCATGACCTCCTTGTTAAGTGGCTCAGCTGATGACCTGATGTTTTTACTAGCTTGGTAGAGGATGCTAAATTTTATGGGCTATGATGTTCAGAACTTGGTTCTGGAGCCCCCAAGAATCTTAGTAAGCACATTGCTGCTGGCTTTCTTCCCTCCCTGTTCTTTTTGTGTCTTTAAGCTATATAGAAAAGCCCCTTCAAGTCACATAGAAAATGCCATCTGCCTAATTGTGGAAGAGCCCATTGATATGTCTAAAATAATGCTTCATATGTTTGCTGTTTTACACTTTTGAAAGTACGTCCACACAAATTATTATTTTGAATGCTTTTAGGATCCCTGTTAGTCAGGTTAGAGAGTATTTTATTTCATACATGGGGAAATTGAGGCTCAAAGGCCATAAAACAGGAGAGCATCAGAAGTAAGTCTTGCTTTAGATCTCCTGACTTGTGGGCATGTGCCCTGCCTAACACATATGCTGTCATTTTAGATTCTCTCTGTTGGATTCTGAGAGAATAAACTTGGGATTTTAATTGGGTGAACTGAGGTGGTGAGGGAGACCTACTCTTGTTCTTTTACACTAGCTTTTCAATAATGCTGAAGATGAGGATGATGATGACAAGTCACCTATAAGATGTGCTCATTCAGAAGTCTCTCATGTAGTTCCTGGAATTTCAACAGAATTCATTAAAAACCAACCTGAACCCCAGGTGACCTAAGGCCTTCCAATATGCCAATCATTCATCTAAGGAAACAGGACTAAATTACTTGTACCTGAAAGAAAGCCTTTTACAAAACAAAGAGTATATACACACTCTCACCTGAGCCCAGCAGTTACACTCAACAGTGGCAGTTATTATAAATGACTATATTCCTACAGCAACCCTGGAGAAAGAATGAAAGAAAATTGTGCAACCAATTTAATGAGGTGTGTGTGTAAGAGGGATGGTTAGCAATTTGTCTTTAACAATCTTGTTATACGGCAAGAGGCTCTGAGGGGAAAGAGAGAGAAAGAGACTGGGAGTCAATGCTCTATTTTCTAACAATCCTCAAGAGAAAGGAGATAAAGACCAAAAGAATTCACTGAGCAAATGTTTCTCTTTGGCAACAAATGCAGGCTTCGTGCTCACAGAACCACTAGGCAATATGAACTGAGAAGGGTTATAAATCTGGATTTAACAAAGGTTTCACCCCAGCAGTAATAGAGTTAGAGGGTGAAAGGTTGCCTCTTGTTCAACCTTCTCTGGAATCATTTTCTATAATACTGGGAAGTAATTTTGTGGCATTTCTGGAAGCTCAATTGAATGAAAAGAAATCTCATTTGGTACTTGAACCACTGTTACCAAAGTGTGTACTTAGAAGACCACCTGAGTATCCAGTGAAGTTCAAATGCAATGGCAGAAACCATCTTAATTGGAACATCTAGTGCCTCCAGATTGTGGGTACTTGAGCTCCCAGTGGTATGACACAGTGTGGAGGGATATTTAATTGGGCTCTTCTGAAAGGGGAGCCCCTTTTAATAGGGACCACATCTTGAGCTCATGTTCAGAAGGCATTCAGCCCAAGAGCTGCCCTGGTGCACTTCTCTCTGCTTCTTTAGTTGCATCTGGGTTTATAAAATTATAATTGGTCAATAAATTAGTTGAGTCAGAAACCCAACAATTATTTATTGAGCAACTATTATGTTCCTGGCCTTATTCTAGATTCAGTGAGGTTTAGAAAGATTTTTATAACACAGTCTCCATTAGTCCAGACTCTTTGCTTCCCAGTAAGAGAAAGACATGCAGTGGACGCATCAAGGAGTTAATTCAAGGGATTTCTCCCACTTCCCAATTCAGAATCACCCACCATTGCTTTTCAAAGCCAATTATAATATTAATTATAATACTATAATTCATGAAAGTCAAGGTATCATATATTTCAAAAAACATTATTATTTTATGTACCAAGATAGGAAGTCTAATAGGAAACCCCATACATAAAGGCAGGATACCCATGAGCTACTCACTCAGTGATAGGGTAAAGGAAAATTCTCTGGAAGAGCCAGCCAGGAAACCTATATGTCCCATCATTGTGCCTCTATGGAGGGAAGGAAACACAAATCTCTCTCAGAATTTGAGCCACAAGCTGGTACTCACACAAGTCTGAGGAGTACCTGTGGTATAGAAATTGATTTCAAGTAGCCTCAGAGAACTCTGACTGGCAGAAACAAATGCTAATCCTCTCTGGAAGAATTCAACTTCAGTTCAGGCCCAGAGATTATATGATCCCATTGATTATATGACATTCTCATTTTAGGGATTTTATAATGTGAGAATAACATGCATCTAAGAATTGATGAAGAATGGTAATAATAATGATTTTTATGACTAACATATTAACATAATTTTATATAACTATAAAATTGCTGTGAACAGTATAATGTTTCTCAACCTTCTGTAAAATGTAAATAAAAGCATCTTTAAAATCTCGCTATCTTTATTGATCTGCAATAAATAAGATTGCTTTGTATATTCAGTTCCCAGCAAATGCCATAGTCTCTTTCCTAATCAAATTGCCCACCAAAGACTCTTCCATAAAGAAATAACAGGATCCTAACCGAACCCAATTCCAACTGACTTAAAACAAAGGGAACACATATTTCATGTGTACCCCCAAAAGTCCAGGTTGGGTCGAGCTGGATCCAGTGACTCAAATGTTCTCATCAAGACTTGGATTGCTGAGAAACCAAGATGGCGGCATTGGTAAACACCTAAACTGCTGTCTTGCGCAACAATTTCAAAACTACAACTAAAAGACAAAACGAACATCATCCAGAACCACAGGAAAGCTGGCTGAGTGGAAATTGTACAACGAGAAGGAAAGAGGAAAGCACACGGAGAATCAGAGGAGCTGCAAAAGGCTGAGGTACGCAGACATGCATGCGGGTGGCTGAGTGCCTGGCTGGCTTTCTCTAGTGGGAAGGAGACAAAAGCTCCCAACTGCACTGAACCCCAGTTCTGACTGCACTGAACCCCAGTTCCAGGCGAGACCCTGGGGACCCAGGCTTATAAGCGGGGAATCTGGACTGTCAGGTGGAAACTCAGGGGAGCCGTGAAAGGCAGAGGTCTGGAGGCGTGTACGCTAGTGCGTGAAGAGAGGACTGACTGCTGAATGTCGCTGGCTTTCTCTAGTGGGTGGGAAACAGAAGCTCCCCCACTACGTTGAACTCCAGTTCCGGGTGAGAATCTGGGAATCCAGATTCATTGGGGGAGAAACTGGACTGTCTGGTAGTGGGCGAAACTTGAGGGCGGCTTACTCTTAGAGGTGCTTGCAGCGATTACCGAGGGACACTGAGACCCAGGGGCATGATAGGGCAGGGCTGACAGGAAGCCAAGACTGTCTGCTCAGCCATGAGACTCCGCCCCATCCAAGCTGAGCACAGAGGCTTTTGCAATTTTGCAAGTCTTGTCTCATAAGGCTGTCTCCATCACTGAAGTTCTCCTGGTGTAGACACAGCTGATCCTCACAGCCAATTGGCCTGGAGGTCAATTCCTCCCAGTGATACCAACAAAAATCAAGACTTAACTACAACAAGGCTATACACACAGTCCACAAAGGGGTGCACCAAGAGTGTCCACATCAGGTAACTGGGGAGGCCGAGGCACTGGGCCATATAGGACACCTAGCACACAAAGCTACCCTACCAACTCAGGGAAGCAGCGAAAATGCGGAGACAAAGAAACAGATCACAAGCGAAAGTAATGGAGGAAAACAAACGACTGGATATAGAGTTCAAAACCACGGTTATAAGGTTTTTCAAGAATTTCCTAGAAAAGGCCAATAAATTTAACGAGACCCTTGAGGATATGAAAAAGGACCAACTAGAAATTAAACATACACTGACTGAAATAAAAAATATTATACAGAGACCCAACAGCAGACTAGAGGAATGCAAGAATCAAGTCAAAGATTTGAAATACAAAGAAGCAAAAAACACTCAACCAGAAAAGCAAAAAGGAAAAAGAATCCAAAAATTTGAAGATAGTGTAAGAAACCTCTGGGACAACTTCAAGCGTACCAACATCAGAATAATGGGGGTGCCAGAAGAAGAGAGAGAGCAAGATACTGAAAACCTATTTGAAGAAATAATGACTGAAAACTTCCCCCACCTGGTGAAAGAAATAGACTTATAAGTCCAGGAAGCGCACAGAACCCCAAACAAAAGGAATCCAAAGAGGACCACACCAAGACACATCATAATTAAAATGCCAAGAGCAAAAGACAAAGAGAGAATATTAAAAGCAGCAAGAGAAAAACAGTTAATTACCTACAAGGGAGCACCCATACGATTGTCAGCTGATTTCTCAACAGAAACTATGCAGGCCAGACGGGAGTGGCAAGAAATATTCAAAGTGATGAATAGCAAGAACCTACAACCAAGATTACCCACCAAAGCTATCATTCAGAATTGAAGGTCAGATAAAGAGCTTCACAGATAAGAAAAAGCTAAAGGAGTTCATCACCGCCAAACCAGTATTATATGAAATGCTGAAAGGTATTCTTTTAAGAAGAGGAAGAAGAAGAAAAAGGTAAAGATAAAAATTATGAACAACAAATACATATCTATCAATAAGTGAATCTAAAAAATCAAGTGAATTAAAAATCTGATGAACAGAATAAACTGGTGAATATAATAGAATCAGGGGCATAGAAAGGGAGTGGACTGAACATTCTCAGGGGTAAAGGGGTGTGGGGGATGTGGGAAGAGACTGGACTAAAATCATACACCTATGGACGAGGACAGTGCGGGGGAGGTAAGGGCAGAGGGTGGTGTGGGAACCTGGTGGAGGGGAGCTATGGGGGGAAAAAAGAGGAACAATTGTAATAATCTGAACAAAGATTTCTTAAATTTAAAAAAAAAAAAGACTTGGATTGCTCATCCTTTGGTTCTGCTTTTTCTATGCTGGATTGGTCTTGGGCTCTACCTGGGATTCCCCATACCTCCAGGCTTACATCATCTTTCTTATTGGCATTCTCACCAGAAACTGAGTTTCTCCTTTCCTCTGCTATCACAGTCTCGGAATTGAGCCTCATAGATTGGTTGGATCATGTATCTGTCCCTGGGCTGGATGAAGATTTTGGCTACCCCCAAGCCACAGTGACTCTGAGTGGAGAGGGGTGATTCTCACAATGCAGTTACCAGGCCAAGGGGGCTTGGATGGTGGGGAAGATGAAGGTAATTGGTCCTTTGCTGGAAACAGCAGATGTCCCCTCCATATTCTCCCTGTGCTTGAGGAAGTGCAGTCTATTTGTGGACATACCCACTATTACATAAGAGACGATTCGAGGTGTAAAGTAAAATTCAAGACAGCTAGGTTGAGAGGTGTGACCAAGTTGCATGTGACAAGTGCCGTGAGAGGTACAAGTGTAAGAGCTTGAGGGAGAAAGAAGTGACTGGACTAGAGTAAGTGGGAACACTTTATGGAGGAATTTGGGGAGATGGTGAAGGACAAGGGAAGATGGGAGCGGAAGGGAAAGAGCAAAAACAATGGCTTGGGATAAGCAAGGTAGTAATCATATCCTAAATCTGGAAAATTGGGAGACTGTGTGTGCCTAGGATTCTATAGACTTCTCAGCTGGTGCTGAATCACTATTTTTATTCCTGGCCAGAGAGCATACTTTTTCATCAACATGAGAACTTCCTCAGGACAGAGAAGACTACTGGGATGAAAAGATTCTTGGGTCTAATTTTGATCCCATATCAAACTAGCCATGTTACTTGAGTGCTGCCTTTAACTTCTCTTGGCTTTTGCTGCCTCATCTGAAAATGGCAGTGATTTACT
The DNA here is from genome assembly GCF_951640355.1 of Cnephaeus nilssonii. Lineage (NCBI taxonomy): Eukaryota > Metazoa > Chordata > Mammalia > Chiroptera > Vespertilionidae > Cnephaeus > Cnephaeus nilssonii. Next base: position 38,498,101 of record NC_137086.1, read on the forward strand.
AGTACCTGCCACAACTACCTCACAGGGTTGTTGTGAGGATCCAAAGTAGTGTTTATGAAGGTGTTTCAAAACATGAAAAACTGATACAGAATACAAAGCATTATGGCATTCAGACTGGGGCTGGTCTAATTTAAATTAGGGTTGTTATGTAGATTGTGAAAATAAACAATGAATTTATATGGGTTACTAGAAATAGGAAAAATGGGGAATGGGACCTCTGATACATGAATTAGCATAGCTTTTCTCTGAGTCAGTTTATTTAAGGCAGGCAGTGTATTATTTCTAGGTTGTAGAATCCATTTCTTGCCTTTGCATTCATCCGTCCATCTATCCAGCCAGTCATTTATCCATTCACTGTATGTTAGTTGAATACACTATTTACCATATAAGAAAAATGGAATTAAAGGCAGTTAACTTAGGATTACATTTTACATTATAGCTAAATAGTTTGTTTTCAAAGACTGAGAACACAATAAAAAACAGAACATTATCTTATTGTTAAGACTATGAAAAGTCTTGTAGGACTTCAAGAGCACCATTATGAGCAGTAATTATTATTGCAATTACAAATGTACAGAGAAGGCAAGTTAACAGAGTTGTGATTGGCTGTGAGTGCAAAAAAACTTGTTTAAATCATCAACAAAACGAAAAGGGAACATACCCTATGGGAAAACATATTTGCCAATTATTCATCAGATAAGGGTTAATCTCCAAAATATATAAAGAATTTACACGACTCAACACTTGGAAAACAAAATGTCCTATAAAAAATGGGCAAAGGACCTGAATAGACACCTCTCCAAAGAGGACACACAGATGGCCAGTAGGCATGAAAAAATGCTCAAGGTCACTAATCATAAGAGAGATGCAAATAAAAACTACAATGAGGTATCACCTCACACCTATCAGAATGGCTACCATCAATAAATCAACAGACAACAAGTGCTGGAGAGGATGTGGAGAAATGGGAACTCTAGTGCACTGTTGGTAGGAATGAAGACTGGTGCAGCCAATGTGGAAAACAATATGGGATTTCCTCAAAAAATTAAAAATGGAACTGCCTTTTGACCCAGCAATCCCCCTTCTAGGTATATGTCCTAAGAATCCCAAAGCACCAATCAGAAAGAATATATGCACCCCAGTGTTCATAGCAGCATTATTTACAGTAGCCAAGATCTGGAAACAGCCCAGTCCCATCAATAAATGAGTGGATAAAAAAGCTGTGGTACATTTACACAATGGAATACTATGAGGCTGTAACAAAGAAGGAACTCTTACCCTTTGCAACAGCAGGGGTGGACCTGGAGATGATTATGCTAAGTGAAATAAGCCAGTCAAAGAAAGATAAATATCATATGATCTCACTTATATGTGGAATCTAAAGAACAAAATAAACTGATGAACAAAATAGTACCAGAGGCATGGATACATGGAACAGATAGACAGATCTCAGAGGAGAGGAGGGTGGGGAGACGGGAAGAAATCAACCAAAGAATATATATGCATAACCCATGGACACACACAACAATGTGGTGAAGGCCTAGAGGGGGTGGGAGGTGTGGTGGAGGGAGGCAAAGGGGGAGGGAATGGAGACATCTGTAATAGAGGCAACCATGAAAAAAACTTGTTTTCATCATTAAAAAATAACAAAAACTCCTCATATTAGAAGGATGATTTTCTGGAATCTGAGAATCTTGATTCTGGATCCCCATTGGATTGGGCACAAGATTTCAGGGGTTTAACTTCTTCATCTTCTTTCTTAGACCAAGTCTTTGGAGAAAGAATAAAGTTTAAATAAATTTTAAAAACGCCTATTTAAGCTGCATATTACCTATGCATAGAATATTGATGGCATATTAACAAGATATCTTTGCATTTACCACAGCCTGTCATAATTGAGGAAATTCACGGGAGGATAAGTCTCCATAGAAATTGGCAAAATACGGCAACTTCCTAATGAAATCTCTCCTGTTAGGGAAAAGGAGTGTTTAACTGGTCCCACATGTTTTCCAGAGGGTACCTTCTTTCCCTGTCAATCCCCCCAGCCAGTTCTTATCTTTTGTGATGAAAAGGAAAGAAGCATGATTTTAGGGAGGGCCTAAATATTAAACATTCCTTCCCCTGATCCATCCTAATGCAGTTGTATGTAAATATTAGGGGAATTTTTTTGGTTATTTTTGCCACTTGGAATTTCTCCATTAATGAAGTCTCTGAAGACATTTTAGGAATGAATAATATCTTTTGTCTAGTTGGGATATGCATGGGATTCCCATCAAATCTGTCCTCATGTGACTCTGAGCAGACAGCCAGTAAGATTTCCTCTTTCAAGTCTCTGTCAGGAATAAATACTTAGTTCTTCAGTAGTGCCTCAATGAAACCTGATAGTGGATGCTTTGCTCCGAAAGCAGACTGTGGCCCAGCTGTTCTGTGGTTTGTGAATTTTTTAGCAAGGCTGGGGCCGGCAGCTGAGCCAGCGTTGGCTGAGTTCAGGCATACACTGGGGGTTTGATTATTTCAAGCAGGGGTTAGAAAAACCTGGCAGAGTTTTCTGGGTTTCCCCTCTGAAGTTTAGAGATTTGTTCAAGTTCTGTTCAAAGCCAGGCTGAGAAAATGGGAGAAGCCAGCTGAATGTAGAATGAGAGTTGGACTAGTCCTGGGCGATGCTTCTGCAAACAGTGTGAATAGGGAGCCACGCTGCAGCCCAGTCCAGGGCTCCCCAGGAGAGGGATGCAGCCAAATGTGGCCCCCTCTGAAAATCCTCTACGTGGTGGAAAAACCACTGTTCGGGGCCCTACATCTGGTAACGGCCACCTCTCTCTGTCCGACCCCACTTCAGGTGTGCTGGGGAAGATGTAGGAGAATCAGAGTTTAAGCCAACGGGGAGAGAGCCAGGTCTTAGTAGCCGAGGGAGCGTGGCACTCCTAAAACTGAAGCTACCCAGCAAACCTTTAGTGCAACTTCTCCTTTTCTGTATTTTACCTCCATGACAAGACTGAATACTGGAGGCCATATTTTTGTCTTTTATCTCAATTTATTCAATCTAGTGATTTTTAACATCAGGGCAAAGGAAAATACCCATTGGCCGGAAGTCACTATTGTTCACTGGGAATTAAGATAAATTCTTTCCACTGGGGGTGGGGGGTAGGGTGTCTGACACTGGGGTCTATGTGGAACAAAGTGAAGCGAAAATGACTTTTGCCTTAATCTACTTATGATTAAGAAGTAATCTACTTGAGCATGTAGATCAGGGTTGGGGAACCTTTTTTTGCCAAAGGCCATTTGGATATTTACAACATCAGTCGAGGGTGATACAAAATTATCAACTTAAAAATCAGCCTACTATATTTGGTCAAATATTTAATTAACTCACCCCTAATGCCTTGGCAGGTCCAGACTAAGTGATTTCTCAGGCCTTGTAAGGCCCGAAGACTGGGCGTTCCCACCTCTGATGTAGATACTCAAAATAGACCATTCCTGTTAAATGACTACTCAGGCCTGACTGAGTCCATTTGACTCTGTGCAGTAGAAATTCTCAGCTCTTATCTGGGGGAAATTTAACACATACTGATGCCCATAGCCCATGCCAGACCAGTGAATTAGGGTGGGGGAGTGGTAGGGCAACTGGGCATGGACGTCACAGGTCCCAGGTGAATCTAATGAGCAGCCATGGTTAATAACTGCTACACTATTCAAATCAACCAGGTATCACCGGTGCCAAATCTTCATTTTGTGTAGGGAGGCCAACGTACAGCTGTAGGGATGGGGCTGCTCTTTTACTTGGATGATCAGAAAGGCCTTGTTGAAGGACAATGCTTGAGCATGGACATGAAGGAAGTGACGGTGATCCATGTGGGGGGTCGAGGTGAGACACTTCTAGGCAGCTTTGTGCCCGTTCCCCAACAGAAGGTGTGTGTGGATGGGAGTGAGGAGATGGGGGGAGGCATAAAGGCATGTGTGTTACTTCCAGCACACTGGTTCAGATAGAATTGGTTCCCTTTAATCCTCACTGGTGTGGAGAAAACCCACTGGTAGGAAATAAGCTATTGGTCAAAGACAATCTGAATCTTCTGTTAATTATTAAATGAATTAATAAGAAATTAATTTAAACTATAGTTTAGTTTAAATATGGTGCGATTTCATAGGATCCAGTCATATAGGTATGTTTAAAAAGACAAAAAAAGCCCAGCTGGCATGGTTCATTGGTTGAGCATTGACCTATGAACCAGGAGGTCATGGTTCAATTCCCAGTCAGGACACATGCCCAGTAAGCAGCAGATCAATGATTCTCTTTAATCATTGATGTTTCTAATTCTCTCTCCCTCTCCCTTCCTCTCTGAATTCAATAAAAATATATTTAAAAAAATAAAATAAAAAGACAAAAAGTTGTTCGAGGGAACAAAAAATTCAGGGTTGTTGGTAGGGAAAGGGCAATGTGGTCCCTTATTTGCTTGACTTTGATCTGTGTGTGATAGAAGCCTGAAGAAGGAGCCTGTAGGCAGGCCACAGTTATGCCTTCAAAGATTACCCGTGACACCAATGTACCCTAAGTGAGAATGCCTCATCGCCCTATGCCTAATTAGGTAAGCACGTTGCTCACAGTGGAGATTATTTCATTTATTAGGTTCGAATGAAACCTGTGGGAATTGGTAAGATGTGATCTTAAATTAACATACTTCCTGTAGCACCTGCGATGTGGAATTATCAGAATTAATTAAACAGTTTGAAATCGCAGTCACAGTGTCAGGCTGGGATAACCAGATGCCCGAGAGCCTTGCATGCCTGGGCTGGGTCTCCAAACGCTTGACAGTGTCTTTTTCTCTTCCTCGCCCCACATCCTGACGGGTCTTACTGTGGAGCCTTTGAAGCTTCTGTAGACGTGGTGGGGGATTCTATGGGGATGCATATAAACAAGTAAACCAGTGTTGCTCAAATTTTAATACTTTTCTAAGAATTGCCTGGGATGCCAACGATTTTCTGAAGGGGTAGATGGAAAGCCTCAGAGACCTGGCTTTGTTTTTTTCTCCTCTGAGGCTTCGACCAGTTTTAAGTTGTTTGGTGGAACAATAGGAGCTCATCTTTTAATGTCTTTCTTCCTCATCTACTTGCAAAAGGCACTGCTACCTAGATGAAATGCATGTGTCAAAACATACAGTAAAATGCTGTGTGCATGCGTGGGCGTGTATATGAGCTTTTGTGCGGTTCTTTTCTGGAGGTCATGTCAGTAACATGCAGATTTAAACTGATCAACAGAGTTTGTTATTAAGGTTCTTTTGATTTGTAAGCTTAGCTTTTGTTAAGCCACCTAACATGGACAGTGGCTTAAGTGTTGCCTGGCTTTATGGCTAAAATGCAACTTTTATTGCATTTTACCTTTGAAAAGTTGCTCATTCTTCAAGACCCAACTTTCTAAGCAGTCCCTCCCAGGTAAATTAATTTGTTTCTTTTTCTCTCTCCCTAAATACCATCCATATTACTAAGGTAGCTGTTTTCTCTTTGCATTGCAGTTAGTTACATATTCTACACTCTCCTTCTTTGGATTAGAATCCCTTTAGATCCCATGTCTTATTTATGTTTGGAATTCTAGAGCATTGAATCCGGAATAGTTTTTTGATTAATTTGCTTGATGAGAGCCAAGTTACATTTTCCAAAAAGCAAAGTAGTTGCAGGAGGGAAGACAGGACGGAAAAAGGCAACTTACTCAAGATGGCTACCTTGCCGGGAATGGAACAGAGGCACACCCAGGTCTTTTGGCTCTTTTTACTCTGCCAAGCTGCCAAGAAATATCCAGAACCATAGCATACTGAGAGATTTTTTTTGGGGGGAGTGCTATTCCTAATCCTTTGGCCCATACAATCCTATATAATAAAAGGCTAGGACCATAAGTGTAATGACCGGAATGACCGCTTGACCAGTTGCCATGAAGTGCATTGACCACCTCTTGGTCATCCCCCCGCGCCTCCCCCACAGGTTCCGATCGCAGCATGGGGAATAGGAAACCATGGTGAACGGGGGCGGGGTGGCAGCAGGGTGGGACTGGGGACTGTTGAGCAGCGGCGGGTGGCGAGCAGTGATGAGTGTCCAGCGGTAAGCAGCGGCAGGCATCATGGGGGTGGGGGTGGGGTGGCGCCAAGCATTGCGGAGTGTCACGGGGTGTCGGCGAGCATCGTGGGGCGTCGCGGGGTGTTGTGGGGCGTTGGACATGGCCCTGATCACAGGCTAGGCCTAGGGACCCTACTCGTGCACGATTTCGTGTGCTGGGCCTCTAGTATTTTATGATAAGTCACTTTACTTGTGAAAGACTGAGAAAGAACTTACTTGTATTCATGATGAAGAAGAAGTTCGTTTTGTTCTGTGTGGTTTTATCTGTTGAGGACAGGACATTGTGGACATCATTTATTCGTAGTGTCACCAAAAGTTGGAGCTGACTCAGTGGCACATAACACACAGTTTTGTCTGCCAAAGTCCATGGAGGGTATACATTTGCCCACTCTATTTTTCTAAAGCTGCTCTTTATAGAGCCACTCTTCAAAGATCCCATCTACTGAGATAGTGTCTCTAGGACAATGCTGAGTCTTATCAATTCCTTCTCTTTCCTTCAAAATGGACCAGGCCTGGGTTGCACTTTCTGAGGGTCCTGCCCTCTTTTGATGAACTCTCCATGTCCTTCTTGTTCCACATATGTGTGTTTATATAGTCTACTCTCCGGACTGCTGTTCTCTTGGTGTTGTGGGCTTGGATGGGCACCTCATGCTTCAGAATCCTTCTGGAACCTTCCAAGTATACTTTTTAGGTACATTAATTACCGTCAGAGAGAATCTGGGCTATCAGCGGTTGGAGTCCAGTAATTTTGACAGAATAAATGAAAGGTTGGAGTGCTTCTGTGAGTTTATAATAGAATTGTAGAGCTATCTTTCCTTTCACAGATGTAGAAACAGGCCCAGATGTAGAGATGAAAGTCACACAACAGGGCCAGGTCTAGAATCAGGCTTTGTGCCAGCTGGGTATGCTGTCTCTAGGTACATATTGAAGGCAAGTTCTCAATCCTTTGTTTCTGTTTGCTTAGTTCATGATAGGACCTGCTAACCTCTCACTTCTGTGGGAAAGAAATTCATCCCCAATTTTAAAAAGACAACATGTAAATATAAATATTCATTTTATAAATATGCATATCAATTACATATACATTTATTTTAAATACAGGTGTTAATTATGCATGTTACATCAGATCACAATTAAGTCAACAGAAAGTGATGATTTGCATATAATCAAGATTGTGTATTAATCAGTTGTCAATTTTGAATGCCATTTTTCTTCAGAGGCACTTTCCATGCAGGGCCTGAAATTTGAAGCAAGTGATCAACCTACATATTTGAAAGCATGGTTCTGCCTGCCCTGTGTTGACTTTCTTTCTCTCATTGGCCCCCTGGGATCCCATTTCTGTCCTTCAGGGAGCTCTGGGCAAGCCTGCTTTTCTCTCAGCCTTCACTTTTGGAGGGAGACCTTTTGAAGAAGAAACGTTTCTCTTTGCCTGGAGGCAAATGTCTCTGAAGTTTCTCTGTTGTAAATGCGTTTCTAGACAATGGAGGTTGTATACTAGGTTAGCAATGCCCCTTGGAGGGGTATCAGTTGTTAGGAAGAGTAAAGAAGAGCACCAGTTAATGCTCCAACTGGAAAGAATCTTAATAAAATTATTTAACCCAAGTCCCTCCCTTAACAGGTAAGGAAATCAGGACCCAGAGATGTTGTGTCTCCCACAGGAATCCTACCCAACTTTCAAGGCCTTTTGAATTTCAAGTCTCCTTACCAAGTCCTCCATGTCCATTTGCCCCTGCAGATCTGCTCCTCCTTTACTTCCCTGCAGCACTTATGAAGGTGCAGCCCATGTGGAAGGGTTTGTCTGAATATAGCTTGTTCCCCTTAATGGGTTGTTTTCAAACTATCTGGAACTACCAGAGCGCCTGGCCTACAGTAGGTGCTCAGTATGTGTAGAAATGAAATGGTTGTCCATTGGGAGGTTATGAATTCATTTTAAAAATATATGGAAATGCCTCTTCTTTATGGATATCATGGTTTAAAGCACTTAAGTGTGTTTGTCCTTCAGAAAACCAGAGGATCATTTCCTGGGAGGGCAGAGGGGACGAAGAGTAGCTCTGTAGCTTTACCACTAGACTATACTCTTTCCTCATGCTGGGCCTGGTTCCAAAGGTAATTAATCAACAAGGACATTTTCTTTGTCCCCTTGTCCTTTGGTCTGTGTTTGAAAAATGTTATTTCAGTTAGAGTAATTGTGTTCGCTTAGCATTCTCTCTGTAGCTGGTCCCTGATATTGTTGTAAGATAGTAGGAAAAGGAATTTTTATTTAATGTCTTGATTAATTGAAGTCAGACATGTCCCACTTTTATATTTTTCTAGTGACAATGTCCTATTTTCACCTGATCCTCTCTACTCTTGAATGAAATGTTTTTCATTAAGAAGCATTTTTTTTTAAAAAAAATAATGTATAAGGAAAAACCAGTATCTTATAAAACAATTCAAAAGATGGTAATTTTATTCATTTATCCTTAAAAAATGTTTTTATTAATTTCAGAGAGGCAGGGAGAGGGAGAGAGAGATAGAAACATCAGTGATGAGAAAGAATCATTGATCAGCTGCCTCCTACATGCCCCTACTGGGGATTGAGCCCACAACCCGGGTATGTGCCATGACCAGGAATCAAACCATGACCTCATGGTTCATAAGTTAACACTCAACCACTGAGCCATGCCAGCTGGGCCAGAGGATAATAATTTTAATCCTCTAGAGCAACACTGCATGTATTTGGATGCCACTACCTTTTGTCATAGAGAAAGTCAACAGGAGAAATGTGTTGGCCCTTTGAAATAATTTATGGACCATTTACCATACTCAGGGTAATATATGATAGACCAGACATGGGTTATGGCCTCAAGAGTTTGTAGTCCACTGAGAAAACTGAAACATGATATCCAAAGGCCTTGCTGTGTTTTTAAGAAAATGTCTTGTATTCATTTGTTTATTCAACACATCTTTTTTGAGCACCTATTACAAGGCATCCAGTAGTAAATCAGCTAGCTAGGGTCTCTGCCCTCATGTTAAATTTTTTGTAGTGGGTTATAAACATGAAGCTGGGACCACAGGCCAAGATGGCAGGGTAAGTTCATGCTTTGACTCATCCTCTTAACCATTGGAGGTAAACTATAAAAGACAAAATAAAAAAGACATAGTTAATTTAAAAAAAAAGAAGACAAACAGTCGTATACTAGGTGTACCAGTTAATAATAGCAGATTTTATAATCAAAGAAAACACAATAATTTCAAGAGAAACATCAAAAGTGCTTTATTCAAAGTAATGTCCATTGCTAGCTACACATTTCCCCATCTTTCAGGTAATTTGTGGATACCGTCCCAATAGAACTTTTCTTGTTTTGAGGCAAACCATTCAGAGACCCAATTTTCCACTTCTTCGTATGTTTTGAAGTGCTGCTCAGAAAGTGCGTGTGCCATTGATCGGAACAAGTGGTAATCTGAAGGAGCAAGGTCTGGTGAATACGGCGGGTGGGTTAATACTTCCCAGGTAAGATCTTTTAACATGTCTTTAACTGGTTTTGAAGTGTGTGATGGTGTGTCATCATGAAGCAAAATTACTTTGCTGTGTCTTCTGGAACATTCTGTTTGTTTCACGATCAAAGCATGGTTCAGATTGATTATTTGTTGTTGGTAGCGATAAGTATTAATGGTTTCACCTGGTTTTAGAAGCTCATAATACACCACACCTTCCTGATCCCACCAAAGGCAGAGCGTTGTCGTCTTTCCGAAGCGATTTGGCCTTGCAGTCGATGTTTACGGTTGACCTGGATCAACACATGATTTTGTGCGTTTGGGATTCTCAAAATAAATCCACTTTCATCGCCAGTCAAAATTCGATGCAAAAAGACTTTTGTGCCATTGAAGCAACATTTTACTGATGAGTTTTTGGTTTTCCATTTGTCTTTCGTTCAGTTGATGTGGCACCCATTTTCCTTCCTTTAAAATATTTCCCATTGCTTGTAAACGATTGGAAATTGTTTGCTGAGCAATGTTTAATCTTTCTGCAAGTTGTTTTTGAGTTTGACACACATCTTCATCCAATAATGCTTGTAATTGTTGGTCTTCAAACTTTTTCGATTGACATGGGACGTTCTTTGTCTTTCACATAGAAATAATCACTTTTAAAGCGTTCAAACCAGCGTTCACAAGTTTCTTGAGATGGAGCATGTTCACCATAAGCTTCTCGAAGTATTCAGCAGTACTTTTCAAAATAAAGTAATGAATTATAACTTCCCGCAAATGCTCATTTTTGGCATGAAATTTGACACTTTTAAGTGTAAAAATATCTATGATGTTAACACCTTTAGCAAATTTGACATATAAAGTTTTGAAGGTTGTTGTCAATACAACAAAATAGCATACATATCAAATCGTATATATATCAACATGTGTAACTCCATCTATTGAAAAAAATCCGCATTATTAACTGGTACACCTAGTAGATCAGAGATAGAACAGCTACCTAAGGTAGTGTATAGGGCTGAATGAAATCCATACTGGGCTTCATGCTGAGAAGTAAGTAGAGGTGGCTGAGAGTTTGGCTTCAACTAGACTGAAAGTGCTCAACTGAAGGATGGGGGGGGGGGGGATTGGATCAGGCTTACTGCTGGTAGGACTATAGCTTAATAGTATCTACAAACCTAGAAAACCTGAGATACTGAACTAAATCAAGCTGCTTTTTGGCTGATTTCCCTTAACCACTGAGGAACAGGAATTCAAACTCCTTTTGTCAAACCATGTTCTGGACTGTGCAGGTAAATACAGAAAGGGGTGAAGTCCGAGGAGAGGAGTGAGGACAAAGTCAAGTACAAAAATCCTCTCAATTAAGTCTCAAAAGTTAAATTTTAAATCACACCAAGAAACTAAAGGTTAAAGAAGATTGCCAACAAAACAAAAAAAATCAGAAAATTAATTTATTCAAATAAAATTAACTTTATATTATAGCCAGAGTAACTGTTAATGAATAACTTTAGAGAGCTTATATTAACTATGGAAGATTTAGTATATTGGAAGTCAGTACAGAGTTGGTTACCCGAAATGTAGCAAGAAGAAATAAAAAGTTAAGAACGTTAAATAATAAAACAGAGGAGAGACATAAAAGATGGATTGAGAAGTTTAACATATATCTAATAAGATTTCTAGAAGAAAAGAATGGAAGAAATGGTGGAGAAGTAATATTTGAAGAGATAACAGTAATAATTTTTCCTACTGAACAAGACAGGAGTACTGAGATCAAAATATACTCCAAGAATTGAGCTATATAAATAAATATAAACACACATCTAGACACATCCTCTTCATTCTGTAGAACATCAAGGATTTAAAGAATATTTTAGAAACTATGAGGAAGAGAAGAAATATTAAATTTAACAGATGGAATATTAGACTAAAGGAGCATTTCTTAACAGGAAAATTAGGTGCCAGAGAATCTTGTTAAATTCAAAGTGCTGAGGGAAAATACCTTCCCATCTATAATTTTATATACAGCTAAAATGTCATTCAAAGTGAAAACAAAACATTTCATACATGCCAAGGCTAAGAAAATTTGATATTCTATAGAATATTAAAGGTTGCACTGTAGCAAGACAAAAAATGCACAAGAGGAAAGACAGGTTTTAAGAAATATTGATTGATACAGAAATTGATAAGATATGTTGGTAAATTTACTTAACTATTGACTAAAAATCCTCATTTTGTGTGTGCATGTATGTTTAATACAGGTCAAAATAGAACACTGGGCAGCCAAAACTGGTTTGGCTCAGTGGATAGAGCGTCAGCCTGTGGACTCAAGGGTCCCAGGTTCGATTCCGGTCAAGGACATGTACCTTGGTTGCGGGCACATCCCCAGTAGGGGGTGTGCAAGAGGCAGCTGATCGATGTTTCTCTCTCATTGATGTTTCTAACTCTCTATCCCTCTCTCTTCCTCTCTGTAAAAAATCAATAAAATATATTTAAAAAAAAATAGAACACTGGGCAACAATTAAATATGGGGGTTGTTTCAGTAGATAGTTCGGCAAGCCAAGGGCTATGTGTTTGGGAAGGGGATAGAAATTTATTAGAAAAATTATGTAGTTATACATGAGCTTTGAATAAACACCAAATGAAACAAACCAGTATTCAGATGTATGAAACCTAAAATGAAGCCATACAGAAATGTTGAAAGTAGAGAAATTGGAAAAAGTATATACCAGGCAAATACTAATAAAAAGAAATCTTGTGTGGAAATATTAATAACAAAGTAGAATTTAAGAAAAAAGCTCTAATAGGTATAATTATGGACACTGCATAATAATTGAGAGAACAACGAGTTGTATCTAGTAAATCTGAAAATACACATACCACATTATGCAGAGCTTCCATTGCTAAGAATGCACTAGAGGAAAGCTCTTGAAAATGTGTACAAGGACATGTGTGTGAGAATATTTATTGAAGTTTCATATGTAACAGTGAAGAACCAGAAGCCACCTGTATGTGGCTACTAAGAGGGGAATAGATAAATGGATTGTTATTATTCATACAATAAAATAAAATACAATTAAAATGAACTGTTGCTACCTTATTATAAATCTTGAAATTTAAAGGTGGATTTGAAAAAGCAGGTTAAGGGTAACATAGATTAGATACAATTTATATAAAAATGTAAATCATGTAAAACTATTATATACTAGAGGCCCATTGCAGGAAGATTCCTGCATTAGGGCTTCCTGCGGTGGTCTCCGCCACCCCGCCTGCTTCCCTCCCATCTCTGCCGCCCCGCCTGCTTTCCTCCCTTCTCCGCCACCCGCTTGCTTGCTTTTCTGCAGCTTCGCTCCCTTCTGCAGCGCTTGGCTTCCTTCTATGCTGTCTTCAGTCTTCACTCTGCGCCTGGATATGCAAATTAACCGCCATCTTGGTTGGGTTAATTTGCATACTCGCTCCTGATTGGCTTGTGGGCGTGGCTTGTGGGCATAGCGGAGGTACAGTCAATTTGCATGTTTCTCTTTTATTAGATAGGATTATTTATGGGGGCATTCACAAGTAGTAAAAGAAAAAAATCTGAATATGGCAAACTGAAAGTTTGATTAAGGTGGGGAGTGAGATCTGTACCAATGTTTTCTTTGTTCCCTTGTGTGTTTGAAATAGTTCATAAAATGAAAAAAATGCACAGCATTTGAAATTCACACAAATATGTATGTATACATACAGACTTACTTTTAAAGAACCATCTCTTTTAAAATTATAGCACTTTAAAGTACAAATGACAAACAGATAATGTTAGAGTTTGGTTCTTTACACTAAGTTATGCTCATATGTAACTTCACACAACAGAATAAAGCTAACAAAGCTGTTTAAGCATTCTTTCTTTGAGTCATTATTTCTTTTAACATAATGAGTGAATGTGACCAATCAGGTTGATCACTAAAAGAAAATGATTTATGTTTTAATGATGCCCAGACCTCAGAAACTGATCCATAAGCTCCTTACATTGTCTCTGAAGGAGATAACGTGAACAAAGGCTTAGAAACATGCAGTGTTTAATATTTCCATTTTGAATGTGGGAAAAGAATTATGGAAGGAGCTGAGGTAAGAGAGAAGTGGCTCAGGGAACTGGGAAAGGGTAATGTCTGGCGCAAGGACGAGAACACTATCCAGATATTGGTATCAGCAGACACTGGCCTGTACCTATCTCAGGTCCTCCCACTGAATCCCTATTTCTCATTTAGAAATGGGGGAATGGGTTGTGGTCTCAACAGTCCACCAAAGCTCTTAAATTCTGTATAAGCAGCACACTTTTCTATGCCAATTTGAAAAGGTGATGTAATTTGGCACAATCATATGCCCACCTCTCTGTGCTGGCCTCTAGTAGTATGTACAATGTTCAGTGTATTTACCTTTCTTCTCAAAACTCTTCTTGCTCCAGTATGCTATTCATTGCACACTTGATCCAGGACACGTATTTGATTCATTAAACTAAATGCAAATGTGACTTGTCCTTGGGTGACCTTGGTGTTCTCATAACCTTCCATTTTCCTGTGGAGTGGATAAGAGTTGGTGTGACCTTAAAAACTGGCTTCCAAGGGTACCTGCATTAGCTCTCTAACTACTTGGTTCCTACTGATCGAGGATGTAAATTATGTGCATTTTTGAGAACTTAGCTCTATAAATAGACCGCCACCTATCTTACAACCAAAGATATTTTAGGATAAATGAAATACGTCTCTGAAATTGTTAGAGGCTCCACTTCTGTAATAAAAACTAAAAATAAAACCCATCTAACCTAATATTAGGGCCAAAGTGACTAAAATTATATATGTATATATAATATACATATATATATAGAGAGATATATTGGTGATGGTGATGATGACCCCTTTGTTCTGAGCTATTAGAAGAAAGTGGAATATGAAGTAATTAAAATAACAGAATTCTGGGAAATGGCGGAATGAGAAATTAAAAGCTGTGATATAGTTTTACATTCTTGTGGAAATCCATTGATCATAATTAGCACATAAGTTAAATCAGAATGAATGGGTAGATTTTAAAGTACAGGCGTAATATTGTAGGTTATGGATAATGTCTTTTCTTTTTGTTTAATGGATATATGATTGGTTCTGGAATGCCATTCAGCTGGTAATGGAAATGGGTTTCCCTTAAAAGCCCTTCTTCTGGGCTTTCATAGCACCAAGACTTGACAGTTTTCTTCAGGCATGATGTAGACAGCATACGTGCTGGCAACTTAAACAGGTACTAGCATAGATGGCTCCAGGTTGAAGGGCAAAGGTCAAACAATCAGACGTGGCCATTGAGATCATCACATCAAATAAGCATGCCATCAATGGGCTTGGGTGAGAATGTTAGAAATTAATCAGCTTGGCTCTCAGTGTTTAGCCAGGCTGATTATATATGCTGTGGAATGTGAGCATGCGATGACAGGCCTGAGAAACTAAAGTAATAGGAGTTCACTCCCAACAAAGGCTGAGAAGACCGATCAATTTGCAATATTCTTTTCTGCACCCATGCAACAAAGCAGAAACATGAAAGCAGAACATTAAGGGATGCTCTCAATGAACTGGACAAATCAATAAACATCAGTGGTAAAGAAAAAAAGTTTCTCATTCTCTTGAGTACCCCGAGGGCTTTTCCATCTCAGGAAGTGATGAGCAGTGGTGGCCTCTGCCACGTTCCCTTCACCTACACGGAGCCGTCTTTGCCTTCTCAAGGTGAACACTGCTAAGCATCCGTGGAAGGAGGATTTGGGTGGGGGTAGTGTTTAAGGAAATGGCTGCCTCTCTTAGAAAGAGATGTGCTATGCTGGCTGGGAGGCAGATGGACAATTGTGTGTGTGGCCTCAGGGGAAAACAGTGAAGGAGGGGGTCAAAACAGAGTAAGAAAATGGGTGCCCCTGCCTTCCAAAATAGAAAAAGTACCAGGTAGGTGTTTTCTACTGTCAGGATTGAAGGGCTGCATAATATTGAAGGTCTTTATTTTCGTGGACTTGAGTCAGAGATGGAGAGCTGGAAAAATAGCAAAGAATAGGCAGGAAGCAATTTAGAGATAGAAGAATAGACTTAGGTCTAACACAGGTTAATAACGGCATGATTCCAGTCTTGGCTTGATGTGACAGAGACCTAGATTTCATGTGTACAAGAGTGTGTACATGTGTATGTGACTGTGTGTGCATGTGTGTGCGTATATATAGAGAGATGAGAAGAAATAGGACACACAAGAAAGGGACCATCAGGGTAAGCACTTTCTGAAACTTATGAGACTGTCAGACCAATTCTTTTCTCTTCTAAATCATTTCCCATAAAACAAGGAGATGATTATCTGACTGCTGGAGGAAAGCGGGGGTATTATATTTCGTTTGGGGGAAATGTAGATTTATGGCAGATGGAATGGTATTTTTTTTTAACCAACAACCCAACAATGGCAGAGTTCATAGAGCAAGTTAAACTGCCTGCCTGTGTTTAAGCCGCTGGGATTTACACAGGTTTGCATTGGTTGCAGGGGCGGTGCCATTGGAGGGACTTTTGCTCAAGGAGTACCAGGCAGGAGAAAGAGACCATCTTATATTTGTTTAACAAAAGTCGTGCTTTTCCAATATTTGTCCAAGGCATTCTGCAATGAGAGACATTTGTTCATGGGGAAAATGGTTAAAATTGATTTTGCAAAGGAAAGGGGGTTAATTCATTGACTAGTTGTAACAGAGCATCTATTCACTGTGCCAAGCACTGGGGCTGAAACTGAACTGGCAGGCTCCTGGCTGCAGGGAACTCACAGCCAGTGATGAAGGTGGGCAGTTAACTAGATCACTCCTTTATGCAGTGATAGTTCCCAATGGAGGCACATCCTGGGTGCCATGGGAGTGCTGAGAAGGAAGGGCTAAGCACTCGTGGGTGGTGGGGGGAGTGAGTTATGAAGAAGGAATCAGCAGGAAAGTGGGGGAAGATCTAGAGCATGGGAAGGGCAGGCAGGCCTGGAAGAGTAGTGTGCATGTGAAGATTCACGAGTGGCTTGGATAGGCTGGGCTGTGCGTGCGCATTGACAAAGGGTGGAGTATAGAGAGTGGGAAGGCCTGTAGCATGGGAGGGCAGAGTCCAGTTTTGAACATTTTGAATTTTGATAGAGGTGGAAATGTGCCACAATTACTCTGGTTGAGGAAATGAAGCTTCTGACCAAAAGAAAAAGCATTCATCCTTTATCATTTTTAACTAGATAAAAAAGCAACCACACACACCTTTTAATAAAACTCACATCCAGAAGATGAGAATCATAAAGACGTGACATCTTCTCCAGGCTAATATTCCCCTCTTCCCTCAACAGTTCTTCATATTGAAATAGAGGAGTTTTCAGACCTCTCATTATCTTAGTCTATCTCCCGTGGAACTAATCTGGTTTATCAGAGTTACGCTCAAGGCATGACACAGTAAGCTAGAGCATTCCCAAAGTGTAGTCTGATAGTTAGGGAATACAGGGGACAAATTCACCCCAAATTGCTTTATTAGCACACTTTGGTGTACTGGTATTCTCATGTCAACAGCCACATTGCACTGTTTGCTGATGTTAAACCGGCAGAGTGAAAACTTCCAGGTCTTTTTCATATCAATGACAGGAAACCACTTCTCTGTCTTTCTATACAATTGACATTTTGAACTCCAGTAAGAGCTTAATGCTTAATAAGTCTTAATCATATTTCTCTTTTTGAATTCCGATTGTGTTCACCACAAATATAAGCTTTGCCTTTATAATCATCAGACAGACATTTGTAGTCTTGTTTTAAAAGAACATATCAGCCCGGCCGGCATGGCTCAGTGGTTGAGCATCTACCTATGAACCAGGAGGTCATAGTTTGATTCCCTGTGCCTAGGGTTGTGGGCTTGATCCCCAGTGTGGGATGTGCAGGAGGCAGCCAATCAATGATTATCTCTCATCATTGATGTTTCTATCTCTCTGTCTCTCTCCCTCCCTCTCAAATCAATAAAAAACAACCACCACCACCGCCACCACCAACAACAAAAACACGCACATCAGATTGCAACACTCCTCAAAGTGAAAATGTGAAACAGTTGCATACTATTCCATCTCATGATTATGCCATAATATACTATTCATTATTCCGTTGTTGAACAATCAGGTTGTTTTCTATATTTAACCATGATAAAAATGCTGCAACAATGATATTTTGGCATATTTTTCTGTTCTTCTTTTTATTATTTTACCGTGGTAAAGTCCTAGCATAAATTACAGGGGTCAAAATAAGCATTGTTTTTATGGTTGTTGAAGTGTAATGCTTTCTAAACCCACTTTTACCACAAATGTGACAAACCATCTAGGTCTTCAACCTCATTAGTGATGGCAGAGCCAAGACTAGTTATTCACTGAGTCAGCCATTACAGATTCAACTCAATATAATGTCATTCCGCCTTCATTTCTTCATTTGGTGCTACATAAAGGAGAGCATTTGTGGACTACATGAAGGCAGGGATCTTGCTCACTGACATATTCCCAGCTTCTAATTTATCAAAGGCTTGATAAATATGTGTTGAATTAAAAAAAAAAGCCCTTTGAATTCTATAACATTTTTCTGAAATACCATTCATTAACCTCGATTGATGTGGAATGATTTGTTGTTGGAGAACCCATTGGACCCCCAGTGCTCACCAGTTTATTTCTTGAGGACTCTTATAATTGTTTAGTAATGGATTTTATTTTTAAATGACACTGCATTGTAAATGAAATGATCTATTTACAGGCCAGCAAATTTACCTAAATTGGAAACAAAAAAAGCAGTTTCCAATATTGTGTACTCTAGATTATAGCACAGTAATTTGGACATGATTAGGGATTTACATATTTTTGAAGTTCTGCATAATATTTTTCTATATGTATTATTCTCTCATTAATTTGTTCAACAAATGTTTACTGAGGGACTACTATGTACTAGATACCTAGGATATAGTTTAGAGCAAAACAAACACATTCTTTGCCCTTATGGAGTGGATAGTCTAGTGGGGAAGACAGGCATCAAAAAGTAATTAAAGAATGCTTTATTTTGTAAGTACAGAGTGCTAGAGGAGCCTATTATGGGCTGACATAACCAGCCATGGAAAGCTTTCTGGAGGAAATAAAATATACTGAGCCCTAAAGTATGAATAAAAGTTACATAGTGGTAAGTGGCATGTTAGGGAAGGGGGTCAGGGGCAGTAAGAGGGAATATCATGTGCAAAGAGCTCTGCTCTGGTGCCAGGGACAGAATCCTGAGGAGAGGAACTCAGACAGGAACTGAAAACCTAATGAAGTTGAGTGTGGGCAGGTCATGAAGAGTGATGCAAGTTGAGGCAACATGAAAGATTTTGGTTTCTACCAGAAGGGCACTGGTAAACCACTGAGAGTTTTAAGCAGGGGAGTATGACCTGATCAGATGGGCCACAAAAAGGAAGCAATCTTGTATGCTTGATTTATAATGAGCATGATTTCCTCTGTGTTGTAAAATGGGTAAATGAGTTGAATTCCTTTTGAGTTTAATCTTGCCTTCTTGACATGTTTCCTCCAACTCTGCCAAGTATGTCACCAAAACAAGGAGGCTTTAAGCATCCAAAGATGGAAAACCAGCTTTGCAGGGGGCAGTTGTCAGCATCAGTAAAACCAGCTGATCCATGCTGACTACTTTTTTGAAACCCACCTCTATTCTGAGGCGGAGGTCTTGTTCTAACAAAATTGAGGTAAATTTTGTTGATTTGTAAATAGATAATTTCATTTACATTGTGTTGTGATTAAAATAAAATCTAATACTAGCAGATGGTAAGGTGGCCATTCTACTGTTGGGTCTTGGAAGAAGGTTGCATCTACAGAGTGCAGTAGCAGGGAGGTGTGTGTGAGATGCAAGGCATGGAGGTCTCTTCTTCTGATTCTTCATACTTCCACTTGCACAGGATGAAGTCATATTAACCATCATGCCAACCAGCCTGTCTACAGAGATCACTCTAGAAGCCAACTACTTTGTTGAAATATTTTTCTTGAAATCCTCCTTTTTTGGGTGGACAGGTTGGCGGGGGAAGAATATATTTGTTCACATAATTGCTTTGAGTGACTTGGTTGGCTGAGAGTTCCTTGGTACTACCAGAAACCAGGTGCTTATCTGTGAATTGATTAACGACTGGTTATGAATTAGAAGACCTATTTGGACCTGAGTATAGAGTTTTATACTAACAACAACTACACCAACTGCTATTCCCTCCTACCCCACCATCTATAATGTGCCAGATGCTATGCTAGATGCCTTGCATACATTTTCTCTAATCTTTATTAAACACCCCTACAAGGTAGGTATTCATATTGCTATCATCTACTGTAGGCTCCCAGCAGGAAACAGATGGCCCACTCAAATTAGGATAATTTGTGAAGAGTTTAATAAAGGGACTATTTGCAAAAGTATGGTTAGGGTGAGGGAAATCCCAAGCATAGGGTGCCTGGGGCTAGTAACTGTAGAGCTCCTTTGTTACAAGTCTAAGACTGGAGGGGGAGGGAAGGGAGTGGGTGTGGGGAATAGAGAAGGCTGAGGATGCTGTCAACTGGAGTTTGGTCTGTTAAGGGATGAGGTTCGTCCACAGCAATCCTGCAACAATGGAGCAAAGGGGATAAATATTCCAAGGTTACACACTTCTCCTTTTCTCTAATCTTGCATTTGGAAGCCAGAGGGCAAGGGGGCTTGTTCACATTTCCAAATAGTGCAGGGTGGATAGAGTAATGGTGGGGGAAGGGAGGGTGCAAATGGAAAATATCTCATACATGTACTAAATTCATCGATGCATTTAGTACTTAGCTCTCTGCTCTTTCCTCCCTTAGTCCTCTTTCCATTATTGGAAATGGTGACTTCAGTATCCAGGGATTTGATCCATGAACATTGTGGCCTCTGAGTTGTTTTACTCCTTCACCTCCAAAATCCTTTCCTTCTCCCAACTCATTTGCTCAATTTCATGCTCATGACCTTATTATCACTACTGTCCTCCTTCACTGAGACCTCCAGGTCAGGGGTACTTCCCAAGTTCACTGTCCTTTCTTGTCCTCATGTCCATACTTCCTACCGTTCCCAGTTAGGATTCCGTGGTTCATGGTTAGGATCACCCCTGACTCCTTTGCCCCTCTCTGACTCTGGAGTCCTCCTAATTAGAACTGACTGTGGTTAATGCCATACAGTTGCCTCCTCCATGCCTGCACTTGAGTAGTCAAAACTTCTTGGAGAAAACATACAATTGGACCAACTGATCACATATTCAAATCAGGATAACAAATCTCAAATGAACTCATATCCACCTGTCATTCGTATCACATTGCCCTTTCTTTCTCATCAAGTTACTTAATACCCTCTTTTCTCAGATCTCCTATTTCTCTCCTCATGGTTCACTCTCAGTTGAGGAGATTTCCTTGTATTTTACTAACAAAACAAAATCAGTAAGCTAATAATTCCCCTAGTTCCCACCACCCAAATCTACCCCTTGTCTGTATCTATACTCACGCCTTCAAGCTTCCTTCTTGTTACAGTTTTGTCATTATTTAAATCCAACCTATTTACTTGTGTTCTAGATCCCATCTTCATCCTTTCTCAAGAACTTTGTGTGGTAATTTTCTCCTTTGTTTTCTGTATCAGCATTTTTCAAACAGGATTATTCCCATGAGCATCTAAACATATGCTAACATTTTCTATCTTAAAACACACACATGAGCTCACTTGTACCACATTCTTTTCTCTCATCACAGCAAACATCTTGATATTGTGGTTTATAATTTCTCTACTTCCTCACCTCACATTCTCTCCCTATCTACTCCCAATACTGATATTCCACTGAAAGTGTTCTTATCAAGGTCACCAATGATCTTTATGTTTTTAAGTCCAGTGGTTAGCATTTTGTCAGTAGCTTTTGATACAACTGACCAATATCCTTTTAAAAAAATAATTTTATTGATTTCAGAGAGGAAGGGAGAGGGAGTGAGATATAGAAACATCAGGATGAGAAAGTCATTGATGGGCTGCCTCCTGCATGCCCAACACTGGGAATGGAGTCTGAAATCCGGGCATCTGCCCTGACCAGGAATGAAACCATGACCTCCTGGTTCATAGTTCGATGCTCAACAACTGAGCCATGTCGGCCAGGCACCACCCTCCTACTTGAAACAGCCTCCTTCTCATCTTTTTCATGTCAGCTGCTTTCTGGTCTTGCTCCCACCTCTCTGGCAGCTCAGTCTTAATCTCCTTTTGCTGGCTCCCTCTCCTCTGCTTGACCTCTAAGGATGACATGACCAAGATCTTTCACTTCTCTCTATTTACACTATAGCTAGTGTACAGTAATTATGCTGAAATTTTTATCTCTATCTCAGATCACTCCTCTGAACTTGTACATTCAACTGCTATTTAACCTCTTTATTGGGAGACTAATAGGCACTACTGGGAGGTCTCCCAACTCATTTCCTTTTCCTGGATACACACCTCAACTGCACATTACAGCCTCCCTTACCAGTAGGTATGGCTGTGTGACAGATTTCTAGCCCATGGCATGTGAGCCAAAGTGATGGATATCACTTCTAGGTTTGGCCCATTAAAACCTCCCACATGTGATTGTCCATACTCTTTATCTTTCAAATGGATACAAATGAGCCTACTGACTTTTAAAGCCAAATGTCGAAGATGGATGGGCCATAACATGGAAGGAACATGGGTCTCTGAATCACCACTTGGAAGACAGCTGCCTACTAATCAAGAATAACTGATTTGGATTTTAGCAAGAAATAAAATCTTATTGTATTAAGCCATTAGATTTTGGTATTTGTCTGTAAGAGCAGCTAGAATTACCTTAATAAAGATAGCATCTTAACCTGTTCCAAGCAGAACTTTTGGTTCCCTTTACCCCATACCTACTCCTACTGTATGTATTCTTGCCCATCTTAGTAAGTGGGGTCACCATTCATCAGCTGCCTTTTACTGGATGAGTGCTTAGCATGTGTTAGGTGCTTATTGATACTTGCTGAATAAATGAATGTTATCCTTGATTCATTTCTGTCTCTCTCTGACATCTAATCCATTAGTAAGCCCTATCAACTCTATTTCACAATACCTATCTACTTTTCTCTACTAGTTTGAACCATCTCAGTTCAAACTAGTTGCTATGAGAGGATTGAATTGGAGGGTGAAAGAACATACCTGTTACCAGCATTATTGCAGTAGCCTCCTAACTAGACTGCTATGTTCTTTTACCCTCCAATCCAATCCTCTCCTAGCAGCTAGATTGACTTTGAAAATGTAAATCACGTACTCCTTGTTAAAGACCTACAGTGAGTTCCCATTACACTTATTATAAAATTCCAATCCTAACGCTGGTCTTTTAGGCCCCCTGTGACCTGGCTGCTGCTTCCCTCTCTGAGTTCATATTGTTCCACTCACTTCCTTGCTCATGAAGCTCTGGCCACACTGGCCTTCTTCCTGTCCATGAACACAGCAGGTTTGTTTTCACTGTAGGGCTTTTCCTCTGCCTGAAATGTTTTCTCCTGCTCTTCTTATGGCCAGCTCCTCCTTCTCAGGTCTCAGCTTCCATGTTCCCTTCTCAGAGAGGTCTTCTCTGATTTCCCAACATAAAGAATCCCCTAGTCACTCCCTATCCCAGGAAACTGTTTTGTCTTTATCATTGCACTTAGAACTATTTGACATTTCGAATACGCATTTTATTGTCTTCCCTCTGTTCCCGCAAGGGACTTTGCTTACCTTGTTCAACACTTACTCTCATCACTAGAAACAGTGTCTGCCATTTAGTACATTCCTAATATGTAGCTCAAATAATTAAGAAATTTATCCAAGCTTACACAAGTTTAAACACAGTCTTGCCTCTTTGATTTATTCAAGTCTTGTACAGTGTCTTGGTTAGCTTGTTGCCAAGATGAGTGCTCTGCATTATTATTATTATTATTATTATTTAAAAATATATTTTATTGATTTCTTACAGAGAGGAAGGGAGAGGGATAGAAAGTTAGAAACATCGATGAGAGAGAAACATCGATCAGCTGCCTCCTGCACACCCCCCACTGGGGATGTGCCCGCAACCAAGGTACATGCCCTTGATCGGAATCGAACCCGGGACCCTTCAGTCTGTAGGCCGACGCTCTATCCACTGAGCCAAACCGGCTTCAGCTGCATTATTATTATTTAAAAAAACTTAAATTTTACAAAAGTAATGTTTTCATTGCAGAAATCTAGAAAATACAAGCAAAAAATAAATAATGAAAAAGTAATTATAACAGCATTCCTGAGCTAATCATCATTGTTATTTTGGTGTTTCTCCCCCCCCCCCCCTAATTTATACACATATTGAGCAAAAGTAGCATCATTTTCCCACAGTGGAATATTGGACATGTCTTTCCATGTCATATTAGTCTTGTTCAACAAGCATCTTCTTAGAGGAAACTTTAGCCCAACTTCAAGTTTAGTGGTGGTGTTTCTTTGGGTCTGCCAAGTGGATATAGCCTCCGGTCATGGTATTGCACCTCTGCAGGCACTCGATGGTGTCAGTTCATCAGTGCCATTCTCCTGGGAGTGGTGTTGAGAGTCATGTAATGCTGTGCTCTCTGTGGCTAATTTTTTTGTTCTTAAAGCTAAAAAGCGAGACCTAATGTAGAATTCTGAGACCCAGCTGGCTGAGTGGTGACAGACTAATATCTCCCAGAGTGACTGTAGCAGCTTGTAGATTGGCAGTAATGAAACTGACCTCCATTACATGTAATAAAAAATAGGAATCTTCATAAAAAGCTAAATAAGAGAGGGGCACAGTAAGGGCTGCATCCTTCTTGCCTTAGGTCCTGGCAAATTGTCATGTAGTTCTGAAACCCCAAAGGCAAGACATTCAGTTGAGCTCAGTTACAATTTACTTTACAAATGCTGTGCATTAAAGGAGCAGTTATAACTAATACAGAATATAAGACCAAAAGACCATAAAAAAGGGAAAATCAAACTTAAAACCCTGTAAGTAAAATTTTTTAAGTGTTTTTTTTAAAATATATATTTTATTGATTTTTTACAGAGAGGAAGGGAGAGGAATAGAGAGTTAGAAACATCGATGAGAGAGAAACAGCGATCAGCTGCCTATTGCACACCCCTACTAGGGATGTGCCCACAATCAAGGTACATGCCCTTGACTGGAATCGAACCTGGGACCCTTCAGTCCACAGGCCGACGCTCTATACACTGAGCCAAACTAGTTAGGGAAAAATTTTTTATTTTTTAATGGTATATCTTAATAGATTTCTGGGATGATTGGTCCAAAGATGTATTTTAACTCTAAATTTCATCAAAAGATTATTAATGAATTTGGTTCATTAATAATTAGAGGTTATGGTGAGTCAGCTTCTCAGTTCATGTTGCTATGTACTCAGCTTCCATCAATAAATCTTACCAACAGGCCTCTTCTGTGGTTCTACAGAGGAACTTTCTCCAAGACATGGTGTGGTAGGCTAAAAAAGTTTGCCCACATGCTGATGTCCACATGGCAAAAAGGACTCTGCAGGTGTGATTAAATTAAGGATCTTGAAAAAGATTATGCTGGATTTTCAGGATGGGTGCAATGTAATTACAAAGGAACCAATGAGAGGGAGGCAGTTAGAGAGAGGTAATGTGTGGATGGAAGCAGAGGTCAGAGAGGAGAGAAGATGCTATGCTGTATGCTGCTGGCTTTGAAGAGGAGGAAGGGGCCACAGGCCAAGGAATGTAGATGGCCTCTAGAAATTGGAAAAAGCAAGAAAGTGGACTTTTCCCTAATGCCTGGAGAAGGAATGCAGCTCTGTGGACACATTTCAGACCTCTAGAAGTGTAAGCTAAATTTGTATTTTTTTAAGCCACTCAATTCATGGTAGTTTTTATAGCAGTCATAGGAAACCAATACAAGTGGTCCATTTATAATTCAGAGGAGATTGTGGGCTAGGATCACATGTCAACTCTGATCAATTAGTAGGTGATGCCTATGATTCTAGGTTGAGAATGGTTCTGAGACTTAGTCTAGATGGACTCAATGAGAAATATTATCATGATCAGTTAGCAATGCCTGCCTTAGGTTCAGAATGTGCAGCTGTGCCTCAGACCTAAATCGTTTGGTGGTGACTGGGAATACCACCTGCAGAGCCTAACAACCAGATGCTCCTTGCAGCTCTGAAAGGTGAACTTCACACTGGACACTAGCTCAAATGGAGATGGCTAGGGTGGCTAGGGTATGTGAATTTCAGTGAACAATGCAGCTAAGTTTTTAAATGGGAAAATTCATTGGATTTACTCAAATTTTCCTGTATTTCAGAGCTCTTGGTTCCACCACCATTTAGTGAACCACTAATTTGTAACTTTGGGTCATTTGAAGCCATGTTATTCTATTTTACTATCAATGGATAAGCAAAAGCTGTTTTGGGATAAAGTATGAGAAGTTTCTCATTTTTTAAAACATGGAAATGAGGAGCTTTCACTTGTGAAAAATAGAGCCACAGAATGGTTTGTAACAGCAAGTGTATTCTCTCTTGCTCATATCATTTACTCTTAACTTCCCCATACCTTGCCCCCAACGCTTATCTCATCTGTTCAGGACATGGATACCTAGCACCCATATTAAGAGCAGAATCTCGTGGGAACCGTTGTAGGGACCTGAGGATGAATCATGACTTAAGTGTTGAGGACTGTCTTGGTGAGTTAGAACCAAGACCTGTTGTTTGTTATTAGCAGCTTGGCTGCTGTTATCTGTCCTCTTCTTTCCATGGTACAACTACTATCTGCGAACTCACAGAGGACACCCTTGGCAGCTGCAGGACATAATTACCACATTCCAGAATATCTTTCAGGCATTTGGATCTATGGCTACCTCTTTGGATTGCTCCCCTGCTAACTAATATGTTACTACCTTGACACAATTGACAGCCGGCTGTGCCGGTGGCTAAAGGACTGCCTCTGGGGCTGTCTCAAAATGAGGTTAATGATGGGCTAGATGAGCTCTCTGGGTTTCTTAGACATCATCTACCTGGGAGCGGAATATGTGTGGGGCCCTGGTATGATGACAAGGGGGTCTCCCCACACAGTCAGATGTACCAAATGGGCCAATTATTTTTCCAGGTGGACCATAGGGATTGTTTTGCTAATTTTGAATGTAATTAAAACAAAGCAAAGTAAAACAAAGCTAGACAACTCCTGTAACCACAAAAGGCCCAGGAGGGAGAGGATTCAGAAATGAACAAAGCTGCCTCTTCCGGAGTAGAGGTAGGAGAGGTGGCTTTCTTCAACTTGCTCTCCCGTGTTCCCACATATCATTAGGACATGGCACAGGGGAATGGGGTTTATGCTGAAGCTGCGATCTCAGACCAAAAGGCTGCTTCATGGCGATTCAGGTTAACTCACACATATTGCAGATAAGGAAGCAAAGACTCTGATGAGGAAAATACTTTCTCAGGGATTGTCACTTGTTGGAGGAGTCGAAACCAGAACACATATCTCCCTAACTCTAGCTGGGGAGGGAGAAATCCTGAGGATGTGCTGACTAAACATTGGGTTGGAAGATTCCCACCCAACTTTTGAGCATCCTGTGGGCAGGAATTATGCTTGTTCATGTCTGCATCTCTAGCACCTGGACAAGAGAAGATGCTCAATGAATGCTTGTTGAATGAACTAATGAATAGATGATTAAATGAATGCTACACGAATAGTTCAGGGAGGCAGAAAAGTTGAAAGTTTCATTAGTACTCAGAAACCAGAATGGACTCCTAAACATGGGATTGGCTTTATCTGTATTGCCTAGTTTATTTTCTTTCTAGGTTTCATCAAGCTTGCAATTATATTAAAGACAGGTCATGGAATGCAATGTCTAAAACTCTGATTGTTTTTATAGAGCTGCACTATTCATTATATTAGCCAGTAACCACATGTGACTATTAAACACTTGAAATGTGGCTAGTTTGAATTGAAATGTGCTATTAAGTGTGGGATATACACCCAATTTAAAAGGCAGAACAAAAAAGGCAATGTAAGATGTCTCCTTGATATTTTAAAAACATCTGTTGAAATGACAATATTTTAGATATGTTGAGTTAAATACATTAAAAAAATAATTTGTCTATGTTTTAAAAACTTTTTTCTCACATGACTATTGGGAAATTTAAAATTATACCAAGTGGTTCATGTCTGTGGTTTGCATTATATTAGTGTTGGACAGCACTACTATAGAGCACCCATTTTTGTGTTTGGTGGTCACGTGAGCTCTAAGACTGGATTAAGCAGCAGTTATTTATTTGATAAAGTATCAACCTGTTAACAACATTAAAGTAAATATTCAAAGGATTACTACTAAGAGTGGCATTTAGTGAAGATGTGCCTTCTTCAGTCAGTTCCATTAGTAAATGTGCTCATGTGTGAACTGGAGACTGGATCTCAGAGAGGTTGGGGAATGTGGACCAGGATTGGGAGCCAGGATTGTGTGAGTCCACAGCCTGTGCTCTGTTCTTCAGATTTTCAAATGCAGTATTCCAAGGTGATGGTGCGGTATGTTCAGGACTGAGGTACGCCACAAGCAATTTATTACCACGTTAGGTAAGGTCTCAAAGTTTGTGCTTCTTTTTAGAAATTAGAGGAGATCCAAGGCCATCTCTATGCCATTCCTCTTTCTGACTTGCATTCTGGCAGGGAATTGAGCACATCCATAACAGGATGTCAGACATCGTCCCGTCCTGCATGACTTTCTCCCTTGGTTACTACGAACCAGGGAAATTAAGCGTTTTTTCATGTTTGAACCCACCAAGTTCTTTCCAACCTCAGGGCTTTTGCTCTTGCTCTTGCCTCTCCTTGAACATAGTTGGAAGGTGATACTCTGAATTTTAGTGTTGTGAGTTCCCTTTCATCTGTTTAGTCTCTGCTTAAATGTTACTGCCCCAGAGGTAGTTCAAAGTGGGTCCCACCTGGTAGTTTCTACTTTAGACTCTTGTTTGTCTTTTCATGCCACTTGCTCTAATCTGCAATTACTTAATACATGTGTTATTAATTAATTGGTATTAGCTTCATTGGCGGAAACACACATTGTCCTTATTCACCTCTTGCTCCTAGCATCTGACCTGGTGGGAGAAACAGGCTCCATTTCTATTTGTTGAATGGTGAATGAGTGCAAAAATTGGTGTGTCTAAGAATGCAGCAGCTGAAATTATATTTCATCTCCGGAAATGGTCACTGTTTCTTTCATACAGACAGCAGCTATCACTGGGGAGCGAATGTATATTTATAATTGCATTTCATGTGAAGCCAGTTGGGGGAAGGAACATACTAGTCCTTGCCAGTTTGAGGTCACATCTGTGAAGGAATGGCTGAATGGGGCTGGGTGAAAGTGTAGTTTAACGTACCAGACTTCATCTCTACACACAAAGCAAAAACCTGCTTAGAAACCCCTGGGGCCCACAACTTCTTCAAAGTGAAGAAATTCCTCAGTGGCCTGAATACCTTTGCCCCACATTCAATACGTTAATAATATCATTACTTTGAAGGATACCGAAGTATTAGTAGTGCTTTCCTGAATTTTAACAGTTTACTCTCCATTTCCTCTTGAGGTGGTGCAAGACATTTTCAAAAATGAAAGGGAATAGGATGTATTTTTGTCTTGAGAACTACATCTAAGAATTTCTCATACTTTGAGATGAGGGGAGCCACCTGCAGTTTTGCAAAATCAGAATTAGAAAACAATGGCGGGGAATATTTCTGGGTAATCTAGGGGTGGCGCCAGGATACTGCCATGTAGAATTTATTTTATTTTAGTTTTTCACAGGTGGTGGCTTTTTGGGAGAAAATAGATGGGCCCCTTGGCCATGATGTTCATGCCTGGTTCAGGGAAGTTCCAGGTGGGATTTGGTAAGCACGGGCTACAGAGCAGCCTCAGCCTGTTCAGCTCTTGGTTGCTTGGCTATCTGGCACGTGCTTTTGCTTCTGTTCACACAGACCTCACATGCCCCTTTCCTGCTGCTCCTGGCTGGAAGGAGACCTAAGGGTAGCTGCTTCCAGGAGGGGCAGTTGTAGAGCCAAGAAGCAGCTTCTATTAAAGTCAAATTAGAGGTGAAATAGACCAGCCTCTGCTTCCCTTCTCAGGAGGTGCCAGTTCTTTTTAACCCAGACCCGGGGACGGAGGGGGGGATTAATATCCCATCATTCTAGCTTACAAGAACATCTACTGTGGGGTCAACGTGAACCCAATAGAATTTCAAATCACTTACAATAAGGATGCTGTGAGTTTTGCACATGTGTGTACAGGGGAGAAAAGATGAAGAGATGAAGCTGCAGATCCCTGGGCCAGTTGTCAAAGAGAAAAAGCCTTGATGCCAGCGAGGAGCTAAGCCCATCCTTTTCAGTTCTTTTAAAGTGAGTGGGTTTGAGCAGAGAAAATCCTACTGTGCTGAATGATTCCGTCGGGAGAGAGGTGGAGACTTTGGAATATAAATGAATGCTAGTGAGTTGGAGAATAAAGAGTCTCCTTTATCCGTGTATTATGAGCTTCATGTGTGATGAGCATGCGTGTTTCCAGATTAACCCCAGCCTGCCAAGGCCTGTTTAATGGCATTATTATTAATAGCATCTTTGATCCCAGCATGTGTTTACTATACCTGTCTGGGGGGCATCTGCTCTGATTGGTGGGGGCACCCTGCTTGGGCACATGGGGAAATCTCAGGAGGGAAGCAGGCAGACTTCAGTCTACAGAGATTTGGGATTTCCTGGGGGGTTAGTGGGAACAGGGTGGGGGAACTTTGGGTGTGAAGTAGGAACAGTTTTCAGAGGAATGGATAATTCTTAAGGTTATGCTGGGTCCAGGTTTCATGTTCAGTTTTGAAAAAAGCAACTAATTTTGGCAATTGAATACAAAGGGAAATTCGGTAAGAGTATAAATGTGGAGAGAAGAAAGGATAGTAGACACAAGAAGAAATTTTTGAGACAGAGAGAGACAAGTGAAGAAAGAAGATTTGGTAGGAAGAACACGAGTGGAAAGAAAGTTACGTGGTGAAAGGAGAAGGAGTGTGGCTATGAATTTGCCAGTGGTCTTTCCCCTCTTCTTGCTCTGCTTCCTTTCCATAGTGGCTTATATAGGAAAAAGGGGGACAGTGGGAAAAAATGTCCAAGACATCAAGGACCATTCTTCCCTCTTGTCTTCAAATTTTTCTTTCTCCTCCCTTCTCCTCCTTTGTTGCTTCCTTATCTTCCCTTTCTTCCTTTCCATCGGAGTTCAGACATTTTGGGGAAATTGAGCCTGAATGTTGAAACAACCTGTTTGGTTTCAGGCAAGTCTCTTAATGCCCCTGCTTCTGCCATCCTTCGTCTGCACGGTGGAAAGGATCTGCGCTTGTGCATGTGAAATACTCTGTCCTTCAGACCATGCACACCCGTGAAAGGTAACTGAGAGTGCAAATTATTTGTGTTGTTAATGTGTAGGCGTGAATACTCTGAAGTAAAGCTACAGGAAATTAAATGCATTGAAAATGCATAATAAAATAGCAAAAGGTCAGTGACAGTTCTTTCTTCCTGGACACTTTATGAGGATTGCTCATCTCTTGTCTTGGAAGTAGAATTGCTCCCTGGATGTGCCCGGAAGGGTGTGAGGTCTAATCCCTTTTCTGAGATGCAGAGCTCAGGGAAGATACTTTTTCCTAGAAAAGAGGGTAAATATATTTTTTTCTGAGTAACATATACAAAAACATTACGTGTTATTACACAGCGTTACTCTTTCTTGCTTTTTCCCATGAAGGGTCTTGACATCTGGTTACAAGAGGTGTGAAGGAGGATGGCTTTAAATTAACCAATTACCAACCAACCAAACAACCAAAATAAAGGAATATGGAGATTAAGAGTGCATGCTGAAATGCATCTAGTGTTAAGTGAATTGTGAAATGCTCCACTAATACGTTCTCACTCTTTTAAAAATATACTTCATTGATTTTTTACAGAGAGGAAGCGAGAGGGATAAGAGTTAGAAACATCGATGAGAGAGAAACATCAATCAGCTGCCTCCTGCACACCCCCTGCTGAGGATGTGCCTGCAACCAAGGTATATGCCCTTGACTGGAATCAAACCTGGGACCCTTCAGTCCGCAGGCCGACGCTCTATCCACGGAGCCAAACCAGTTAGGGCTACGTTCTCACTCTTGCCGTGGTTGGGATGTATGCCCTGCCATGTACCCGGGCACTGCAGAAGTTCCAGGTGGTGGAGAGGTTGATGAGATCTCCCCGTGCACTTAGACAAGGGCAGAGTGTCCCTTTGCTCACTGGAGCAAATGGCTTTGTAGAACTTTTTAGAACAGCCCCTGCCCTGGTTTCCAGCTCAGATCACTGAACTGGACACATGCTTGTCCACAGAGATGCTCACCTTGGACAGGAGTCAGCTGTCCTTATGCCTTTTACATCTCTCCTCTTTCCTGGTGTTTTGCCCCTTAGTAGAAGCAGATGGACTGGTAATTGCCTGGACTCACCAAGCAGTAGACCTTCTGCTTTTCTTTTTGGTGAACAGCTTTATCTGTAAAATGACTGTACACGTGTACCCTGGCTGTTGGCATGACATGTGAAATAAAGGTGGCAGAGATTGTGAGAATGTCTGCCTGGCAGTCACACTTCAGTGTGTGAACTGAACCAAGAAGTGCTAAAATCTCTCAGACATTTCAACATTTCAAACTGGGCACCATATTTACAAACATCTTTTCACAACGAAGAAGACTTTATGGGGGAGAGAGAGAGGTCAGTGATAAGGAAGCCATGCTCATTTTGAGCATGAAGATGCTTCACTGACATGAGAAAGCTGTTGGAATCCTTGCTTTTTCTCCTTCCTCGCTCCCTCCCTCCTTCCCACCTGCAGGCCCTGACTGCAAATCCCCTTGTAATTATCCCCATCACCGAAGCCTGGAAGGCTCACCTTCCACAACAGGGCATATTAGAGGGGCTAAATGTCTCTCGCCGCCCAGGGAGAAATATTCTTTTGTTTGAAGAGGAAGTTTGCTCATCCAAAGATTATGTTCTCCTGTGATTGTGCCATGATCGGAAGAGAGAGAGATTTTCATGTTCCCTGTGACTGACTGTTGTGGAAAACATTGTAATATCAGGGTTTAGGTTGGCGAGGTAGGAGTTACAGAAGATTTTGAGGTGGTCTCTTTGCCATTGAAAGGGAATATAGCCATTTTCCGGGATTAGAGAGGATGGGGGAGGGAGAGGAGCTGCATGTTGTGTGTGATTCTTCTGGCCTTTGGAAATTCTCCTCTGGCTTAGTGGGACATGTGATCTAGGCACACCAGTCCCTGCGGATAAAAATAACATTGATAACCTCGTTTGTTCCCATTTCATTGTCCCATGTGGACGGACCCTGTTGGCCAACAGTGATGTTTTTCAGGCCTACCCATTAGGGGCATTAGAATTAGGATAGAAAACCCTATTGGTTCCTCTTGCTTAGGTGTTTGTGCTTTTAACTGGAGATTTTTAAAATACAACAAAATGGTTAGTGGAAAATGATTAATGGACACTGCAATGTAGATTAAACACAGTTTATGCATAAATAGTTTAATAATAAATAAATCATTGGCAAATTACAAGTAAGTTATAACTACAATGTAGTTTGATTGTTACTATGGAACCCACCTCACTGGACTTTTGGTAAGATGTTAGCCAGGAGTGGTCTGGGGCTGTATCTACTTTGTAGGAGTCCTGTGTCCGTGAGTTTGCTCCAGGGTTCTATGAGGGTCTCAGGTCTGATGATCAAATCCAGGGATGCTAAATATACCCTCAGCCAGGACAGACAGAGCTCATTGATCTTGACTGATATTTAACCAAGTGTAGTCCCAGATTGAATCCACTTCTGAAGCAGTCCAGAATTCCTGGGTCCTTTGAGGGTCTTCATTCAGACCCAGCAATGATAAATGCATAGCAAGTGTGTCTCTTCTACCTGCCCCCAGCCATGGCATACTTAACTAATTGATTATGAACTATCTGACTTTGAGCCTAGGTATCCTCACGAGTTGGTGTGGGAGATGCAGCCCATTGGTAATTCATGTCCCACAATGTCCTGATGCTTGAATTGATATCCTTATTTCAAGGCTTCTTAGAAATCCTATTTTCAGTGCTTGAAGTTTAATTCTTAAAGGCTCCGGCTAGCCCCCTCAGGGTTGGTGCAATTTCTATTCCTTATGGCTACTAAAGAAATCCATATGATAAAAATCAACGTCAGCATGGTAGAATAAAAAGAGAATGGTATTATTTGTTCTGAGCTTGGATCCTGGCTATTCCACACACTAACAGTGTGGCCTTTGGTAGCTATGTATCTAGGTATTGGGCTTTTATGTATAAACTGTAGGTAAAAAGATTTAACTTGGAAAATTTTTGTGAGGATAAGAAGTAATAGAAATAAATAGCCTAGAATATTTTCTGATATGTTTTAAGCATTCATCAATGATGGCCATGATGCATGCTAACACAGGTAAAGGAGACTAGTGCAGAGCCTGGCATGTAGTGGACATTCACAAGATGCTAATTTCTCTTTATCCTGTTTATTTCCTTTGTAGGCATATTCATAGATTGTAATCATTTTTCGTATGTGTGTTTATTTCTCAGGTCATCCCCATGAGAGGGTAAGCTCCACAGGTAGCCCATCAATTTTGTTTACTGCTGTATCTTCATGCTAATAGTTGTTGACACATAGTTGTTACTGTATAGATACTTGTTTAGACACTGGATATGCTTTCTTTATTTTTCTTAATAAAATAATAATCTGTAAGAGACTGTGATGCAGTTCCCCTCTACAGTGCCCCCTTAAAGGCTTGCCAAGTGGCTGTGTGAAGATGCTGTTCTACTGGGCACTGTAGGGAGGAGAGGGGTTAATAGGCTTCTCAGCCTTTATATAAGGGATAAGAGTCTCGTTAGGATTGGAGGCTGCATAGGAATCTTTCTAACACTTCCCAGTGGGGCTGTGTGGGTCTCAGTTCAACAGTTCTGACTGTAAAGTAGCTGTCTGACCCAGGGTTGGACTTGAAGGGCTTTCCTGTTGAAATATTTTAAGTAGACACCATAATGCTGTGTTTCCCAATAAGGTAGCCATATGTAGCCCTTGACCTCTTGGAATGGGGCTGGTCCAAATTGGGATGTGCTGAAAATGTGAAATACACTCCAGATTTTGAACATTTCATATGAATAAAAGAATGTAAAATATCTATCTTTATAAAACCCTAATATGCAAATTGACTGAATGGCGGAACTACCTGCCCAATGACTGGTTGGCGGGTGGTGGGGCCGGCGAGCGGGCGGCACCAGGCCAGCCAATGCAGGTGCCAGTGGGCAGAGGGAGGCGACCAGCGGTGGGGTGATCGGGGCGGGGGGGATGCGGCCGGCAGTGGCAGCGGCAGCGGGAGCAGGGCTGGTGAGCAGGTGGCGCCAGGCCGTCAGCCAAGGCGGGTGCCAGCAGGATCCCCTGATCACCCCTCTGGTTGCCCCACAGATTGGCCCTGATCGCCAGCCAGGCCTAGAGACCCTACCCTATATATTGGGAACAGTCTCTTAGATTTAAAAATTAAAACCTGGCAAGGCTACTCTAACACTGAAAAAACAGGATGATGCAGCGATGACATGCATGGACTCTGGCTTGCACATTTTGTGGTCAGCCCTGATTCTGACACTTATAACTGTGTGACAAAGCCAATTATTAACTTCTCTCTGCTTCAGTTTTTCCACCCATAAGATGAGGAAAATGGTACTACTGCCTCAGAAGGATCATGTTACGTACTACTTTTTATAATCAAGGCAAAAAAATGTAGCTGCCCATACAACAGCAAGATGCCTTTCACCTGTATGAAAAGTATGGTCACTGGTGCATGCAGCATCCCAGATTGCGAGAGGGTATGTCTGACTGCTGGTTTAGGCCTGTAAACTGGCAGTCAGACATCCCCTGAGGGGTCCCAGATTGTGAGAGGGCGCAGGCCTGGCTGAGCGACCCCCCACCCCATTCATGATTTTCATGCATCGGGCCTCTAGTTTCATTAATAATGTTTAATATTGATTACTTTTTTAAATGATGGTTATATTGGGTTAGGAAATATCTGTTATTAAAACTAGTTTTTTATTTTTAAAATTGTGGCTACTAGAAAATTTAAAATGATATATCTGGCTCACATTTGTGCTTGCATTATATTTTCTTTAGCCAGTGCTGCTAGAAGGGGATACACTTTCAGGGAAGGGTAGAGGAAAGAACAGTGGATCAGGTGTTTAGAGAGCTTATCTCAGGCTTGATTCTGCACAAATTTAGTATGTACTCTTGAATGAGCCAACTAACCAATCTGCACCTTAGACCTTTATGGAAGAGCCTGTTAAGAGGCTTTGATAGCTAAGAAGGAAAAAGCAGTGTTGGAGAACTATACACTTCCAGTATGTTAATTTTCTTATTTTTATTCCTAAAGCCACTTTGGGTGATGTCTGGGATGCAGGCAGCCACACCCTCCTGATTCTGAGAAGAATACACTGAGGGTACTTTTTATCTGACTGGGCTCACTTTTTGATGGAAGAACACAGAGTTCAAGAAGAAAGGCAGGAAGTTCTGCCTTTTGTGACTAACTGGATGGTAAATAGGACTTTTTAGCCAAAGTCCCTTCAAAACCATGATTCTTACGAAATAGATTGACAGACTGTATAATTCTCATCTTTAACATCTCTGTTCCACCTTATGCTAGACTCAGAAAAATACCAGATCAGTATTTGGACACAGTGGGTGTATAATAAAATTAAACATAATGACCTATCAACTTGGGAAATGCAGACTTTTCTGTGTATCAGAGACTCTGGGAATCTTACTCTCCCACAATCTCTGCTGGGAAGGAGTCAGAACTCTGATGATGATGTTTATCTAATTTAGACTGTGTCTATTTAATTTAGATTGTGTCATTCTAATTTATATTATGACCCTCTCAATTGAAATTGAGTCTCCCTTAATGTTCTGTATGGTATCTAGTGTGTTTTCCATGCTCAGATAATATGAATGCTAAGAAACAGCTTTGATTCCTGATGTGTTTTTTGTTAATGTTTTTTGGAGGAAGTTCTTTTTCAGAAATTTTGGACTTTTGAGTTAGGTCTGTGTGTCTCCCAAACATTTTAGGAAAAAGTGGAAAACTCAAGGACCCACTATTTAAACATCTAGATGATTGGTGGAATATTTTCATTTAAAAAATCCAGCTATTTGATATTATGTAGACATGGTTTTATGCTGTGATATTTCTTTCACTTACCTATATAATTGAGCGTATCTGTCTTCTGGTCAATAAAACCCAGGTGCCTACAGTTGCATGCATTTTCCACTCCCTGTTTGTGTACAGAAAGACCTTCAGGTTGCATTTCGATGCATTATTTAATTCCTCTTTTATCTCTTCTGTAGTGGGATGTTAAAGAACAGGTGTGGGCTCAGGAGTCTACCTTAGAATCTGTGCTCTCTTGCATAACTTGGCGGCCTTGAGCAAATTATCTAATTTCTTTGGGCCTCAGTTTCGTTAATGTACTTTAGAGTAAATTATATCTAGCTTGCTTAGTTATTTGCGGATTAATTTAGATTGCCTCCACGTGATGCTTAGAACTTAGTAATAGACTTGCTCATAAAAAGCTAGGTTAAAAGGGAGTATTTGATTTTTTGCAAATTCACAGATATCCTACATTGCTTCTACTCAGGACCCCCCCCCCCCCATAGGTAAATATTTTTGCAGTTAATTTTTAATATCTCTACAAAATATTTACTTATGCATTTATGATTTTTCATGCCTGCTTTGCAAATGGGGGAAACTGAGCCACTTGAAGATAGAGAATCCAGTTGCTTTCCCTTTAGGCCACTAGGTTCTTTTGTCAAAGTAACTAAAGTATGGAAATGCTGACCTTTCATTGCCAATGAAGAATCTACTCAAAACCACTTATTATAATATCCCCCAATAGAAACAGGAAGCTAAATGCCCGGATCAACCCTTTAACAATGAACAAGCACCAATATATACTAGTCACTAAGGGTTCAAAGAAGACGAAGGGAATAAATAAGCTGGTATTTCACTGTCCTCAAAGAATCTGACATCTGATGGGTGATTCAGGACACATAAATACACATGAAACAGCAACAAGGCCAAAGCACATCAACATATGTTTGTTGGATCTCCTCTATGTCCAGAGGCATATGCTAATGCCTGTGATGGGCAGAAAAATAAGGATACAGGATTCAGGGAAGAGAGGTTTGCTGAGAGCTGGAGTCAGGACATTTTCTTTGGGATAATCTAAGACCGATGCTTTTGAACTCTTACTGGGCCCTACTTCCTGAGTTTTGGCTTCAGCAGGTCTGGAGTGGGGCCTGAGCTTTTGCATTTCTAACCAGTTCCCAGGTGCTGCTGCTGCTGCTGCTGGTCTTAAGGCCACACTTGAGTTTTGAGGCTAAGAGATGAGCTGGATCTAGCCCTGGGAGGAGAATTGAGGAGGGCACTCCAGGTGGGATGTGCCCACTTTTGCCTGTGTATTTCTGGCCTTTGCCTCCCAAATACTTTTTACTGGGGTGCCCCTTCGTTGCGCTTGGTCAGTGTCATGTGGTTTCACCAAATGGTGAAGCAATATGTTGCATCTGCTCTTTATTCAGAATAAGAAAATTACCACCTTTGCTATAACGGCCTTGTAATCCTTCCCTCTCTTTCTCAAAATATTTGCATTTGAACTCTTAACTCTGCTTCTCCATTCTCATCCTGTCCACCTCCTCCCTCTGCAACTCTTATTTTCACAGCGGTGAAGTTGCTGGGCTTCCCATTTGAAATATCTTTTAAAAGGTGTAAAGACAAAGAATCCCACAAATTGCAATTACAAATTACAATTACCCACGTAAAACCCAGTGTCCTATTGCTTTGTTGACAGCAGGACCCAGCCAACTGTTGGGTTAGCAGGGCTGGTAGAGTTAAAAAGAGGACCTGGTTGAGTTGCCTCACCCTGGGAGGACAGAGGCATGTACAATCAGATATTTAACACTCCTCAGCAATTATGGGAGTTTTTATCCTATTCCTGGCAGGGAACATAGCCCTGTACCATAGTGTTTCAAGTTTGCCTCCAATGCTATCTGATAGAAGTGCTTTTATCCCCCGAAGATACAGTACAAAATACAAATCATCATTGGTTTTCTCTCAGCTGGGGCTGCTGCTTCTCCAAATACGTTTACTCTGTGCAACTGCTCATCAGACCCATTTTTCATCCTTCATCCTGCTCCTTCATGACGGCTGGGTTTAAGGCCTTTCTTCTGTTCTTTGTTCCTTTAGTTCAGCGAAGTAAACAGCAGGATTGATCTTACACTGCATTTTGGTATTGTTCCAAGTGCTCATCAATAGACACGGCTGGGAATGCACTGACTGGAAAGGAAGGGCAGATGGAAATGCACTTCTTGTTCTTTGTGCCTTTTAGTGTGCAGCGGAATGTCCCTAATCTGAGGGCTGCTACACTGGCTGCCGATCGACATGCAAATTCATCATCAAATGATGAGTCCCATATTAGTTCTAAGGGAAGTCTTTAAAGGTTATCAGGGAGGAAAAGGGAAAAAAAGAGAAAAGATAATAAAAAAAGGGGCTTTTCTTCACTACGTCTTATGCCCAGGTCATTAAAGTGTCTTGGGAAAGAGCAAGAGGGAATAAATAAGCTGTTATATTGTGTTTCTTTTCACACTGTATCTGTTTACAGGTACATGAAGTGAAATGCTCTGCAAGGCATTTTAAGTTAGTGATGACTAACAATCAGCAGTGGTGGCCTTATAATGAGCAAAAGTTTTATTAAAGGATGGGCTTTGTCATTTTTTTCTTAATTATTTGGAAAACATTTCATATGGGCTATGTTTTGTAATTATTTTCTTTAAAAGGAGGCAATAGTATTTTGACTTAAAATTTTTCTTAAAAGGTGAGGACTAAGTTGAATTGTGGCTGAAAGGTGCTGCTTTTATGGATCACATACTATTCTGTTATTAAAGCAAGGCAATAAAAGTTGGCTGGATGGAACTTTGGATTTGTTGAAGGCCCATCTGTAATTATAATGCTGTTAGGTATTTTTGAGAGATAACAGGTTGGAGGGGGAGTTTATGTAAATCATTATCTTGTTTTGAACACTCCTTGAGAGCAGGACACATCCCATTGCTTATCAGATGGTAGGCACAGAGACAGTGACTGTATATTGACTGCTGTGTGGACACCATCTCTTCTCTGTAAGAGAGCCTCAATTTGTAGGGCAGTTAAGGAATCCTATAACCTACCTACCTTGGCTTTACGAAAGCATAGATTCTCATTCATTTTCAATACTAGTTACATCTCAAGAGTTACTTCTTCTGTGAAGCTTTTCCTCCCCACAGTGCCCCATCTAATCCCACCTTCCCCGTGGCACTGGCCATTCCCATCTTTGTTCCGGAAATGTACTAAGTACATGCTTTGTCCTATGTATAATGTCTATTTTGGGTCATCCAGGTTTGCATTGGTGTGGTTTAAGGTTTTAAGAATAAAGATAAATTAATTTCTTTTGCATCCTCAGTGAATCCATGAAGTTGACTGAAAATGAAATATCAAAACCATGAGAAAGATACTATTATAACAACCTTGATAAGGCAATGCTGGTTTAGACCCACGGTAGTGGGCAAAAAGAATGCATGGATTGACTTCTGATGGACAAGGAAAATGTTTCTTTCACACACTCAGAACTAAAGGTATCCTTAATTCATCTTTTACAATATACAGCAATATTAAATAGAGGTTGAAGATTAAAAAACTGGCATTTGGGACCCTAAAATGCAACAGTGACATAATGGGTGGATAGCAGATACCATCTACAATAAGGAGAGGTTATCCAGCAAAGTCAAGGTCATACTTGTACATTTTATCTACTTGTTGGCTGACCTCTTTAAGAAATGTGATGGTTTTGTGCAAATAAGTTTCCTTATGTAAATGAGTTCAAATTTTAGTTTAAACATCAGTTTACATTTAAACCACTTTAAACCGTATTTCAACTAGTTATTTTTAAAATCGTGTTTTGAGTTACATGTGACTTTCCTCCCCCAATTTTCTCAAATATTTCAACTCTCTGGGAAGTAACTGTTTATGTGTTTGCCTGTGAGCTTCTTAAGTAGAGAGATTCTTTTTTATTCAATTTTGTTTTCCTAGTCCATGGCACAGAGCAAGTGCTCATAAATGTTTATTGAATGAATGTTTGAATGAATAAATAGATGAATTAAGATCTCTTAGCATAGATGACCTTGGCCAAAGACATTTATCACAGAGCTAGAAACAAGATCAAGAATTCAATACTCTGCCCCAACTTATCCTGAAAATTCCAGGCATCTGTGTTGTCCCCCAAACACTAGGATGGTGGGATTGTTTTGGGATTCATGGTTCACCCTTAGTTCACTTTCTGTGGGAACTGCCTGTACTCTTGGTCTTTGTCAAAAGGCATTAGGAATTAGGATATTGAGAACTCAAGTGGTTGATGGCAGGACAAAACACAATGGCATTCCTGTGGGAGTAGCTGAATCAGGTTAATAGTGAAGAGCAGAATGAAGGCCCAATGTATCTATTGATGGGGTCCTGAGAACCACCTGAATCTAGAACCACTCATTGTGTCCAACTCTCACTTTTCCCACCTCCCACTTCTACTCCATTTCCTGTCCTCAGATTTCAGGAAGTCTCTTCTTTTTTAAATACTTACCCCATTTACCCCCAGCCCTAATTTAAATATTTCTTGCAATAAATCTTTGTTCAGATTTCTAAATAAAACATCTGGGCAATTTTAATAAGTAATTTGAAAACCATCTATTTCTTAGGTTCCTCCACAGGAGGCCCAAGTTCAAGAAAAAAATTTGTGTTCCTCTGAGTTGCTCTCTGATACTTTTCCCCTCATCTAAGGGGAAATAGTTTTTGTGAAGCTACAAGCTTAGAAAATACAACTTCTCTTCTATATTAGGAAACAAGATGGGATGAGCATATCAGCTAAGAAACTCAAGAAGCATTCAAGTTGAGAGCTGAAAAGCAACAGAGAGGTTTCTACTTTATTAAGAGTCTCTAACAAATCAAGTACTGGCTCCTTGGAATGATAGCTTTTCTCATTCAGTGCTGCTGAATGACTTGGTTCCTCTGTTCAGGAAAGGACTATGTCAGTGACCACATAGCATAAGCAACATCAAATCCTGTGTGGAAATTGGAAGTATATGGCCATGTCAAATGGGGAAAATAGCCAGAAGATTAATGCGAAGTCCAGTCTTGGGCAAAATATTTTTCCCATTGATAGTACTACTTTCACAAACCTGCACAAGAATATGCTCATTTGAGCTAGCTATTTTGCTGGGTTTAATGGGCCTATATTGTTCTCTGTCTTGTATTACTTAGGGTACCAAGTAAGCTGCTGTATCAAAGAGATGCCTAAGTATAGTGGCTCAACTATGATAAAAATGTATTTCTCTCTAGCACAGTAATCAGAGATCCAGGATTTGGTAGGGTGCCTTTGCCATCCTCAATATATGGTTTCCATTTCTGGGTGCAAAGCTTGTGCCATTTCCATCTTATGGTACGGGGCAGGGAGGAAAAACAGGAAGAGTGCATGGGGATTTTTCTTAAGAGCACACCCTGGAATTAGGATATATGACTTGTGCTCACCTATCATTATTAGCAGAACATAGTTAAAATGGCCAAACTCAGCTGCAAGAATGTCTGGGAATGTACTATTTTGTTGGATAGCTATGGATTCAGCGAAAACTCTAGAGTTTTATGACTAAGTAAAAACTGGGAAATGGATGTTGTCAGATAATTAGCAGTGTCTGTCATATTCCTCAAACCCACTCTTCATCCATAACCTACATACTCCAAATCCATTCTTCAGGGAAAACCCTTTCTGAGAAGGGTACAGGGGAACTGAACTAGAGATATGGTTAATCAGGAGACATCCAGAGAAATCAGTAGAAAGATAACTCAGAGTACAGCTATATTGGTTGAGAGTGGTTTATCTACGTTTTTTGTGTATCAACCAGTCATAGACTGAGGTGATCATTAATGGCTACCACCACCTGACATGTGAACATTCTCTGACTTCTCAGAAGTTTACACCCTACATCGACAGAATCCCTAATCCAAGGTGTATTCTGTGCTCCCAACTGTAGAGATTTATATTGTGAGATTTATATTGTGAGAATAATTTTAAAAACAAGGGTAGAAAAATTTGATTTTACTGAATTATCTGCCATTCTCATGACATTCAATAAAAAAGAGGAGAGAGAACAAGAGTATGAAAATTGTTTACTCTTCTTTATATATCAAGATTTGGACATAAAATATAGATTGTTGGTTTCACATATAATTGTTATACTTGGCATATACTGGATATAAAATGATATAAAAATATCGGGAAATTTGAGGTGTAACAATCCCTTTACTTTTGATAAAATTACCTTAGATTTTTCAGAAAAATTTAAAGTTTACAATAAAAAACAAACACACCTGTTGA
Organism: Cnephaeus nilssonii; assembly: GCF_951640355.1. Lineage (NCBI taxonomy): Eukaryota > Metazoa > Chordata > Mammalia > Chiroptera > Vespertilionidae > Cnephaeus > Cnephaeus nilssonii. Next base: position 38,541,200 of record NC_137086.1, read on the forward strand.
TGTCTCATGGTGTTTTTATTTTTTTATTTTTTCAAAATTCCTTGTATTCTATCTACACAGCACATATTATTTCCTATCTTTAATTATAGATTGTCTTTTTAAAAAAATGTATATCTTATCTCTTTGATGTGACTATATCTCCTTGAGGAGAGTATCCTCATGATTGTTCTCTGTGCCCCTCAGCAGCTACTAGTAAACACTGTTCTTTCCCTATAGCAGGTACACAATAAATACCTGCTGGGTGGATGAATGAAGTGAGCGTCAGAGATTTAGGTTCAGTTCAGGTCACAGCTCAGACATCATCTCCTTAGACAGACCTGTCTAGAAAAGCATGTGGATCCCTTTACCCTGGGCTAATTTTTGTCATAGTACTTACTGCTGTTCCACAAGACTTCATCTGTGAGTTAACCATTAAGTGTCTATTTTCAGCACTCAAGAGTATACTTCATGAGGTCAAGGAGTTTCTCTCTTTTGTTCACTGCTATATACTTAGCTTTTAGAACAGTGCCTGGTTCAATAAACACTTATTGAAAAAACCCAATGCATTATTGTAATGATATAAGGACAATTTAACTCATCAAAATGACTTTGGAGGGTTTCATAGTGTGTCTCCCTCCCACCCCCCCAAATAAAGGACTTTGATCAGCCACTTGAGGTGGGGCTTGAGACACCAAAGAATATTCTCAAATAGTTGAACTGCTTTCTAAAGAGGGTAGTGCTGTTTGTTGAAGGGTTCAATGTTTGCCAATAGCAGAATGAGCTGGGTAACATGAGTTCAGGGATATAAGCTGGAGCATAATTGAATTTTTCTGCGTAGTAAACGGGCAGAGGAACTTGAAGCTCTTGAGAATAATCTGGAAGGAGAAAGGACCATGGGGTCCAGAGAAGAGGAAAAAGAAACCCTATTATGATATAACTGAGGAGGGATTTGGGGAAAATAAAACATCCAGTATAGATTATAGTAGAATGCTGTGTGCAATCCTATACAGGCCCTTCTTTCTTTTTATTTTGAAGGCTTCCTGATCTTTAGGAAAAAAAATACTACAAACATCCCCAATGCTTGGAATGGTTGTATTTTTATTAGAAACTGTTAAGGGAGCTGAGTTCAACTTCTGGATATGTATGGATCTGAAGAAGTTAGTACTCCTGGCTATTGGGAATGGAGGGATGTCTTAACAATCATCTAAGGTTACATGGAACATATTAGTACACTAAAGGGAGACAGTCCATCATGTGTGTGTTCTGTTTCCCCTATTACTCTCTGAGATCCTTAGAGTGAGGGCATGTATCTCCAACTTTCTTTGAAGATTCCACAAGGGAGTAAGGAATCTGTGAATAATAATTTCTTAGTGAGTGCTAACTGTGTCAGTCTGCTATGGCTGCATAACAAACAACCACCAGATCTCAGTTGCATTTGCACATATCTGTGGATTGACTTGAGAGACTGAGCTTGAATAGGAGCCTCTGCTTCCAGTTGTAGGTCTAGCTGGGCTTGGATCCTCATTGTGTCATGGACTCTGGTCTTCTCTATGTGGACTTATTTGAGGGCTCAGGTTAGAGGGATAGCATCTACTTGAAGGGAAGCTATTTTAATTGTGATGACAAATTCATAAGAAAAGAAGCAGAATATAAGATATCTATTAAAGATTAGACTGGGAACTGGCAAACTCTCAATTTTGCTCACATTTCATTAGCTAAAGTATCACAAGCTAAGCTCTGAGTCAAGTAGTGGCCTCTGCTTCATGTAGGATGAACATCAAAGGTTTTGGATATAGGAGGGGTGAAGAATCAGGATCCGCAATTCAATCTACTATATTAACGGACCGACTGGCCAATGGTAAGTGATGCTGAGATGCTGGGCCAGACAGTCCATTCTCAGCAGATGTTGGTGTAGGCAGTGATTTGAGTGCCTTTGAGAGAGTTCTTTTATTTTTCCACTTTGCAAAACGGGCCATTAAAGTTAAAAACCTATTTTTGTAATAGAATGCACACAACAGTACACATATTGACTTATGTTTTTAGTCAATATCAAGATTTATTGTCCCCAGAGTTAAATAAATCGTGATATTGACCCCATCATAAGCCAATATCTGCCTAATGCATTTTTTTAAAAGTATTTTGTATTCATTTATATTAATAGAGCACAAGCAATCACTCACAGTGTTATTTTGTTTTCCCTTTCTTGCTCTTTCTCCTTTGTTATTTTTTTCATCTGTCCTGGTAATTAGCTCAGGGTTAATGTGAGAGTTACTGAAATAGTATCCAGTGCTGGAAAGATAGCCAAACAGTAGACACTGCTTCACTGTTGAAAGAGAGGGATTTGTTTCCACAGAAAATTATGCCTTCTCTGATTCCGGATGGTAGAAATGAATTGTTTTCTTCAGCGGTTGTTTTTCCCTGGGTTCCTCTACTGTGTGATGTTCTTATATACAGTTGCTTTGGGTCAAGTAGGAACATGGGGGTGACAGAGGTAAGGCAGGAAGGGACAATAAGTCACGGGTTCTTCAGTTATCCTTGAATTTTTTGTGTGTCTTTCTGTGCTGCTTTATTCTTTTTTTAAAAAAGATATTTTTATTGATTTCAGAGAGGAAGGGAGAGGGATAGAGAGATAGAAACATCAATGATGAGAGAGAATAATTGATCGCCTCCTGCATGCCCCCGCTGGGGATTGAGTCCGCAACCTTGGCATGTGCCCTTGACTGGAATCAAACCTGGGACCCTTCAGTCCACCGGCTGACTTTCTATCCACTGAGCCAAACTAGTTAGGGCTGTGCTGCTTTTATTCTTGATTTCTTTGTCTTTTTCTTTCTTTCTATTTTGTAGCTGGATTTACATTTTTCTGGAGGAGTGGGAAAAGTTTCTTTAATACTGAATTCCATTTATCTCCATAAATTGGTTAGGGTATATGATCTAAAGGACTCAGCTGTTTTTAAAATAGGTTTATTCCTTTCCTTGAAGATTATTTCCACACAGTATAGATGAGTTAGAAGGAGACTCATTTTGTAGACCTCAGTGAGAGCTCTACATGTGCAGGGCATCATTTCAGATGTGGAGTTTTTGAACAAGGAAATTAAATTTATATGTATCACCTAAATTATTTTGAATTCATGGTTCAGCAAAGAGTTCAGATCCTAATCAAATATGTAGTTTGCATGGGAGCTACCACTCTTCTCAATAATAACATGGCAGTTCTATTTAAAGTGTTGACTAGCTGGGGTGGGGGGGGGAGGGGCTGCTTTTGTGGGAATTTACCCTGGTTCTTTGCAGTTGGGCCCGTGTTAAATGTACAGTTTTACCACAATTAATTTTTTTCCAGAGAGGTAATTGAGAGAAGAGCTTTGCAGACATTTCTCACCCCTTATAAATAACAGGAGCCCCTCACCCAAGAATCTCTAAAGGAAATGAATTCTACAAGCTTCCTGTTTTTTCTCCCCTAACAATCAAAATGCTGCCATTTTGCAAGGTCTCAAGCTGCCCTCCCTCCTCCTTGAACCTTCCCCAGCTCTTCCTGCTCTGCTCTCCCTCCGCATCTAGAGCCCTAGAGAAAGTATATGGTCTGTGCCACCTAATCCATGCTTGACTTAATCCGGGTTGGTCTTATTTTCTCGTGTTTGGTGTCAACTTAATCTTCACCCCAGATTGTAAACTTCAGGAGACCAGAGTTTTTCTACTTTCTTTAAAAACGGGTGCTGGGATGATGATGATGATGATGATGATGATGATGATGATGATTGTAGCTAACATTTATTATTGCTCAGTATGTACCAGGGACTGTTCTAAATTCTTTAACTAGATTAACTCATTTAATCCTTACAACAACCCTAACACATTCAGTTATTATCCCTCTTACATAGGAGAAATTAGGCACAGAGGAGTTAAGCAGCTTGCGAAGGCAAGGGGTAGACCAGCATTTAAAACTGAGTTATTAGACTTTGAAGCCTATGCTCTTAACATCATCAGTCTCTTTGATGATTATTAGAATAGGCCATACATAACTTTATTGCTTCAACCTGGAGGACACTAGGATGAAATGTTCACTTCTTGTCCATTTGAGAGGTGCGATGGGGTACAGGATACAGTTTGGTTGGCAGAAAAGAGCCAAGAGCCAGTGGTCTTTTGTAAGATTGCTTCTGGTGCTCAGAGGTGATGGCTGAGGAATTTCAGAAGCTATAAAGCAGGGGAGGTATGAACAGGCTTTCACTCCAGACAGCTGCTCCAGTAAGAACCCCTGTGCAGGAACGCTGCATCCCCATTGCTGCTGTGGCACTTCAGTCTCACAAGGAAGAATACTTGGCCAAAGAGGACATAGTCTTTCCCAGCCTGATCACTGCCCACGTGGCATCAGCTCTGTATCTGTTTGGTGGAGACTAGGATCTAATCGGCACTATCTTGAACCCTGTTTGGGTTGGGAGTGGCCACTCTCCTTACAGAAGAATGGGGCATTTGGGTACCACTCAGTGCACACGAGGAAGTTTTCAAACTGTATCGCATTTCTACATAGATTTATGCCACAACTGCTTCATTTTTATTTCACAAAATTGAGATAATACCAAGTGGTCATGTATATTGCTGTCATTGGGCTTGAACACACATCTCCTGTTTGGTATTCCAGTGCATAAAAACCTGGAAGATATTAGTTTCATTGGTTAACCCAGGAAGATAAAAGGGGGTAGGGCAGGGCAGGGGAGAAAAGAGGTAGAAACATAGTGGGCCACAGTGAGCCCTTACACGAACTTCCTTGCCTCCAGCTTCTAAAAAGTGCTCCTTCCCCTCCTCTCACCAATCCAACCCTTCCCTCCCCTCCTCTTCCCTCACATTCCTTCCCCTTCTTTCCTTTCCTTTCCCCCTCCTCCCCACCCCTCCTAACTTCTCCAGTAGTTTGCATACCAAGTTGGAATTCTGAGCTATAATTATTAAAGTGGATGGTAGGAGGCATGGAAATATACTCTGTTTTTAGCTACTGGTCTTTGTTTTAAATTTCTCTATTGAGTGAAATAGAACCTTTTGATTCTGGCATGTTTTGGTTTTGCTTAGTTTTGTTTCTGGGTTGGGAGTGAGAGTGTGGAGACCTCGATGAGAAGGGACTGGGCAAAGATTCTTTCAGGCAGTGTTTTAAAATGGAACAACTTCATATCCCCTTGTTTGAATGGCTTTACTTTCTTTCCTGTTAATATTTAGTTTAAATCTCTAAGGTTTCATTTGGGGCTTTTGAACATTTGTTCCTCCAACTTGGTTAGGAGTAGAATCTTTTTCTCGTCACTCATTTCTAGTGATCTCATTTCACCGCCTAAAGAATGTTAAAAGTTACCAATTGATATACACGCTGGTTCTAGAATGCAGTGTTTAAGGTTAACCCTGGCATGAAATTCAGTTCTCCTGGGGTGATCGTTTGTAGCTGTTTAATCATAAAATGCCTTTTATGATGACGTTCAGGAGAGGAAAAGCAGGTTGCTTGGAGGTAGGTGGAAGAATTGAAATTGAGTTTGTACTAGCAACATCCCATAGCTCTCTACAGTTATATCGAGGGAGAGCACAGAGGCAAGTTTCACTGTTTTACTAAGTAAACTTTGGGGGGTGCAGGCAGGTGGGTGGCCTGAGACATTTCACATGAAACCTGTGTGGCTGAGATCAACACAGCAGAGGTGGCTGGACTGAATCTTACTTGAAATACTGCTGCTACCCCCACGCCCACACTGAGGCTCTTTCTATGTAACACTGTCTCTCTATATAAAAGCCTAAGTGACCAAACGACCAAATGACCAGTTGCTATGACACACACTGACCACCAGGGGGAAGACACTCAACTCAGGAGCTGCCCTTTGGAGGTCAGTGTGCTCCCACAGCCAACCTCCCGTGGCCCCTCCCCCTGTCCGGCCAACCTCCCATGGCCCCAATTGGCCCCGATTGCTGTCCGGGCTGAGGGACCCTACCCATGCACGAATTCGTGCACTAGGCCTCTAGTTAATAAATAAGAGCTTACTGAACTTTACTGTGTGCGATAAGCATTGTGCTGAGTCAGTTGGGAGATACAGAACAAGTATTAGAATGAACTGCGTGCAAGTGCTGCTCCTGGACCATTTTTCCCTACAAAAATGTCAATCTCATATAATACATTCTAAACGAACCTCAACTTCCTCAACAGACATTTATTCAATAAAATAAGGTATGCAAATTGCCTAGCACACTGCCTGCACATAACACAGCCTAACACTGCCTATTACATAGTAATCACTCAATAAATGGTAACTATTTTGATCAGTATGTTGCTGCCATGGGCAGTGATTGTCGGTTGGAAATATATAATAACCATTCAATCAACTTTAATCAAGGGCCTAAAGGTGATCTTTCTGCTTAGATTGACAGGTCAAGTGATCTGAGAACTTACTTTTATACACGAAGAGCCTTCAGTCGTCCAGTTACTTGTAGGAGGAAACCAAATCCCCAGGCTGCCTTGGCAGCGTGGATGGCTCGAGGTCCCCCACATTTCAGTAGGGCAGGCAGTGCTGCAGGTCTAACATCTGGGATAACTCCACTGTTTTTTCAGGTTTGCTTGTAATTCAACCTTTTGAGGAATATTAACCTTATCCCTATTTTGTGAAATCTTCATTTTACTCTGAGTTTTAATCCATAAATATTTTTATATAAACTGCAACATTGAGAATTATAAACCAAATTTGACGGAGATGACAAATCGCAGTTTTGGATGATTATATCTGATATAACAGCTGGAAAAAGAAAGCCAGAAACACGAGAGAGGCCAATGAAAAGCTTTCTTTGGCATGAAGCAGCATATTGTCATAATGTTCCCCCCCAAATTGAATTGCTTTAAAAAAAAGAACCGTAGGAATATTTGAAGAAACACAAATATTTTTTGAAAAGTTAATATAAGCCCTTATTGTGAGAGAATGTTTTCAGTAGAGCCGGTTTTCAGCCTTCAGAGTTTTTTAGAGAGCAGTTCATTCACTGAGGGGGCAAAAAAACTTCCAGGGTTCTAAGAAGCAATTTTCAAAAATGCTCCATAGACTTTCCACTCTTTTCTGTTCAGAATCAAACTCAGAAGCAAGCAAGGGGATTTATGAACTACCTGATATACTAAGTGATAAATCATAGCACTCTGGGAGTCAATATCCTCTCCGTGTTTTCAAAACCTCAGCAAAAATAATAAGAGGTCCTCAAGGAATGCCCTTCTGGACTCATGAGATGGTGGTGGTTATAATGATAAAGAGTGCTCACATCCATTTCACCCATCAGCATGGTCAAGGGTGGCTTCTTTTGAGAAGAGCTTGAACGAAGAGTCTTTGAACCTGAGAAAGAATTGAGCTGTTGTACACCATTTGAGGGATTAAAAAAAAAAAAAAAGCCAGAGTGGCTAGAGCTTAAGGAACAAGGGGAGAGGGGAAGTGTTAGGAGGTAAAGTGAGGAAACAGACAGCAGTGGAGGTAGGTCTCTTAGATAGAGACAGGGGTTTATGCATTATCCTGGCTCCTGCCACTAATTGCATGGCCTTTATGTGTAAAAAAAAAGGGGGGATATGACAGTACCTATCTTGTATAGTTTTATTTTATTTTTAACCCAGCTTTATTGAGGTATTATCAACAAATAAAAAAAATATATATATATTTAGGTTGTAAAGCATGATGGTTTTTTAAAGGTAGGCAATGTAATGATTTAACATACATACACATTGTGAAATGATGACCACAATCAAGCTAATTAATGCATCTATCACTTAATATAGTTACCATTTGTGTGTGTGTGTGTGTGTGTGTGTGTGTGTGTGTGTGTGGTGAGAGCACTTAAGATCTACTCTCTTAGCAGATTTCAAGTATGCAATACAGTGTTATCCTATCTAATAAAGAGGGAATATGCTAATTGACCGTCACACCCTACAAAGATGGCAGCACCCACAGCCAATAAGGAGGGAATATGCTAATTGACTGTCACGCCCTCAAAGATGGCGGTGCCCATAGCCACAAGATGGTGGTGCCCAGTCCCCTCAGCCCCTAGAAGGTGGCAGGCACATGGCATATCTGGGCCCGCCTCCAGGCGGGTCTGGCCACTCCGTGTGCCTGCCTCTAGAGTCCTCCAGTCCCCTCAGCCCCCCAGCTGCCCAGGGCCAGCCCAAGGCACAGGCAAGCCTCGGATGGTGGCTGCCCAATTTCCCTAGGGCCGTCCCAAGGCGCAGACAAGCCTCAGATGTAGGCTGCCCAGCTGACGCCCGAGGCGCAGGCAAGCCTCAGATGTAGGCTGCCCAGCTGACGCCCGAGGCGCAGGCAAGCCTCAGATGTAGGCTGCCCAGCTGATGCCCGAGGCGCAGGCAAGCCTTGGATGGTGGCTGCCCAGCTGCCCAGGGCCACCAGAGGCTCAGGTAACCAGGGCCGGCTGATCGCCAGGTCACCTTCCCCTGATCGCCAGGTCACCTCCCACCCCTGAGGCCTCCCGGACTGTGAGAGTGGGCAGGCTAGGCTGAGGGACGCCCCCCCCCTCCAGTGCATGAATTTTCATGCACTGGGCCTCTAGTTAACTATAACCACCATGCTATACATTAGATCCAGAACTTATTCATCAGAATTCTAAAGAGAAGTTTGTACCTTTTGACCAATTTTTTTCCATTTCTTCGTCCCCTGCACCCAACTCTTAGCTGCAACCATTCTATATTCTGGTTCTATGAGTTTGTCCTTTTTAGAATCCACATATAAGTGTGATTATATAGTATTTGTCTTTCTGTGTCTGGCTTATTCCATTTAGCAAAATGCCTTCCAGTTTCATCCATGTTGTAGCAAATGGCAGAATTTTCTTCTTTTTCATGGTTGAGTGCTATTCCATTTTATACACACACACACATACATCCACTTACCACATTTTCTTTACCCATTCATCTGTTGATGGACACTGGACATTAATTTTAAATTAAATAATTTAGTATGTGCAAGTGCTTAGACCTGTGCCCCTTAAATATAGTAAGTGATCAATAAATTACATCATTATTTTTATTAATATCATTGGAAGGTATGGGAGGATTTTAGCAGAAGTGATATGGACTTATTGGCACTTCAGAAAAATGTCACTCTGATTGCTGTATGGAGGCTGTAGGAAGATGAGAGTGGAGGCAGTAGACCAGTTAGGAGGCTGTTGAAATATCCAAGTGAGAGATGGTGATGAAATGGGCAGGAAAGTAGGAGGAAGGGGGAGATTGTCAGATTGAGATATTTATTGGGGTATAACAATAGGTTTTTCTGGTAGATTGGATGTAGGATGGGAGGAAAACAAGATTCAAGGTAGTACTTCACTTTTAGCCTAGCAATGGGGTGGCTAAAGTTGGTGGAATTTATTAGCTCGAGAATACTTTGAGCAACAAGTCATGAGATTACCTTATTTTATACCCAAATAACTAATTGGTTTTGTCAAAGACAGTTAATTCATTGAAAAGAAAGCAAACAGATGGAGCATCTGCTGTGTTCCTGATGCTGTGCTGGGTGCCCTAATTGGGGATCTCATTCTCTTCTCACAAGAGTCTGTGGATTATGACCATCTCCATTTGTTCAGTAGAGGAAATTGAGTCCAGAGGTAATTGACAGGTTTAAGGTCACCCAGCAAGTAAGTGGCAGAATCAGAAAAAGAGCCCAAAGCCCATCCACCATGCCATAAGACCTCTTAAATCATCCAATCTTGATGAGAGGTGGGTAAGCAGGAAAGAGCATTGATGTGCCTGTAGCAGTAAATAAATAAACCATTGGCAGAATTTCTTACTTTTTAAGCCACAGTTATAACCTTGGTTAGAATAGGGTAAGCTATCTAATGATGTTGGCTGCTTTTTGACTTGCCCTCAGGGTTTTCTGTTCAATATTTCATAGGATTTCAAGGGTATCTTTCAGCATTAAAAAATGATATGAAACCCATCTGAACACTCAAACACTTTTCAGTAGATCAAGCAGCTTCTTTTTTGAAGGTGTTACACATTTCTGTTTGGGGGGAAGTAGTCACTTTTTGTAATTTTTATGAGGTACCTCTGACTCTAAAGAGATTGAAAAGGGTAAGAATGGAAGCAGTCAGGTCATTTAGGAGGCTTTTGCTATAACCCAGGTAAGATAGGATTATACCATGTGTAGTGAAAATGGAGAGACCTGGGTGGATTTAGGATATGTCAACTGAATTAAGCGTATTTATACAGCAAGCAGAATGAGTGCCTACTCTGAGTCAGTTCTATATGCTAAAGCAAGAGATGCAACATTGAATAAGACATACTCCCACTCTAGAATTGCCCCTGGTCTGTGGGTAATAAAGATGTGTAGCCATCCTCCTGATGCCTGGTCTCTCAAATCTGCTGAGCTACATCTTCTCCCAGCAGAATCTGGCTCTAGGAGAGGGGACATTTTTTCCTCCCACACCCGACCTAAAGAGAGTCCTCACCCCATTCACACAGCCAATTCTTGGTCTGTTTGGGCCTGATAAGCTCTGCTGGCCTCACTGACAACTCCTTGAGACCCTCTCCTAACACAAAGGTGTGTGAGCACCCACAAGGTGACAACTTAGACTGGGTATACCCAGGGACATTTGCTCAGTGGCTTCAGATACAGCACTGGCACCGAGTTTGAACCTGTATCAATCTGGTGAACACCACTCACCCCTACCTAGTGATTCACTGAGAAACTACCTGTTGCAACTCCAGTACCACCAGAGGCTCTTTCAGGGACTGAGCCTAACAGGTAGCTGACAGGTGGAGGCAGGCAGAGGCAGATCTCAGGGTGTATTAGGACTTTTGCTAACTTGAACCCAGGCCTGGTGCTGGTAAAAGCCAGCTTTGGCATGCAGCTTGGTCCTTCCCATGCACAGCCAGGCCCAGCAGAGGCAGCCACAAGCTGTGGTTCATTTGTAGCTCCAAAAAGGTTTCCCAGGGCCATTCCCAGGCAGCATTTGATATTGGCCTGCACCAGAGTCCCTCCCAAGGGGCCCAGAACCAGTACACTCAGTGGCCAGGTTCAGACAACATCAGAACAGGATATAATAAACTTCACAAGCAGCATATCCAAAGGAGATCTCAACAGGCACCATAACCTGCTGAGGCAAATTCTGCTTCATGTGGTCAACATCTGAACAGCAGCTCATACACTGTGGTTGGGGTTGAGCTTCACAGTCAGCCAGCCTGAGGGTCAATCTCTCACACGATCAGGCCAATAGCAATTAAGACTCAATTATAACAGGAGGGACCGCATAACTCACACAAGGGACATTCCTGGAACACCCAGTTCAGGTGATCAAGGAGACTGCCCCACTGGATCCCACAGGACACCTACTACATAAGGCCAGCTCACTAAGACTGGGAGTCTTAGCGGACCTATCTAATACACAGAAACAAATACAAAGAAGCAGCAAAAATGGGGAGACAAAGAAACATACTCTAAATGAAAGAACAGGAGAAATCTTCAGAAAAAGAGCTAAATGAAATGGAGGCAAGTAATTTATCAGATATAGAGTTCAAAGTAATGGTTATAAGGACACTCAACAGCATGAAAAAGGACATAGAAACGATAAAAAGAACCAGTCAGAAATGAGGAATACACAATATCTGAAATGAAGACTACACTGCAAGGAATAAGTGGCTGGATGAAGCAGAGGATTGAATCAGCAATTTGGAAGAGAAGATAGAAAAATATATATATAAAAAAAAAATATATATATATATAGCCATTTTATTCTTTATAACTATATTCCTCTATTTTATTTTATTATATATATATAAAAAGCCTAAGTGAAGTGACTGACCATTCGACTGGAAGCTATGACACATACTGACCACCAGGGGCAGACACTCAATGCACAGGCATGGAAACATAGAACTGACTGATGAATCTCAGAGGGGAGGTGGAAAGGCGGGAAGAGATTAACCAAAGATCTTATATGCATACTAGAGGCCAGGTGCAGATTTGTGCACCCAGTGGGGTCCCTCAGCCTAGCCTGTGGGGATCTGGCCGAAACTGGCAGTCTGACATCTCCCGAGGGGTCCAGATTGTGAGAGGGTGCAGGCCAGGCCAAGGGACCCCACTGGTGCACGAATCCGTGCATTGGGCCTCTAGTCAATAATAATTTTAAATATAAATGGCTTAAATGCTCCAATCAAAATACATAGAGTAGCTGAATAGGTAAGAAAACAAGACACATATATATGCTGTCTATAAGAGACTCACCTCAGAATGAAAGATACACATAGACTAAAAGTAAAGGGATTGAAAAAGATATTTCATGCAAATGGAAAGGGAAAAAAAGCTGGGGTAGCAATACTTATGTCTGACAAAATAGACTTTAAAAAGGCTATAATAAGAGAGAAAGAAGGACACTACATAATGATAAAGGGAGCAATCCAACAAGAGGATATAACCTTTGTAAACATTTACGCACCCATATAGGAGCACCTAACTATATAAAGCAAATTTTGATGGACATAAGGGAGAGATTGACAGTAATACAGTCATAGTAGGGAATTTTAACACCCCATTTGCTGGAAGCAAATTCCATCAGGTCATAATTATGCAAGAAGTTCATCAGAAGGCTGATGGACCTTGGTGCTTCAGCAGGGCTGAAAATCTGCATATTATTACCTGCTGCTGAACAACTGTAGGCATTTTCCCTAACCTGATAATCTTTTCCTGTTTATCAAACTTTACCTGTTTGCATTCCTAAAGGGCCAATGTGTTTTCCAGCAAATAAAAAGCCATGGGTCCAGACATTCGGGGAGCCCACTTCACTAGAAAGTGGAGCCTCCCCTGGCTCCCCCATGCCTCCCAAATTTATATTTCTTGTCTAGTCTCTCTCTTGTATATCCATTTACGTAGCAGGCCCTTCTCCAGATTCCTGAACCTTAGCTGTGATAAAGACTGTGGCATTTATGGCCTGTAAGTAAATTAAATCACCCATTAACATCAATAGATAGATCTTTCAGTCATAAAGTCAACAAAGAAACAGCAGCCTTAAATGACACACTAGATCAGATGGATTTAAGTGATATCATCAGAGCATTTCACCCCAAAGCAGCAGAATATACATTCTTTTCAAGTTCACATGGAACATTTTGTAGGATAGACCATATGTTAGGACACAAAACAACTGCCAATAAATTTAAGAAGATTGAAATCATCTCAAGCATCTTTCTGACCATAATAGCATGAAACTAGAAATTAATCATAAGAAAAGAACCTGAAAAGCACACACAGACATGGAGACTAAATAGCATGTTACTAATGAATGAATGGGTTAACAATGAGATCAAGGAAGAAATCCAAAGATATCTTGAAACAAATGAAAATGAGAACATAACTACCCAAAAATCTACGGGACACAGTGAAAGCATTCCTAAGAGGGAAATTTATTGCATTATAGGCCTACCTCAAGAAACAAGAAAAATATCAAATAAACAATCTAACTTTACATTTAAAGGAACTAGAAAAAGAACAACAAACAAAGCCCAAAGTGAGCAGAAGAAAGGAAATAATAAAGATCAGAGCAGAAATAAGTAAAATGGCATCTAGAAAAAGAATACAAAAGATCAATGAAACCGAGAGCTGGAGCTAGCTCTTTGAAAAGGTAAACAAGATTGACAAAACTTTCAACCAGACTAATCAAGAAACAAAGAGAGAGGACCCAAATAAATAAAATCAGAAATGAAAGAGGAGAAATAACAACTGACACCAAAGAAATATAAAAGATTGTAAGAAAATATTACCAACAACTATATGACAACAAATTGGACAATCTGGAAGAAATGGATAAATTCCTAGAAACATACAATTTCCCAAAAATGAATCAGGAAGAATCAGAGAATTGGACTGACAGATTACAATTAATGAAATTGAAACAGTAATCAAAAAATTTCCAACAGCCACTCTCCCTCCTGGGAGCATGCCTCTCTTTCCCTTTCCCTTCCCCTCCCCTTCCCCCTTTCCCTCCACCTCCAGGTATGTTACCATCACCTTCCCCACTCCCAAGCTCCTAGAGCTCTTTCTTTGTCTCCATAACTTGTTTCCTCAGCCCATCTCTTCTACACATTACTTCTACTCTGTATTTTTATAAATAAATGTTCTCTTATAGTTTGGGTCTTGGCTCTGAAGTCTTCCTAAGTACCAAGGTTGCTGAACCAAGGTCCAGTCTGACCCCACTGGTCAGACACCTGCTGCTTACAACATAATGATGCCGAAAACTGGATTGTTTTACTTCGACTCAGATTGTTTCATCACTGGCAAGCCGGTCATTCTCTCCACATTGGCTTGAAGGACATGACTAACTGTGTTCTCTTTCCTCCCTGCATAAAAAAAACAAACAAACAAGCAAACAAAAGACTTCCAGCAAACAAAAGTCCTTAAGTGGATGGCTTCACAGGTTAATTTTATCACATAACCAAAGAACAACTAACACCTATCCTTCTCTAACTATTAAAAAAATTCAAGAGGAGGGAAAATTTCCAAGCTCATTTTATGAGGTCAGCATTATCCTAATTCCATCACCAGGTAAAGACACAGTGAAGAAAGAAAATTATAGGACAACATTCTTGATTAGATAGATGCTAAAATACTCAACAAAATATTAGCAAATTGGACCCAGCAATACTCTGAAAAGTCCATACACCACATTCAAGTGGGAAGGTTGGTAGAATATCCACAAATCAATAAACGTGATATACCATATACAAAAAGAAAAGATGTGTAAGGTAAGTCACATGTCATGAAGTAAGTGCTTCAACAGAGATGTGAACAAAGTACTATGAGAGCTCAGTGACTCAGTTTTCCAGGAAGAGAGACTTAAGGCAGGTGATGGTATTTGAGCTGGGCCTTGAAGTATAAATAGGAGTACTCCAGGTGAAGAAAAATGTAAAAGGAACTTCAGTAGAAGCAACATGTATAAGAGCATGAAGGCATAAAATGTAGGGAGGCAAATGGGGTAGATGGGGTCAGATTGAGAAGGACCTTGAATACCTCCTAAGGAGTAGCTTTCAATGTAGAAATATTGAATCAGAAGTACATTGATCAATGGGTACAAATATGTCAAATTGAGCATGTGTATATTTTACTGTAGTTGAGTTTCAAACTTTAATGACATAAGAATTACTGCATAGCATCTTTAGGCATTTTTCATAATACATATGTTCTATGTGCGATTTTCTTATATTAGATTCTAAACTCTCGGCTTAAGATGCAACTCCATTGTATTGAGTGGATGATATAGGAATTAGTAGTATTGGAAGTTGCCTAGTACATTTTCAAAGTGCTGTAGAAAATTCAGTGTATCTGTTAGAATTCTTTTGCAAACAAAACAAAACAAAACAAAACTCAGTTCATATTGGCCTTAACAATGAAGGAATTAATTGGTTCACATATCTGAGATGTTCAGCCTGAGGTCAAGCTTCAGTATGTAGTTCAATCAGGACGCTGACTCTCTTAAGGTGTTCTCAGCTCTCTGCTTTGTGTGTGGATTGGACTTTATTCTCAGTTAATTCTCAGTCTGGTTTCCCTCGTTACTGCAAGCCATGATGGAACTACCTGCTTCCTTTTTTTAAAAAATATTTTTTATTGATTTCAGAGAGGGAGAGGGAAAGATAGATAGAAACATCAGTGATGAGAGATAATCATTGTTCGGCTGCCCACACCCACACTGGGGATTGAGCCCGTAACCCGGACATGTGTCCTGACTGGGAATCAAACCATGACCTCCTGGTTCATAGGTCCATGCTCAACCACTGAGCCACGCTGGCCGGGCAAACTACCTGCTTCCTAATTCCCATCTGGCAAGAGGGTAAGTCTCTTCCCAGGACTGTCAAAAAAGAATCCTGAGCTTCACCCTGATTGGTTCATTCCTGAGTCTTGGGATGTTTGGTTCAAGCCTGGACTGACACTGTCAAGAGCGATGCGATTACTGTGACAGCTGGAAACAGATTCCTGGAGATCGGGGTCTGGGCAGTCCACTCAAACCTTACTGGGAGCAGAGAATTGATGTTATGGAGATAATTACAGGGTCCATCAGTCATATAACAAACCCACATAAAAACAAAAAACCAAAACCCTGATTAAGTAATTGGGACAATGCCTTGGCCCATGTTATGTGAGGAGGGGAAATTAAAATTTTGATAGATAGTTGTGTATGTGGAATGGTGGTGAAGGAACATGTTCTGCAGCATTCTCATGTGAATTGAGTAGAGGATGAGATGAAGATAGCTTTTAAACTAGTTAAGAAGAAAAAGTTTTCCGAATAGATTAATAGGCAAGATTGTAGAAAAGGTTCTTTATGAGAGCACATTTTTGCAAATGGCCCAAACGATGCTTTTATGCATATGGTGACATGTATTGTATGAAAACTACATCAACTGTGCATCAAGGCATGGTCTTCTAGTTCTACTTGACATGCAATTAACCTAGTTCTAAATGCAGTCTTACCCCCAAAATGTTAACTCCATTTCTCTTCAATACGCTGTTCAGTCAATTTTGTTCCATTCAAAGGTCGTAGGACCTTTGAACATATCCTTAGTGGCTGAAATGAGTAAACTTCCTATGTAAAACTTGGACTACCCCCCACTCGCCATTTATCAGATCCTGAGCGGTGTCCTGTGGTGATTTTGCTGTCATCCAGACTTAGATCAGTTTCCTGCTCTGCCATTGCCTAGATATGTGACCTGGGAATTTATTTGGTCCTGCTGAAGCTCATCTTCCTCGTTCGGAAGGTGACAATAATGATTGCCTACAGTAGCAGTAGTCATAAGGATGAAATGTGGCAGTGTTTGTAAAATGCCTGACACAAAAGATGCTCAGTGAAAGCTGCTAACATTACTATTGCACACTCACTTACAAACAGTCCTCAGGCCAGATTCTCTTCGTTTCAAGCATAATTTATCCATACTGCTATGAGCCGTGACATAAAGAACTCTCTCCTAATTTTGCAGCTGTATGGCTGGTGTTGGGTCACAAGGTGGGTGTTGTAGATAAAATGGTGTTTGGGTAGGTGACTGGTAGTGGAGTTCCCATCTGTGAGTTCGGGTATCCCTGCGTTCTTCTCCCTGGCAAACAGATGCAAATGTTTTGTCCCCTCTTCCTCTCTCCCAAATGTCCTTTTTCCCTTTGGTTTCCCAAAGGAAACGTGAGACCTTTTTGAACTGTTGCATGTCCGGTGCCCAGATCTGGGTTTCCCAGATGGAGGTAGAGGCAGAGCTCCTTATAGTTGAGCCCTTCTCCTCCATACCAGAGCCCATATGAGCCAAGGGTTCACTACTGTCCTCCCAGTGTTGTAGGAACTACCCCACCTAGGCACATGGAGAGAGGCAGAGATGCTGTTCAAGTCTCCACTTCCTGGGGGGCGGGGGGTGTGTGCCTGAGCGAATGCCAGAAACTTCATGTTGTTTTAACGCATTTTTGTGCCTGTGTGAGAATCCATTCCCCAGCGTTGCTGATGGAGGGCACTCACCCCACCCCCACCCCCACCCCCTTTTATGACTGAAAGCCAGCTGAAGATTCAAATGCAAGGTTCATTCTGGAAAAACACAATGGTGGTTTCTCCGCCCCTCCACTAGTGGTCCCTCACTTAGGCATCCCAGCACTTTAATCTTTCGCCTGGGGGAAAAAAATCTAATATACTGTAACTAGGATGTTTTTCAAAACTAGGAACACTTCAAAACAAGTTTAAATATAAATGAAATTGGTTTCCAAATGTCTTGTTAAAAAAATGCAGATGTTTTATATTTATTATATCATTTTTGTTTTAGCACCTTGCAAAATTTTACAGCATGGAATTTTATTTAATGCAGTGGCATTTGAACAGCAATATTAGACAGCTGTATTTGTTTCATATTTGGGGACTTTTTCTTCTCGTTGGCAGGATATTAAAACTGAAACTAATGTAACCTGGTGTTTGGGAATATGTGGACGAGGCATTTTGCTTATTGGTAATTGAAAAAAACATCTCCCCTCCAAATGCACCTCTAAAAGAAACAACAACACTTTATTGCTTAGATAAGTGATTATACGTTTTCAGAATGCCAGAAAATTCAAATGAAGCCATTTGAAGGAAGACTTGGCTCCTCAAGTGCGAGGACTGTGTCTCTTTGGCTGTACGATGCCAGGCAGGGCCTAATAAATCTCACTGTTGATTTGTTGCTTTTGCTGGTTTAGGATCTTGTAAGGACATATGGCACAGTTTGGATTACAATATAGCTCAGAAAGAGAATTATTTTCAGGGAATAAGCCAAATCCTATTCCGCCAGCCTCTCCCTACCCGCCCCCCCCCCGCCCCCCGCCCCCCGCCCAAATTTTTAACTCTTAGCTCCTCCATCTCCTTTTAATTTGTTTTTTCAAGATGCTCCACTGCTGTCTTTAATGAGGGTATCAGCTGGGTGTTCACAGCTGCAAAAAATCCCAGCTTTTCCCCCTTTCTTTATCTGTAAAATTTTCCTTCTACAGGCATGGACAGGTTTCTAGTTTTCTCCTAACCAAACCACAGACTCGCTGCTGGTTTTCACACCCTCCAGGTCACAATGAAACCCCCTATTAATTAAACTGAAATTATATCTGAAATAAATCACTTGGTGAAAGAAACCCACTGTGGTATTTTTTCCTAAAGATGTTTGCAATAATTAATGAAACATTTGGTGACTGGTGACATTTTTGATAACTCTTAAGCTGCCAGATATGTTGATATGTAAATACTCTCTGTGGTCTTTAGAGCAAAGAGTCAGAAGATCTAGCAAGGGCTGAGTAATAATTTTGGTTTTTTCTAAAGATCTTATTGCTTTTGGGGGAGGGGTGAGGAGAGTAGAGAGGTGAAAGATGTTCTTTGAAGAGAAATTCATGGAGGTCGGAGTTGGTAAACTGTGGCCCACCAAATGTAGCCGAAGACTGTTTTTTTGTAAATAAAGTTTTATTGGAACACAGTTACTCTCACTGTTTATGTACTGTCTATGGCCCCTTTTGTGCTACCCTGGCAGAATTGAGTAGTTTCCACAGAGACTGCTCTTTGGTCCATGACACCTAAAATATTTACTATCTGACCTTTTACATATACAATTTGCCAACCCTTAATAGAGGTAATGCCCTTACAGGAGTTTGGCTAAGTGGCAGTCATTTTGTATCACTTAGTAAACCACACCTATTCACAGTGGAATGATTTTAGGATCAGGAATAACGTATATTCACACATCATTGCAAATATACATGCTCCCATTCTTTTATTCATGGCATACATTACAAAATTACAGATCAGTCATGGCACATTCTCCTCCCAGATCTGGTCTCGGACTCTCTCCAAACAGTTTTCTGGCAGCATTGTCAATGGACCACAGGTGTCATGGCAGATAAAACCATTTTTTTTCATCCATCTATTATGGTTTTTCTCCTTTCTAATATATCTCCATCCAAAGTTATAATTGTAGTCATTCATAAGTCCAGTGGGAGGTTGTGTGATGTAGAGGTATTGCAAGGGCTTATGAACCTACAAGGATATTAGGCCCTGTAAAGATAGCCCCTCCCCTCAAAAACGCTTCCCATGTGTTTTTTCTTTTCCTTTTAAAAAAACATCTTTATTATTGACAGTATTACATATGTCCCCCCCCCCCATGTGTTTTTTATTCAATAAATGTTTCTTGAGGCTCAGCCTACTATGGGCTGTGTTCTAGCCATGGGGATTCAGTGGGGGCATAAAACATACCAAGCCTTGCTCTTCAAGGAGCAAAGACAAACAATAGAAACAGAAGTACAGACTGCAGGGCAGGTAGTGCTGGCAGCCACAGAAACACCAGGCAGGGCGAAAGGAATGTTATTTTAAGTAGCAGGGTCCAGGACGATTTTCCTGGGGAGGTGATGTTTGAGCAGAGAGGGAGGTGAAGTGAAGGAGAAAATTTTTCGGATACTGAGGGAAGCCCATTTCCGGTAAAGGGAGCAGAGGCAGAAAGTGGGCAAGTGCTGAGTATGTGTGGGAATATCAGGACAGAGTGGGCAGCTGCTGAGGGGAAAAGTAAGGAAGGTGGCAGGAACTGAACTTTTGGGGCTGTGGGTGGGGCAGTTGAAAGTCCTTTCCTACGTCTTGCCCCTTTGATCCCTCAGCACCCTCCCAGGGAGGGCAGGGCCACCCTGCCTATCATGCAGAAGGGAGATTACAACAAAGTGATGCATCCTGGGTCATAGAGCTGAGAGTAGAGTCCAAGATTCTGACTTCCAGGTTGTGCTTTTTTTTTTTTTTTTTAAAATAATGGATTTCTGTTTCTTTGTGAGGAGTATGTCATAAGGCAGAATGTGATGAAATGATGAAAATACTCCACTCGCCTTGAATGGGGGCTGGACTCAGTGTCTTGCTTTAAAGGAATAGAGGCTATAGCAAGGGGACTATAGTAAGTTTGTGGTAGAGGAACCTGGTAAAAACCACCTTAACCAAGCGATCAAGGTGAACATGAACATCTCCAGTGATTTTATATATACATATATATCTCGCCTGATATAATGTGATGAGAACAGTTGTTCACCTGTGTGATATTCTTCCCCCAAACCTGTAACCTCTGTCTAATCATGATGAAAGCATCAGACATACTTAAATTGAAGGACACTCTGTAGAATACTAGGCCAATACCCTAAAGTGTCAAGGTCACGAAAAGCCTGGGAAGACTGAGAAATGACGGATGAGAGGAGACCAAGTCAACTAAATGCAGTGAGTTCTCCTGCATTAGATCATGGAACAGAAAAAGAGCATTAGTGGAAAAACTAGTGATATATAAATCAAGCCAGAAGTTTAATTACTAATAAAAAATAATGACAAATAGTTCATGTATTCTTTAATAAATGTTTGTTTTGCTCAGTAGTGGGAAAAAAAGCTCCACCAGCCATCAGTGCTTTGGGGATGAACCTAGAACCTCAGTGACCTTGAGAGGCTGCTGAAGGCTTATATCCATCTCTGTCACTATGGTCTGTGCCCCGGGAAGGTGGCCCTTATGGGTGGGCGCACTTTCCAAACCCCTAGGGATGGGTTTTGATGTCCGTAGTGTAATATATCATAGAATGTCTCTTCTTTCTCCAAAGTCTTCTGCTTCCAGAAAAATTTGAGGCAGCAGGTAAAAATGATTTAATTAATGCATGAGGCCTGTGGGAGTTAAATATAACTTAAGACTTTTGAGCACAAATGGTTGACAGGCGCAGCTCTTAATTACTTCATTCAGCTCGCTAGTCTGCAGTGCTTCAGACAGTGGGCTCTTGTTTCCGAGGGGGCTGGTGGAGTTGTGAGGGGGCAGGAGGCACTGTGAGGAGA
This sequence comes from Cnephaeus nilssonii, assembly GCF_951640355.1. Classification (NCBI taxonomy): domain Eukaryota; kingdom Metazoa; phylum Chordata; class Mammalia; order Chiroptera; family Vespertilionidae; genus Cnephaeus; species Cnephaeus nilssonii. The sequence goes on from NC_137086.1 coordinate 38,562,461, forward strand.
GGGGTCTCCCAAGCTGGGGCCTCAGTGACCAGGTTTTGGAAACAAACCTTCCCAGTCCACTTTACCATGAAGTTTGGTGCTTGGCATCAATCTTTGGAAACCTTAGTTAGTAGTGTGAAGCAGGCTTTTTTAGGGGGTGGGTTAGGGTGGGGGGTTGTTATCTTTTAAAACCACTACCATCTCTCGTGTGGTTCTGCTTAGTGAATGGCCTACTTTTCAAAGGATCTGAAAGCAATTAGGAGGTAGAGAGGTGGCTTTCCCACAAGGGGAAACTCAGGGACCACTTCCAACCACTGTTCTTCCATTCATCTCCATTTCCTGAAAGAAAGGACCTAGGAGCAAGTCAACAGATAGGGGCCACCTCCCCAGGTGGCCAGTCCTGGCCTGTCGTTTCTGTGATGCAGTTCTGCGGCCTCAATTCTCAGCATAGCCATGCCCTCCCCAAAGACCCCTGGAGCTGGGCAGTATCGTGGAGACATGAGGACTTTCGGTCAACCTCTCTGTCTCTGCTCCTTTGGGGTGGGCAGCTCCAACAAGCAGTGATGGAGAGGCCATGAGCAGGTCTTGCCTGAACATCTGTCCTAGGACATAAATAGTGATATCCAGCATTAGTCTCAGGTCAGCCTGCATCTGTCTCTAGTGCAATCTGCCCTTCTTCGGGCTCCGTAGCACAGAGCAGCAGGCTGACTTTAGTCATTATCTGCTCATTCATTCATTCGAGGAGAGACAGTGGCTCTTTGAACCCACAGACTTGATTTCCATTCCTGGCCTGTCTACTTCCTTGCTAGGTGACTTCGGAGAAGTTATTTAACTTCATTGAGCTTTATCTGTAAAATAAGGAAGAGAAAACCTATTTCACAATTACTGTGAAATTTTGAATTGTAAAAAGCAGGGTTTCTCAGCCCTATTGATATTTTGGATGGAATAATTCTTTGTAGTGGGGCGCTGTCCTGTGCATTGTAGCATTGTAGCAGCATCCCTGTCCTCTACCCAGTAGATGCCAGCAGCTCCTCAGTGTGGTGACCAAATATGTTTCCACAGATTGCCAGATGTCCCTGGAGTGGGAAAGGGGTCAAATGGTTCCTTGTTGAGAATCATTGGCATAAAGAATAGAATGTAGATTTGCATGGTTCATAGCACCTAGAGGCTGGTTGACACAACTCCTACCTTCCCTTAGATGCCATGGCGGTTAGCAAGGAGATGTTCCTGCTTGGTAAGACATTTTAGCGTCAAAGTGTGAAGAAGGGACAAAGTCAGGTGAAAAGATACCGATGCAAATTATGGTTGGAATATCGGTCCCTTGAAACCATGACATTGATTGCCAAACTGCTGGGTAGTGAGATCAATGAGAGTTTAGAAATAGCCCAATGATGGCAGAGACTCTTCAAGTTCTGCTGTGGTGATGACCTGGCTATTCATGAACTCTGGACCCCACTGGTCTCCTGACTGTTAAGGGGCAGGCTCAGCCACTCACTCAAGGGCAGGCATAGACCCAACAGCTTCTAACTAGATAATTTACAATCATGGGGGAAAATCCCCACCACCCCCAACTTCTTCTGATAAAGGAGTAGAACATTACAAAGTAATATTCAGTCTTGGGGTTTGCATATTTTGTGGATTCTTTACCTACAGGTTTGACAATGAAGTTGCTTTTATCTACTAGTAATTGTCCCAAGCTCTTTCCTCTTTCCTTTAGCCACTAGCGAGAATATTGACATTTGCCTGTAGTGGCTGCTGTGTTTTTCCTAGAACAATATTTCCATGACTGCCATGGTGGAACAGAAAAATGAGGCAAAGGAAAGAGAGTGTAGAATTGTGGACTTTCAAGTGGGCATGGACTTGGTGATCATCTTTAACTCTCTGGTTTTAATGATGAAGACACCAAGGCTTAGAGGGGTGTGGTAACTTGCCCAAGGTCACCCAGCCCATTAGGTCAGAGAGACGTCTTCTACCCAGGACACCTGACCTTGTCGGTTTCTCTCTCACATCTCAAATCTTCCTTTTCTGGTCTGCTTCCAGCATTTCAAAGGAGAACTTAGGTTCTTTAATTTTTTGGTTTGTTTTGCTTTTTTTCTTTTAATCACTGAAACAAAAATATGTACAATGTTAAACAAGTTTCTTAGGACCTCAAGATAAATGCTCTTTTGTGTTTGATCCTTTTATTGTGGTAAATACGGATAATATAGTACTTGCTATTTTAACCATTTTTACACGTACAAAAAGTACATCCTATTATTTTTGCAGCCATCACCACCATCCAGCTTTAGAACATTTTCGTGATCCCAAACTGAAACTCCGTACCCATTAAACAACTCCCTGTTATACTCCCACCTCCTCCTCAGTCCCTCATAACTACTGTTCTACTTTCTGTCTCCGTGATTTTGGCTATTCTAAGTACCACATATCAGTGAAATCATACAATATTTGTTCTTTTTTTGTGTGTTTGAGTTTAAGTTCTTTGGTGTGCCAGTCTATTTTAAGTTTCCATTCTAAACTCCATGGTTGTAAATGAGTCTGCTGGTATTTCCTAACCACTGTTGATTATTTTTTCTCCTAGTTTATCTCTCTCCCATGATCCTTTTGTGGGGTGAAAAAGCAGCCAGAGGAGGAGTTTGGATGTCTCTGACTAGGAGGGGACTAGAACCCTCCTATACTTTTTCTACTCCCTGCAAAGACAGGAGGGCTGTGCTAACCTGTACTACTGGGCATGAACTGATCCCCAGGGTTTCCAGTAACCACCACACTCTTAAGTAAACCTCTTCCTGCCGGAAGAAAAATATGAGTTGAAATGAATGATGAGTTTAGATGCTGCTCAGTGTTCTTAATTTTTTTTAAAATGTGGTTTCTCTGTTATTTCATACATGGTCTTGGAGGTCTTTCTATGGCGGAAGTGTCTTAAATATTAAAAGCAAATAAATAAATAGAGGATTGTCTTTTGAGCGCCTGACAGATTTATGTAGGTTTGAGGAGTCTGAGTGGTTGAAATTTTTAGTTTTCCTAGATCCTACAAATGCAGGTGTCAAACAGCTGCCAAAGTCATCAAGATAGCTAAGGATTTAAGTAGTTAGATTTGTCGAATTCATTCAGGGTTCGCCCGAATCTAACTTCGTCCATTCTGACAGGTTAATCTTTATTCTCAGAGACCTGAATGGTAGTCATTTCCTCCACCTGTGGACTTAATTTGATCTCTCTGGGCAGGTTTTGCATGGGCTGCCCTTACTAAACCACAGGGGAAGACAGTTTTTTCTCTGGTGCTCACAGGCAATCTTTTGCCTTGTGGCCCATGCATGTCCAGACAGAAGAGTTTTCAAGTCACAGGTGGCCATCCTGTGGTAACATTTGGCTACATGCATTATGCTCTGTGTAGTGGAAATGGACCACGTTGCCAGCTGGAAAAGACAACAGGCACATTCCTTCAGCCAAGGCTGTGGTTGCTCCTTCATGGGCCATAAATGCTCTAAACCCTCACGTCTCAAAGTGCAGCTACAACATTCCCATTGCTCTCTGGGAGACCCAGACAAGGGCTTTGCCACTTGCCAAGACATAGGCCTCCTAGCTAGGCAACGTCATGTTTTAAATATCATGCACAGGCATTGAGACTCAATATCGGTGGATGTCAGTCCTGGTTGCACACTGGAATCATGCAAAGAGCTTCAAAAATGACCCACTGGGAGATTCTGATCTAATTGGTCTGGAGTAAGAGAACTCAGGTGAGAAGGCGATTTTTCTATGTGTAGCCAGGTTTGAAAACCACTGTTTGAAATCCTTGAACCTATTTCAGAGCAAGCCATGCCTGCCTCATGTCTGTGGTCATGGTTTTAATGATGACAATGATGATGTTGATTAGAGCTAACATTTACTGAAACTTCCTGTGTGCCAGATCATGTTTGAGCACTTTTACATGCCTCATCTCAGATTACCTTTGCAGCAACCCTATGAGGCAGATGCTACTATTGCCCTTATGTGGGGATATGGAAGCTGAGACAGAGGAGTTTAGTCACCCTCCTGAGATCACCCAGGAAGATCTCATGCTGTAGCCTTTGTACTGATAAAGGGTGATTGGGCTGATAGGCTGAGTGCTTCCCTCTGAAGACCCTCCAGGGTGGAGGAGACCTCAGTCTCTTCAGATTCGGCTATTGAGCTGTTGTCTCACTGTGGAACTGGCTATGGACATTGACAGGCACAGAGAGTGGCAACATCAGAAGGTAGGAGACAGCCCCTGACAAAGGTCTCAAGCATCCCTGGGGCCTCTCTTGTGCCCGTGTGGGGTAGCCACTGCCAGATGGGAATACCTGCAGTGACTTCTGTACTTAAATGAAATGCTGTTAGGAGGAAACATTAAAGAGGGATTGGAAATGAGGGCAGTAATGCTGAGGGCTTTTCCTGACATTGCATTAATAGAGAATGTGAGCACTCAGCCAGTTCCCTTTAACTCTTACTTGGCTCTCCTGCGGCTGCTTCTAAGGGTGTCAGGCTGGGCCTTGCAAACCAGTTGTCTTTGGGGATCCCTAGACATCTCAAGCTGTTTTGTAAGCTACTGGGCTGTCCAAAACGCCAAGCACTTTTTAAAATGGAAATATGCTCTGTGTGGTTCTGATTAGTGTGCCATCTTCTTTTGTTGTCTTCCTGAACAGCTTTCTATATTTCTGCTGCTTCCTGTGGTTTTTTTTCCCCTTGGTCCAGGTCCACTTCCTTTTGCCCACCTAGCATTCTTCTCCAAGCAGCTCACAACCCCCTGCTCTGCCTCATGACTCTGGTTCTACTGGCTCTCATCTTCCAAATCTCTCCCCTGAGCCCCTTTCCCTGTAAAGTCTATGTAAAACCTGATACTACTTGTCTCTACTTTCCTACAACCTTAAAATGCCAGAAGGAACAAAGACTCACAAATAACACAGTCAGTTCTTTACCATCTTCAAGCTAATTGTCATCTGGTGTTTTTGTTGTGGCAAGTTTTTCATTATTAATTTATTCAGTCATTTGCTTATTTGGGGTCTGAAATTGGGTGGGGAGAATTTCTGCCTCTTTAGGATCTGAACCACTGCTTGCTGAACACTAATTAGTATGAAGCCAATGATCTTTAAGTTGGGGAGCTTTATGTTCATGGTATAGAGATTGGATGCTTAGTTCTTAAAAAAAATTAGCATTCCCTTATGCCATAGCCAACTCTTTATCTTGTGGCTTGTGGGTTTTTCCAAGTCATTCTCTTCTTTTATCCATTTCATTTATCAAACTGCTTGGTGCTTATAAGGCAGATGATTGGGGAAAGTGCAGCCCAGATTAATCAAATAAGCTGTTTGGCAATGATTTCTCTGAAAGACCATGTCAGGCAGGAAGTTCAGCTCTAGGCACACGTGGGTTTGAGGTCAATGGGGATCTCATTTATCTATGCCAACCCCCTTGCCCTCTGCCCTCCCCCAAGTGCTCTTTGCCCTCACTCAGTAACCTAATTTGCGTTTGAAAAAGAGCAGCAGTTGCAACAGCACCTTGAATTCCAGTGTTAATCCAGCCTGGAGAGAAGCTGGAGAAACAGGCGGGTCTCTGCTGGGCCCTGGTAGTGTGCAGAACCCAGTGGGAGGGCAAGGGACCAGGTCTCCTTCCTTGCTGAAGGTATTTCTCAGGAGGTCAAAAGCAAGGATCTTGGTGAGAGAGGGAGGCAAAGAAAGGGCGAAAGGAAATGAGGCAGAAGAAAGGAGGCTTTCACAAAGGAAAGTTGCTGATTCTGTCTGTGATCAATCATGCCTAACAAAGAGACCCATGACACAGGGCCTTGTTCCTCCCAGCACATCGCCATTCTGCCATCCAAAGCCTATCAGAAGACGCCGGCATTAATTTAAATGAATGTCTCTGTTCTTGTGGCAGCTTTTCCCAACACGGATGGAGTTGATGGACTGATGGCCGTGATTTTTTTTTTCTCTCTCTCTCTCAGATTTTCATGTTGTGGTCCTGGGTGGTAGGGACCACCTTCACAAGAAGCCACCCATTTTTCTTAGATGCGTCCCCCAAAAATGTCAACCTCAACTATAAAGCTGAAAAAGACATTTCACATACATAAAATATGTAATTAAAATGATGAATTATTGTAAGATAGAATATTAGCCTTGTGACATTTTAATCTGAATGCGCGAGTGAGGGAGAAAGAGAGTGCAATCTGAAGCGCTCAATTAAATTTAGAATCGCCCCCCCTCCATTGTTATGAATAAATAGAAAAGATTCTGTAGCAGTCAGTGGAATTATTAATTGCAACTAGTGTAGAAGGTGCATGCACCATATCATGAAATGGAATATCATTGTTAGTGACTATATTTCTTGGTAATTAAGGCCCAGACTAATGATGCAAGTTTTCTCCAGCATGATTTTCATCTGATTATGAGGCTGCTTCATTAAGAGCACTCAGCCTAACGAGCTGTAGCTGTAATAAAGTAATTTTCTGTCTTGTGCTCTGATTGATAAAGAGTTTCTATAGCTAAAAGGAATTGAAAATATAATTATAATTAGAAATGGTTGAATAAAGTTATTACAGGATTGCTGAAGGGTAGTGCAATTGACACCATAATGTTTTTTTGGAAGTGAGCATCTTAAAATTAGACTTTATAAAGCAACAAAACTCCTTTGCTAATAACTGGGCCGAATGTTGCTGCTTCCATAAAATGAACATTTAGATGAAAGGAAAATGAGACTTTCCCACATTGTTCTCGACAAGAAAAACATATGCAAGAAGAATGCCATTGCCTTTCTTCCCAGCATTCTTCCCTCGTGAAGTAAAGCTTATGAACATACTTTTTACTCCATTTGTAATAATTTTCCTTCTGCCATATGTTGGAAAAAGATCTTTTTGATTAAACTGATGTCTTTTTAAGCATACAGTATAATTTTGGAGTTTCTCCTTGCCAATGTGCAAAGAGTTATGCTGTCTTTTTTTATATATTTATATTTATGAAGCAACGGGTTTCATATAATTTTTCAAATTGTGTAGAGGTTTTTTTTCCTGTCTTTGTCATGCATTGGTTGATATAAAAATATAACTGGGGAGGACACCAGAGTCCATCCCCTCCCATGAGGAATGCTAATCAACTTTTTAGCCTAGAAACCTTATTTCTTTTTATGATGTTCACATTTATAAACCATGAAAACTCCGTTAGAGTGGTCCTTGGTGTTTATGTCATTGGATATGTCTGCAATATTGACATATAAATCTATGGCGGTGGTTTTATTTAGAATTAGCTGATATACTTTGTGCTTCAAATTAGTTTCACATATTTAATTTAGTCTCTTTTGTCCCATTTTAGCTCCCTGCACTGCATGAAAAACATGCATATACTTTAGAGCTATATGGTTATGTAAATCTACTTTATGTAAACTCACCCAGATATTATTGGGTCTGGACTGAATCGAGGAGTAGATCTTCCTAGATCTACACTTTTGACTATTTCAAATCTATTTTACACGAATTCTAACAATTGGAAAGACTTAGAATTTCTGAGAATCATTTCTAACATATTATCGGGCAATAAAAGCATGTTATTGGAATACCATTAGCAAGATTAGAGAGGAAAAAAAGAGCAGAATTTTATTGGTTGTTCATTGAAAATGTTAGCTGTGATTAGTTACATAATCCTACATTAACCTGTAAATTAAAATTCCTTGGTGCAATTTGATGGCTGATTTAATTTTGTCTTTCTTTGTTTGCCGCAGGCTAATTCCATTATGAATTCTTTATACAGCCTTTTCCCTCAATGATTAGCAGCTTCTACTCAAGTTCTGATTACTATTGTACACTTAGCACTACATAAAGCCGGGGATTAATATTCCCCTGAAGAATTGTTGCTATGGATCTGCTCTATTCCTTCTAAGAGATGTTTCTGCAGCTTCAATTGTCCATAAATTATGATCTCTAGTGAATTATCAGTGGGAGTGAGCTGAGCTTAACAAGCTGAAGAGTGCACTCTAGTTCGGAGAGAAAAAAGGCAAGGGAGAAAGAGAAAAAGAGATTCTCAATTATTAATTGTGAGGTTGGATCATTCAGAAGAAGTGATATTTTCCCCATCTCTATCCTTGTAGACATGTACAAATCAAAATGAGTTTGTGGGTTAAAACAAAAGCTTGGAAAATCTTTCAATATTTAGTGATCATAACATGCTGCAGGGTCTAAATTACCTGTAAACAGGGAGAGATAATGCTGTTGCTGCCACCCAGTAACATAGCAGGGTTATAGGGTGTGTTTTATTTTGAGAAGTGGCATTGTCTTTTTTTTCTTTTAATTTCTTTGAATTTATTGGAGTGACATTGGTTAATAAAATTACATAGGTTTCAAGTATACAATTCTATAATACATCCTCTGTATATTTTATTGTGTGTTCACCACCCAAAGTCAAACCTCCTTACATCACCATTTATTCCTCCTTTACCCTCTTCTACCTTCTCCTCCCACCCTTTGCCTCTTGTAATCACCATACTGTTGTCTGTGTCTGAGTGTGTGTGTGTGTGTTTTTTTTTGCTTAATCCCTTCACCCTTTTCACCCAGCCCCCAACCACCCCTCCCAGAAATGGCATTGTCTTAAATTGGGAAGTGCAATTTCCCCTCTCCTAATTTTAAAACGTTCCAGGGAATAACAGAGACATAAATGGAACTGACTTAAGGATTTTTCAAGATGAGGAAGGATTTTCTCAAGAAGCTAATATTCCCAGGTAAAGGTAATATGTCGCTTGATTTCTTAATTTTGCTTTGCTGGGACTGAAAAATCACAGTGGGATAATATTGAGCATGTTTCCTGTTAGGATTAACATCACAAGGGACTGTGTTAGGGGTCTATTGTGAACGTCAGCTTGGATAAACCCAGACACGCATCCCTCCTACTAGACAGCAGTCTGCTGGGTGGATTCTTGCTCATCCTCAGGACTCTGCGGTCCTGTCCTGGGTCCTGTGGCAGAAGCGCTAACTGGCTCAGACACTGGGAGCAAGTTTAGCTGGAGAAAGCCTTTGGAATCAGGCTGAGACCACCATGCTTGATGAATTGCTAGCTTTTACCAACACATGTTTTAGTCCAAGAGAAATAAACACGTCAGTAATATATAGTGTAAGATGATTCTCTTTGCTTTCTTCTCCTTTTCCTCTCATTTAATTTTCATCTTCCTTTCCTTCTAATTTTCTCTCTCTCCTCTCTAATCCCCATCCTTTTTCTGTTCTTCAACCTTACTTTTTGGATTTCTTTCTTTTTCTTTTCTTTTCTTCTTCCTCCCCTAGCCACTGATCTCCAAAAGGCTGGCATTTTAAAATTAAAGCAAAAGGTGAATTTTATTGCTACTTGGAAGGCAGCTAAGGGCAGAATCCTGAGGGAAGCAAGATAAAATAACAGAGTCTGAGAAATGCACTTAACAGAACAGACACAGTGGAAAGAATCTTTCCCAAGAATTATCACTTCCCGGTTTTCCAACTGCAAAGCAACAAATCATACACCAAGTCAAGGCCATTCTGCTATTAGGGAAGTGGTTCCTGTGAATCATTCTTAAGTTGGAGTCTCAATCTGTGCTGAGCAGTTCCTGGAAGTGGCGTCCATTTCATCAGTGCCTGGTCTCTGAGCATGATTCCCAACAGCCTGGGGACACACATACACACATACACGTGCATGTCTGCAAGTCCATGCCACTTTGTTGGAGGCTCCGTGCAAGACATGAGTCTCAGGGAGGGTAACAATGTACTTCATTGTCCACACTGCAATATTTTTGAGTGAAAAGAATGTTATCAATAATGGAGCTAGGACAACAGGTGTAAGTGAGCTGGCCCCAGGCAAACAGGACATGTGGTCACCTTAGTTTGAGGGAGGATTGCAGTCAAGTCCCTAAAGATGAATTTTCGTGTCTCAGTTCTATGTTCTCATGTTTGCCTTTCTTTCTGCCGCCTGGCATCAGAGCCTCTTTCATACTGAGGAATTGGGCTCCTCAGTCTCCTTAGGAGTCAGAGGCCAGTCTTCCACTCTGTTTTCTTAGACCCCTTTGCCCTAGGGCACAAACATGTAACCTCATTTGCCTGGCAGACACACCCACAGGGACTTTGGTTTGGGAGCTAGTGATTGGAAAAACGGGGGTCTCCAAAGAGCAGCCCACAGTTTCCAGGTGCAGCAGGGAGGGTGGTCCTGTCCTGTGATCCAGAGCCCAGGGCAGAGAATGTGATGCATAGCTCTCACTCTCCTCCTCTAGTCCTCTAGATTCTGTGAAAATTCCTGTATCATCATCAAGGTGTTGCTGTGAGAATTAAATGTGAAACCATATGGAGGACAAAGCATATCACTCAAAATTCATTCCTCTATTCCACAAACAGGTGCTTGGCCTTGAATTCCAGGCGCAGGGGTTGGGCAGTAAGCCAGGAGTGGTCTGAGCATGGAAGGGGCTTGCTGGTGGCAGCCTTATCTTCTCTATTATCTGAAAACCCAACTCTGGCCTCTGTGGGCATGCTCGCTCTACTAGCAGCGGGGTGGGAACAGGGAGCCAGGGGCTAGCTGGACCACCAGCCTTAGAAGGTGCATGCTCTTTGGGTAAGGTGACCAGATTTTAACATTGGTAAAGCGGGACACCATTGACTAGGGGGGGGGGGGTGGGGGTGTTCTTTTTTTAAAAAATATATTTTATTGATTTTTTACAGAGAGGAAGAGAGAGGGATAGAGAGTTAGAAACATCGATGAGAGAGAAACATCGATCAGCTGCCTCTTGCACACCCCCTACTGGGGATGTGCCCGCAACCAAGGTACATGTCCTTGACCGGAATCGAACCTGGGACCCTTCAGTCCGCAGGCCGATGCTCTATCCACTGAGCCAAACCGGTTTCGGCCTGGGGGGGGGGGGGGAGAGGGGGGTGGTTCTTGATGAAAAATTTGGTCTATATTGTAATCGCTTTTGGTTTTTTTAATAAAAGGAAATTCACTTCTTAGATCATCATTGAATTTGCATCCTCTTTTCTTATTATGTTAAAAATCTAAAAAAAATAATTTAAAATTATATTATAAACTAGTAGCCCGTTTGCACGAAGATTCGTGCAATAGACCTTCATTCACCTGGCTGCCTGCACCAGTTTTCTGCCGGCACCAGGGACCCAGGCCTTGGCTGTGGCCACCGCCTTCTGCCTTTTTCAGGGTTGGGGCTTGGCCCCGGGCGGTGGCCTTGGGCTCGGCGGCACCCAACATCCTTGCTAAGGATCGCAGGAGCCGACCCCCAGTGGTTTCCTGCAATCGGTGCAGGCTTCCCGCTGGTGCCCAAGGCCCGGAAAGCCTTGGCCCCTGGGACCCCCGGGAGGGGCGGGAGGGGCAGGGCCACGCCCTCCCAGGTGGACGATCAACCCCGGGACCCCCGGGAGGGGCGGGAGGGGCCTGGACACGCCCCCCTAGGTGGCCGATCGCCCCAGGCACCCCCCGGAGCTGCGGCCTGGGCCCGGCCACTTGGCACCACCATCTTGAACTTCTCAACGGCGGATATGCCACCCGGAGTCCCGCCCCCAGCCTCCTGCTGGCCCAATCGTGGGCATAGCGGAGGTGCGGTCAATTTGCATGTTTCTCTATTATAAGGTAAGATTATTATATACATATTGCTTAAAAACACAGTAAGTAGGTACATAATTACATGAACATATTTTATTGTTAGTTTATAAATTAAATTAATTTGATTGTTATAAAGTAACTATTTTAAAAATTATTTTAATCCTATATTTCTTTCTAAATAATAACAATACTAACTTGTATTATTTTTCCTCTGAATTTGCCGTAACGTAAGTCGTAAGTGTCACTTTCAAGGCTGGCGCTAGACTTTTTGCCGCCACTATAAAATATAAGTAATACGAGTACTGTCTGCTAAATTCAAGAAAATGTATGTATTTATGAAATAAATAAATAAGTTACTTACCTAAATTATCTGAATAGCTGATTTGTATTGACATCACTTGTTTAACTAGCTTACTAGCACGCAGTACGATGTGTATCGTCTGAGAGACAGTTACAAAATGTTTTCGTCGTTGCCAATCCCAAAAAATGCCATTGTTCATTAAGTTCAAACAATGGTGGTCGAATTCTAACAACTGATCAACAATGCAAACTTTGATAAGCAGTTCTCGATAATCAGTTCTCAACAATTATTTGTTATTATTAAAGTTTAACATTATAAAATTAACAAAAATAATATAAAACTCATATCCTGGCTAAATAGCCACATGTTCGCCGAAAACCGTATATTCCCTTCCCATTCTCCCGCTGTTCCCTAGCTTGTCGTGCATTCTTTCCAAAAATTGGGACTTTTTAAAAATGCCGTGGGACGCGGGACAAATTGTTAAAAATAAGGACATCTGGTCACCTTATCTTTGGGAGCACTTAACACTGTTTCTCACAAGGCAGCCAATGGCATTTTAGACAGAAAAGTTCTACTTCCTGGATTATTGTTTCTGGCCCCACCCACTAAATGCTAATTGCCAGCATTACTCTCCCAATAGTTGTGACTACCCAAATCCCCATCTCCACCCATTTCCACATATCCCTGGAGAACAGCACAATCCCAGATAAGATCCATTGAGTTACTTCCTATTACAGTTCCCTCCCTAGAAGAGTTTTGACTAGCACATCTTTTACCATTTCTTGACATTTTTAGAAATGTTTTGTGTCCTGGTGATATTTTAGTGCCCCTTACAATTGACCCCTACAGAACTTCCCACCCACCCATCGTGCAGTTTAGTCCAGTTCAGCCTGGAACAGGCTCAGGGTAGAGTACCAAAGAAGGTTCATCGAAGACAGATTTTGCCTGATTTGGCTAAAGACCCATCTTGAAGCCAAGTTTGAAGGAGAAAGTAAAGCACCCACTACTCATTTTATTTTGGCTTACAGTCCTGTGCAGTAGCATTTTCACTTATTTTTTAAAATTTATCTTTATTGTTGAAAGTAATGCAACATTTTCACTTATTGAAAGTGAATGCTATTTTGGGAGTGATACCTCCTTCTAGAACTTTCTTTAGAGCCTGGAGTTCAGCCTGTAGGCAGGAATCTGGTCCAGTGGAGGTCCCCGAGGTAGTGCCTGCTGTGTGAGGACAGTGCTGGCTGTAGGAGGAGGCTTCTTTTGTATTAAATAACACCAGGAATCCTGATTTACAGGATGTTCACCCACAGGGTTACCTACACCTGCAGAATTAGGCAGTTGTTTACCCAAGGCACGTGGAAAATAATACATATATAATGGTAGAATGATAGAATATTTTGGTTTAGGTTCTTCTCTTTTTCTAAATAAGGAAAGGAAGTCATCAGTGTTGTAGTGACTTTTACCAGATCATCATCATAACAGCAAGTCACATGTACTACGTGTGAGATGCTGTTCTAACAGTGAACATTCTAAACATTAGCTCATTTGAGCCTCATGACAGTTCTTTTAGGTAGTTATTATCATCATAATCATCATCACTATTTCACAGATGAAGAAACCGAGGCACAAAGAGGTGAAGATATTTATCTATACAAATCATGTAATTGCCTGAGCCAGGATTTGAACTGTGGACATTCAGCTCCAGAGTCTGGATGGTCCTCAGGAGGTGAAAGCTGCATTTGAACCTGAGTGTGTTGGCTTTTAGGAATGGTAGACTTCCCCTGTCTGTATCCCTGCCTCTTCCTCTCGCTTTCTTTCCTTCTCCATCATAGATAACGTCATCTGTCCATCTATAATGGGAGCTCCTCTCCACTGAGACTGCTCCTCCGTGTTTGCTGTCCCTATCTCATTCAGGGCCTCACTTTGACATTTCCATGCCCGTTGCCTTTCAGCTTTTACTGCTGCCTTTCTTGCCAAATGCAAATAATGACTGTTCTTTTGCTGTTCCTTGTTTCTGGTACAGCAGGACAATGAGGGGAGCACAGATCAATGTTTCTCAGAGCATAGCGGTGGCAAGCCTTGAAAAGAGGGAACCCTGGTAACCCAACCGGAGGTAGAGACAATTTCCTTGCTCCATTGATGTCTCTCCCAGGGAAGAGATTCTCAGTAGAGGAGCCAGCTCTGGATTCAGAGGAAGCTGTGGCAGTTTAAATGGTGTGTGTGTGTGTGTGTGTGTGTGTGTGTGTGTGTGTGTGTATGTATGTGTTAATAGTCGCCATGCAGGGAGGATACAGAGGTCTCAAGCTAGGTGATTCCCTGAATAGCAAGCACAGGCAACACTATTGCATAAGTTAAACATTTTCCTGTTCTCATATTGGGCAGTGTGAGAGAGTGAATGAAAACTTGAAATGAAAGGGACCCACATTCTATGGATGCCTGCGCTTGCCTTTTATTTACTCTCCATTCTAGCCATAGCCCAAGTTTGCCTTGGAGCCAGGGAAGCTGAATAATTTTCCTTCGTCTTTGCCGAAAGACTTGCTGTCAAATTCCATGCAAGTTGATTCCGCTGATTTGCATGAGTGGAAATATAATCTGATGAAGATGTAAATGTACACAATAGTTTTCTTATCTGTAGGCTTTTTGTTTCTTATTTGGAAAGAGTCTGATTTAAATATGCCCATGTGAAGTAACTTACTGGGGATCACACATCACCAAGTGATTACATTAAAAGATCTCTTTTGGTTAATTCTGGCTTCTCTTTTATATCAATTCATTTGGTCATGCTTATGATAAGAACTTGTGAGCATTTATATTAAAAATATAATGAGAGCTAAGATACAAAGATAAGCAAGAAATGTGCCCTGCCTTCTAAGAGCTTACAATGAGATACATTTTTAAAAAGTATTTTGAAGCCATTTGGAATTTGAAATGAATTTTCCATATAAACAAGGTTCTAACACATTGCAGCTATATAGTACTTTATCGTTTACAAAATAGTATCATAATCCTAGGCAAGAAAACAAAAGCCTCTTTAGCTCCTTATGTACTTGAAACAAGGCAGTGAGGAACCAGTTCTGCTAAAATCCAGAGCTCCCACCATTGCGGTCCTGGGCTTTTCCTTTGCCCACTTCACTCGGAAGTGGGACTACCAAGGTGGCAGGATATGATCCTGAGTGTTGGGTGAGGGATGCCAGTGGATCCCAGATTTTGACTATCCCTTACTTTTGTAGTTGATACCCCTAAATTATCTTTTGTGGACCAAATTTAGGCTTTCTTACAATGGTCAATGTGATAGTTCCAAATTTTGATATTGCCTGCGAGCCTCTAATAGTTTGTACAGTGTTTTTAATCTCTAGTTGTACAATATATTTATCTGTGCAATTATTTCAATATTTTATCTAATTTTCCCCTGATTATTAAAAACACACACACAACAACCCCCAAACTAATCCAAAGCGGGAGAATGAAAATGTTAGTTTGGTGCCTAAAAATGTAGGTTTCATCAAGTGGATGTAAACATGACAGGTTGGATTATTTTTGATATGTTGTAACTGGGAACTCTTCATCCTATTGAGTGAGTTAGGCAAGTGAGTGTTCAATTGTGAAGGAAAGAAAAACAGGACGACACAATATGACAGAAATAGATTATTAAAGACTGTGCATGAAAGACAAAGCACAGGTAGGAATTCTGTAATTTTACTTCTAGCTCTCTGAGAACAGAACCTCCATGCAAGTTGATGGTTTAGACTGCATACCGTTGACTTTCAAACATACTTCAGGGCCAGTATCAGTGGAATTAAGGGACTCTAGAACTACATGGGGTGGAAAGAACTTAATCTCTTTCATTGAGAGGGGTGGGTGATGACAGTGAGGCTGGAGCCTTGGCTGCAGAGCAGAAGCAGAGCAAGGCAAGGGGAAAAAGAGAAAGGAGAGGTTCAAGCCAGCCAAATAGCTTAGAGGAGCCATTTTAGAGGCCATGAGAGGTTGAAAGAGGAAGGTGAGCCTCTTGCTGGGGGTGACACATCTATAAGCAGGAGGCATTACTGGTAGAAAGTCACACAGAATGTTTTAAATCCTATAAGCAAAGGAAGGACAAAGAGCTGCACTCAGGAAGAGAGGAGATCATGTTTGATGGTGGACCTGGGAAGGCTTCAGGGTGTGTGTGGCATTTGAACAGAGTCTAGAACAGTGGTCGGCAAACCGAGGCATGCGGCTCTTTGGCCCCTTGAGTGTGGCTCTTCCACAAAATACCACGTGTGGGCGTGCACCAACAGTGCAATTGAAACTTCATGGCCCATGCGCAGAAGTCGGTTTTCGGCCTGGGCGAGTCTATTTTGAAGAAGTGGCGTTAGAACACTCAAGGGGCCAAAGAGCCGCATGTGGCTCGTGAGCTCCGATTTGCCGACCACTGGTCTAGAAGAATGCATAAGATTTTTTCCAGTCAGACATTTGGGGAAATGATATGATGAGAACAAAATGGGATGGGATGAATAATGAGAACAAAAGTACAGAGCAGGAAATGTAAGCACGTGTTTGGGGAACAGTGAACTGGAGGACAATTTTGGATTTATTTAAGGTTCATTGAGAAGAGTAGAGAATGATTAAGCTAGAAAGCTAGGTTTTGGTCACATGATGGAGGTTCTGGAATTCCACCCTAAACTCTGATTTAGATTTAATTTGTTAGCCACTTAATCTGGTGGTGGGAACCTGGGGTTTAGGAGGAAGAAAAAGCAGTTATAAAGCTCTGATCATATCTTCGGTGAGAGTTCTGAGAGCCTAAAGCAGAGAGGTACAGATGGGAATAGGAGGCACAGATGGAGCCAAGAGTTAGAATAAATGTGATTTGGCATGATTGGATTATCAAGGAAGAGAGAAAAGGGAAAGTAAAGAATGATTGAATGAATGGAAGATTGGTAGTGTTATAATAGAAATAGGTGAAAGATGGAGAAAGAAACAAGATAAATTTTAAAGATGTTTCATTTGAGATGCTCCTGGAATATCCTGACAGAATCCTCTGGAGTGTTTGGTAGAATTGGAGGCATGAAACTTGGAAGTAATTTCTTGGAGGTAATGGCAAAAGTAATGGGGATAAATGAGATTTCCAATGAGAGTATTGAGGGCAGAGGGTCAAGGCCTGTGGTTCAGAATGGTGGGAATTTATGCCTTTAGGATTTGGAGGAGGAAGTGAACTGAGGAGGAGAAAGGCAGAAGAATTAACTACAGTATAAAGGATGGCACAAGGAAGAGTGAGCGTCAAGAAGGAAATGGTGAGCAATAGGATCAAGTGCTGGAAGTGGTTGAGGATGTGGCTATTAGAGGTCACCAGAGACTCTTAAGTGAGCAGGTCCATTTAGAGAGATGCCTTGATAGCTCCTGTCATATTAACTTGAATGTCTCCATGTGCAGGAGGGAATGCCACTGCTGGGAGTTAGGGGTTGCAGATAAGAACGGGGCTGTAAGTAGGAGGAAGTTCAGAAGAGCCATGAGGGGAGATTCATCAGCAGTGAGGGGCCAGCTAAAGTGAAACAGTATTGGAGGTTGAATCCAATCAGCATGTTTGAGAATTTTATCAGATGAAAGCAGATGGTGAGTGTTCCCGAGGGTTGGAGAGTGGCAAGGCAGTTTTAGCAGGAGACCAAGGAGTTGAGGGACTCTATGGTCTTGCAAGGGAGCAGGCTGAAATGACCTAGACAGGAAGATGAGTGGTGGGTTGGCAGGCATGAGGCCCTGGCCTAGAAGAACAGAGAGAGGGTGAATGGTTGGCTTACATTAAAGGCATAAAATATATTTAGTAGGAGTGAACATATGAGGAATCAAGGACTATTAGGGGAAAGGGACTTTGGGGTTTTGGACTTTTTAGCTAGGGTAGGTTCCAGTATTGTGATATCTGAGGGTATGACTGAGGAGGTGTTGAAATAGAATGGGGCTGAGGTTTTTGAAGTTCCACGGGTATGGGTGGTGGTAAGTCAGTGCTGAAGGGATCACAATATGGATTCTGAATTCACCAGAGGTAAAGGCAGGGGGGCGGAAAAGGAAGGGAAGAAACTACTATTTGTTGGGCACCTGTTATGTGCCAGGCAATATGCATAAGTTTTTCACATCTGTTATAGTATTTAATCCTCACAGTGCCTTGGAATGGCGACCCTCTAAACTTTATAGATGAGAAGCTGAAGCCTCTCAAGGTGGCCCAAGGTCTCCCAGGTAGTACATGCTGGAGACAGGCTGTGAATAGGAGTCTTATCCCAGGCCTGAGCTGTTTTGTGAGAAGAACCTTAAGCCACAAGTTGATGTCATTAAAGCAGGATCTCCTGAGGGTCAATGGACAGCAGTGATCAGAATAAGGAGGGTTTGGTATAAATGGGAAGTGTGGATTTCAAGAGAGGAAAAATTGTTTGGTGGTGCTTTGGGAAAGAGGTCTAGAAATGGAAATGCAGAGTCAGTGGCGCATCAAAATCTCATATGCTGAGAGGGGGTGGGCTTTGAGGGACTACCAGGGGAAATGAAGATCCAATTAGAGGGCCGTGGATATATTGTAATGCTTTAGGCTTATCCCAAGAGGAGCTTTGCCTCCTTATTGCCTTCGAACCAGTACAAATATGACAATTGTTTTCATCCTCTCCACTTCTGTTCTCATGTCTGCCAGGATCAATACTTAAGGATGGGCACTTCTCTGATTGAGCTCGGTAAATATTTCAGGAGCAATTCGAATGGATTCTTTGGAATCCTGAAACATTTATTTAAAATAAGAAAGGTGAAGTGATGGCTATTGCTTCCCTCAATGGAGGGAATGTATTTTGAGTTTTGTAGAAAATTGACTAAATTCTTCATCCTCTTTTTCACTTGTGGTAGGCCAAGTAGAACGTACAATAATCTCTGAAGATAACTGTATTTGTACTATTTTGCTTTCCAGGGTCCCTGACTAAAGTCCATTTGCTCTCTCAGATGAACATATTTAATTATGAACTTTTAAAATAGCTGATGGGACATTATGAATATATATATATTTTTTGCTACTGAGACACTTTATTTTTTAAAATCTTTATTGTTGAAAGTATTACATATGTCTCCTTTTTCCCCTCATTGACCCCTTAATCATTATGAAGATTTTTAATGGGGCTTGGCACTATGAATGGAGTTATGTCCTGGGCATGAATGAGAAGTAGTTGACATCAGCAAGTGATTAGCAGGCTCCTGTATGTCATGTTTTCTGGTTTCTAAAGGGCTATTTCCATGAGGCTGACATGTATAAGAACCAGTTGAAACCAACTTCAGCCAAATATTGTAAAAGAGTTCAGTCATTATTAAAATTGAGCTTGATCTAACTTAAGTTTCTTTCATTTTTAGTGAATTTCCCTTATATTAACAAATTTATAAATAGAGCAGATTCTACTTAAAAAGTTTTTTCTCCTAGGGAAAAATTTCTTTGATTTTATAGTTGTAGAACTTTTTGGCACACTGAAATCCATTCATTTTAGGATTCATTCAGGTGAATTTTTGATCATGTTTCCTTGTTACATGAAAATGTTCCCGATACAGTATGTTTAAATAAAATCTTTGTTTCTGTCTTTGAGTAAGTGTCTACTTTTTTTCTGGTGGTTAGTTGAGATGTGGGACCAAGAAGAGTTATTTGCCCTTGTCCTCATCTGCTGTGTGGTCTGGGTGAAAAGAGCCACTCATCTGTTCAAAAAATATTTATTGAGTGCCTGATGGGTCAGGTGTAGTTTTGGGGGCTGGAATCACAGTTGGTGAGAAGATAGAAGTCCTTGCCCATGAATTTCTGGTGGGAGAGACAGACAATAAATAAATAACCAACTGACTCTATAAATTGTAACACCAGGGAGCAGTAAGCAGTAAAAAGGAAGGCAGGGAAAAGTGATAGAGAGGCAGAGGAGTGATCATTTTTGTAGCGCTGTCAGGGATGAACTCTCTGAGGAGATGATGTTGGAGCTGAGTTAATGGGCTGGGGAAATTTGGCATTGGATGCTTTGCATTTGCTTTTTAATGCACAAAGCGCTTTAACATGTCATTCAACTCTCACACAACTGCCCTGTGAGGATGTTGCTGTCCCCATTTTCAGATGAAGCAACTGAGTGCAGGCGGTTAAATGACTAGGTAGAATGCTCAGAGCTGTGTCTTGACTTGGTTGAAGTGGAGTGTCTGACTCCCACGCAACAGATCAGAGCTGCCAGTAAATACGCACCAGTGCACCCAGGAGAGATGCCAGAATGGGTGTACATCCACACAGAGAAGTTGCTGAGTGCTGAGGTGGAATGCTAGAAAGGATGGGTCCTCAGAAGTGTCCACCTGGAGAAAAGTTGGGTGCAATTGGTCACTCATTGTTGCCTCTGGTCCAGCCAACTCAGAAAGAGCTAAGACCGCCAATGACCAATTTCTGACATTGACCTTGGTATATCCCCACTAGCCTTTATTTGAAAGTATTTTTAAAAAATCTGAAATCTGCCTTCATTTAAAATGATATTCACCACCCCTCCCCATCTAGTCACGCCTCAAGTGTTGAAGAAATGCTGTGAAGCAACTGACAGTAAGCAAAATGCACAACATGCCTTTTTGTTCTTCCCTTTCCATTTCAGAGAGTTCAGGCTTTCTGTAGCTCCCTCTGGAAACGAAACATCTAAACATGTTCAAAACACTGTTGTTATCTTTCACTTTACCCGTGAGCAATGCAAAGAAAATCCTGTGAACTGGCAGATATCATTTTGCTAACACTCTCTCGTACATCATAGCTGTGCTTCTCCAAGGAAACCTCCCTTTTTCTCATTGTAAGGCTATTTTTGCTTGGTATTTGGGGAAGTACATAGTTTGACTTCCCTTTTAAATTTCAGTCCAGCCCTATCCACTGCATCTTTAAATAGCACTGTTGAGCAGATGCAGCACTCCAACTTCATGGAAGGGATTTTACTTGGAATGCAGAGGCTAGAGACCTGAGCCTTGCTTCTGGCTTTGTAGAGGATCTAGGTTGTCGAGGCAGAAATGTGGTTACATGTGCCATCACTGTCCCTTCCCTAAGCCACAGCAGACATCAATAATTGGACCTGGCATTTTTTCCTGTTACATCTGGACACGGCCCCAGAGTCCCTCTCAATTCATGGCAGCCACTACCAACTACTGGAGTTGATCCATGGATATATCCTCCTTGTCATCTCCAACTAATCAGAATAATTTCCTGCAGACACATGCCTTTACTGTGCCTACCGCAAACTTTAAAATAATTTAAAATGCTCTTATTTTACTCTCCAGATTAGCATGACAGATATAACAGAAACATAAGAGAATACAGAAGTCTTCCCCTTATCTGAGAGGGATATGTTTCAAGACCCCCCAGTGGATGCCTAAAACCTGGATAATACTGAAACCTGGATGGATATCTGATGTTTTTTCTATACACACCTATAATAAAGTTTAGTTTATAAGTTAGGCCAGTAATAGATTAACAACAGAAACTAATAATAAAATAGAACAGGTATGCCCTGGCCAGTGTGGCTTAGTTAGTAGAGTGTCATCCCTGCAATGAAAGGTTGTTGGTTCAATTCCCAGTCAGGATACTTGCTGGGGTTGTGGGCTTGATCCCCAATAGGGGGTGTGTAGGAGGCAGATCTATGTTTCTCTCATTAAAATTTCTATCTCTCTCCCTTTCCCTTCTTCTCTCTCTCTAAAATCAATAAAAACATATTTTAAAAAATAAAAAATAGAACCATTATAACAATATACTGTAATGAAAGTTATATGAATGCCTAACTGTAGTGGCTCAGTTGGTTGAGCTTTGTCCCATGCACTGAAAGGTTGCCAGTTCGATCCCTAGTAGGGACATGTATGAAAGGCATACATATTTCTCTCATATTGATATTTCTCTCTTTCTCCCTTCCTCTCTCTAAGCATGTTCTTGGTTGAGGATTAAAAAAAAATTATATGAATGTGGTGTCTCTCAAAATATCTTACTATACTATACTCACCGTTCTTCTTGTGATGATGTGAGATGATAAAATGCCTTTGCAATGAGATGTGTTTGCAGTTTGAGGTGTGACAGCAAAACTAGCACAAATTTTCTATTTCCTTCTTCATGATTTCATGCATAGAAGATTTGTTCTTACCATAGATCTTAGCAACGTCAGCATATGACTTTTTTTCCTTCCTTATTAAGTTGAGAATTTTCACCTTTTCACTTAAAGGAAGCACTTTACAGCTTCTCTTTGGCATATCCGAATTGCCACTATCACTACTTTTACGCTTTGGGCATTATTAAGTAAAATAAGTGTTACTTGTACACAAGCACTGAGATACAGTTGATGGCTACTAAGTGACCAATGGGCGGGGAGTGTATACAGTGTGGAAATGCCGGACAAAGGGATGATTCATGTCCAGGGCAACATGAGATTTCATCACACTACTTAGACTGGTGGCAATTTAAAACTTGTGAATTGTTTATTTCTGAAATTTCCTGTTAGTATTTTGGACTGAAGTTGACCACGGGTAATTGAAACCTTGGAAAGTGAAACCACAGATAAGGGTAGATTACTGTATCTGTCGTTACTAGCATGAGGAGAAAGTGTATTGGAATCTTTGGGAGGGAGTCTAGACATGTATATTTTTAAAAAGTTCCCTGGGTTTTGCTAGCATTCCCACCTCTGGGTTGAGAAGCATTAGAGCACACATTTTCAGTTTTTGGCCCAGGCTTTCCCCTCGCAATGGAGGGTGGGCACCCTTGTGGGGAAGGGAGATCTGGAAAGCATCTTGAGTGGATGAGAAGCTCTAAGAGGGCCGACTCTACTTGACGTGACCACTCGTCTTCATCAAAGGGAACTGTAGCAGAGGCTGAGTTTTCTGAGAACAGTGAGGCAAGTCTCGTCCTGTCTAAGCAAAGGGGTTTCCTGCTGCTTTGCCTTTCCTAGGACTCCTTTCAGGCCTGGGAAGATGATCTCCTTTGGTGGAAGGGCCGGTGCTCCTGTCAGCACGAAGCTGGCCAGGCACACCTGGTCAGGCAGGAGGCAAGTTCTCTCACAAAGACCCTAATTGTAGCTTCCAGGAAAGAACTTCTCCGAATGTTCAAAAACAACTTGTGAAAATATTTTTTTGGAGGCACCTCATTAGTTTTCACAATAAATGCTCATAACTGGAAGTAATGATTTGGCAATTACAAGTCAAACTTCAAGTAGGAGCAGGAGACCTATTTCTAGAGAAACAAATAGGGCTGACTCCCATTGAGCTAAATCCTACTTTGAACTTTCCTAGAGTTTATTTTCCCCAAGGACCTTTGGGAACTGAGCAAATTTCAGTTCATCAATAATACCTGTGTTTATAAATGTTCTATGCCAGAGGACTCAAAGTTTTTTAGAGGTGGCTTCTGTATGCATGTTTGTCCAGATCATCTCAGAGGGGCCTTTCATCTCTGTCTAATATTCAGTGGTGTGCAGGGTCGGTGCCAGGGGGCAGGTGTGAGTAGGAAACATTATGACTCTTAGTCCTTACAGGAGACCAAATGCCCTGAGAGTCTGCCTGGCATGTGTTACAGCATTCATGCCAGCCTGCTGTTCCATGAAATAATTTGCGCACTTGTTTATCTATTCGATTATTCAACAAAAGTTAATGATTGCCTACTATATGCCGAGTCCCAGGCTTTGTGCTGGGAAACATGATATTCATCTGGCAAAACCTGCCCTCAGATGACTCAGAGTCTAGTGGGGAAAATAGACCCATACATAGATGTTTTGAAGCAATGGATCAGGGCATGTTATAGAAATGTCCTGAACTTTCTGGTGCATAAGCAAAATTCTCTAATCCTAATTAGGGAGTAGAGAGAGGTGTCAGGAAGACATTTCATTGAGAAAGTGACAAATAATGTGCATCTTAATGGATACTCAATAGGATATCATTCCCCCCCCCCTTCCTGTTACCTCCCATTGTAGGTGGGGCCTGGCAGCCTCCAAAACTAGACAAACAGAAGGAGCCTTTAGTGATGCAACTAAGGCGAAACAAGGGACAAAGATTATTTGGGCATAAAAATGCACAGGAGGTATGCCAAGAGGTGGTCACTGGTGGCCAGGTAGAGAGCTATTGGCTTATACAGTAGATGTTCCACTCTCAGGCTACAACATGGTTGCATCTTTTCTTTCTTTTTTCCTCCACCCAATAATTGTAGCTCCTCTGAAAGCTGTTTGTCAAGCTTGCCATTCTGCAAGCAGCACCTCCTAATCTCTCAGCTTTTCATCCTCCTGTAGACCCCTAACATACTTTTTTTTTTTCCATTTGCCACTTTTTTACTTTCCATCCTCTTCCCTTGTCCTAATTACTTCCTTTAACAGCACAGATTCCACAACTCAACATTAAAAGCCCTTCTTTGTAAAGACCTTGCTCCCTGGTTTCTCTCTCACTCCATGATACTTATCTGGTAAAACCCCAACCATACTTAATACTGTCTTTCTTTCTTTCTTTCTTTCTTTCTTTCTTTCTTTCTTTCTTTCTTTCTTTCTTTCTTTCTTTCTTTCTTTCTTTCTTTCTTTCTTTCTTTCTTTCTTTCTTTCTTTCTTTCTTTCTTTCTTTATCTATCATCCATCCATCCATCCATCCATCCATCCATCCATCCATCCATCCCATACTTGCACCCAAGCAACTGAACAAGCAGGAGAACAATACCTGCCCAAACCTTTGATTCCTGAGAACTCATCTTGAATACTGAACACTGCCCTGCCATCTGCCACACTTCCTTAGTAGTGTATGCATGCTCACACTCTCCAAATGATTATTTTATTAATCCATTCATGATCCATTTGGTGAACATTAACTTTATGTGTAGCACAGTTACAGGTGCTGGAGACAGATCAGTGAACACAACTGAAAGTTATCTTCTCTCCTAGAGTTTCCATGTAAGGTAGCAAACAGATGATACACAAGTAAATATTAGATATTTACTAAGAGCTATGCAGGGGATTAGGGGTGAATTGACAGAGGACCTGGCTGAGTACATTGGATTGGTTTTAAGAAACCTCATTGAGAAGACATTTAAGTGATATCTGAATACCAAGGAGGAGCCAGCATGTAAAGAGCAGAGAACAACTGCAGCCAAGGCCCTGAGATGGGATTGGGCTTGTCTTGTGCAAGAAACAGAAAGCCTAGTGTGGCCAGACCTTAGTGTGCAAAGAATAGAGTAGTATTAATTAGAGTAGATGTACTTGGATAAAGAATTGCAGATGTAGGGAAAGAATTGTAGATGTAGGTTCAGGAATTTCTACTTGATGGCCTGATTTTCTGAAGGAGAGCTCTATCTCCCCTAAGACTCAAGGTGTGTTATAGATGCTGTATAGGTGATAAGGAATGTGGGGAATTTTGGAACAGTGACTGAGTTGAATGCAGGAACCAAGGACAAGGGTAGTATAGAAGGTGGATCTTTGGCCCCTATATATCTGGGATCAGAGTTCGTAGTGACTTTAATTATTCAGTTGTGCTGTGCTGTTTGTGGGAGCAGAAGCGGTCAGTTCTTACATTGATCTGAGGATGGTGTTTTTCATAATAGGTTTGGAAGAAAGGATCAAGATGCAAAAGAAATGAGACTATAGGTAGGTAAATAATTTGAAGATCAAGCATAGAGTTCAGGCTGTTAGAAGAGAGGCTAAGAGGGATATGAAGCCTAAGGCAAAGTGGAGATAAAAAATCCTCTATGAGATTGAAAAACAGTTGTAGAATTAATTTTAACAGTTTTATTATTTTTTTTATTCAGCAATAACAACCTGAATTATAGATATTAACTTGGCACCTTGGCAGGCCAGGAGATATTTGAGAAGTCTGCTTGAGTGGGTTTACCCTCTTCAGACAGAAGTATTTTGTTGAGAAGGCCAGAAGGAAGGATCTTGGAGAGAAGGAAAAAGTGAAATGGAACAGGTCCGAAGAAAGGAGGCTTTCACAAAGGAAAGCTGCTGATTCTGTCTGTGATCAGTCACTCCAACAAAGAGGCCCATGATACAGCCTTGCCCTTCCAGAATGTTGCCATTCTACCAGCCAAAGACCAATCGGGAGACACTGGTGATGATTTATAGGAAGGTCTTCAGCCACTTTGTCAGTTACCATACAACAATGTGCCTGGGGTTCTTTGCAGGTGGTATACTTTTTTTAAAAAAAAAATTATTTGTGTACAAGCAATGGTCACATCTCAACAAAGCCAAAGCAACTTTTGGAAGAGAAATACTGCTTTTTCATCTTTTATCTAAAAATAAAAGATTTTCCCAATAATTTGGTCTTGCCTGAGGTTTGAGAGGTATGAAAACATTCAAGAACCAATAGGTCAACATTGTTATTGGGGCACACAAACCATGCTGGCATAGACATCCATTTCTCACTTGAACAACAGTAGTAGTACCAACTGGTCTCCTTACATCCTTCCGGGCCTTTTCTGTTACCTACTTTCTATGCTATAGCTGGAAAATAGTTAAAACAAAAATCCAATTGTGTCACTTTGCTTAAAACTTTCCAATAGATTCCCATTTACATTAGGTTATGAACCTAATCCTTTGCCTACATCAGTGCTGTAGAGCCTAAGACCATCGGAAAACACAGATATTTACATTATGATTCATAACAGTAGCAAAATTACAGTTATGAAGTAGCAACGAAAATAATTTTGTGGTTGGGGGTCACCACAACATGAGGAACTGTATTAAAGGGTCGTGGCATTAGAAAGGTTGAGAAGCACTGACCTACATGGTCTAGAGGCTCTGTGTGGTTTGCCTCTTGTTCATCTTTATAGCTTTTCCTGATCCAGGCCTCTTCTTGATCTTTGCAATGCAGCTAAAATGGTCTTTCAGTTTCTTGAATGTGCCACAGGTCCTTTGTACATGATCTCCCTTTATCTGGTGTGTTATCTCCACTCTCTAATCCCTAGATAACTCATGCATTCTTTCTTCAGAATGCAGTTCAATTAGCCTTTCTTCATGGACACTTTCTTTGGCCTCCCTGACTGGGTCAATTACACCATTTTAATATACATGTTTCTGGTTATCAGTTATTTTGTCTATTTCTTCCCCACATGTCCATTTAATTTCGCTCTTCCCCTTGAGATTGTAAACTTCATGAATACAGGAATCATCTCTTTTTTGTTTAACAATGCTCACTTAACATCTAGCATAGTGCCTGTAATGTAAAAGATGTTTAATAAATGAATAAATATACCCACACATGGGCATATGATTTGATAGTTCATTATTACTGAGTGGAAGTTAAAACCACCTTGGGAACCAGTGTCAGTTGACTGTTCTTTTATTGGGTTCTTGAAATACTAAATTCACTGCTGGGCTTATCATAGGCATCATTTAAATATTAGAAAAACGACAATCATTTTTCCCTGTTCTGTTTGAGAGGACTCTAAGGAAAGTCTTTCTCTCTGTATAAACACATAACATCCATCTGCAGATATTTTGTCTTTTCCTTAAGCTCCCTGAGATCCCCAGCTCTTCCGAGTGGCCCTACTCTTCAATCATGAACCCTCCCATGAGAGAAGCCCTCTAAGAATGCTGCTTTTGTTTACTGGGTGATTTTGAAGCCTAGTCTATTCTGGGAATGAAAACCCAAGCTGAAATGGTTGGAGGTTGCCAATTGGGAATTTAAACCACTTGACTCAAAGACTATGGTGACAGGAGCACAGGGAAAAATAGATTAGTATCTGAATTGCAAGAATTCCTTAGGGCTCACTGGAAAGCTACCTAAGAAAGGAGGGGAAAAAACTCCAAAATCAAACAATTCTATACAAAAGGCCATATTGGGGGTCAGCACCCTGTTCACTTATTTCTCTGACTATCATTTTTCCACCCTTAGCAATTGCCCTGGAAACTGGCTAAGAATCGTGGCAATGTTGGTACCCAAGTCAGTTTGCTGGGAGGTCATATTTGCTAGTACTAGTACCATCCTGATTTTCAATTTGTCATTACACCCTCTCCTAGGCTGGAGGTTTTTAGAGTATAGAGAGATGGGCAATAAAAGAAATATGTATTGCTCATGAGTAATTGTTGTTATTTATTTCCTTTCCCTTAACCCAGAGGTGAAGTGTCCTAGTCAAGGACTTTAGCTGACTGGGGGACTCCTAATTTCTGCCAGATGGAGGAAATATGAACTTGAAGGGATATATTTTTTTAGTGTTTACAGTGCATGGAAGTTTCCTTAAATATATAATCAGAGGTAATTAGACTATGTGGTGTATGAAGGGATATAAACACTATTGACATGCTAGTCTCAGAATAGGTACATCTGAGTTGATTTGCCTTTGACAGTTCCTGATTTTTGATATTTTTGATATTTTGGGAAGCAGATATGATGAGGGTAAAGAAGTTTGAGCTTGAGAATAACATCTCTTGGTTCCAAAATAATATTGCTTGTTTTTGCATTCTCTTAACCTTTTAATCTACAGAGAGACACTGGCACATGGAGAGATGTAAATCTAGGGCTTAGCAAGTCAGATCATTCAAAATGGCCCGACTCTATCTGCCACCAGACTAATGAGCGTGAATAAAGGAACTGAAATTCTCTGCTACTGGGTTGATGTTTTTTACTCCCAGTTGAATTTTCCACACTCACTTCCTCCAGTATTGAGACAGATTTGGTATCAGAGTTGTTTTTTGTGTGCCCATCAGCTGACTAGGTTGCCTCTTAGCATTGTGAGAAAATGTAAAACACAATAACAGTATAAGCACAGTCTGATTATTAACAATACAAATAAGAAAAAATGATGTTTTCTATATTTGAGACACATTTGATAACTCCCTTGCCTTCCTAGATAATAGATATGGCCCGAGGCAATGCCAGCTTGGAGATAGAATTTGAGTACTGACCACTAGCACAGCATATTTCTGGGGCTTGATGCCTTCCCATAGAGCCCCGTATAAATGCTTCCAGACTTCACTGCTTGTGCTGCTGCATAACAAATTACCTGAGAGCATAGTGGCTAAAAACAACTAATGTCTGTTACCTCAGAAACTGCAGTTTTCTGTGGGTTAGTAATTTGAGAGTGGTGTAGCTCAATGGTCAAGGTGTTTTATGAGATTATAATAAAATATCAGTTGGGGTTGCAGTCATCTGAGGATTTGACTGGGACTAGAGGACCAGCTTCCAAAATGGCTCACTCACCTGGCTGTTGGCAGGAGGCCTCAGTAACCTGGCACACGGGCCTCTTCATATGGCCACTGGAGTGTCTTCATGACATGGTAGCTGGATTTCCCCAGAGCCAGTGATCCGAGAGAGAGCAAGGAGAGAGCTACATTGCCTTTTATGTCCTCTCATCCTAGAAGTCATGCTGCTTCACTTCTACCACATTCTGTTCCTCGGGTAACCAAGTTCAGTTTACACTCAAGGGAATAGGAATTAGGCTCCATCTTGCATATCAAAGAATTTGTTGACATATTTTAAAGCCACACCATTGTTGACTGTGACCTGGTCTACATTGAAATGTTTATTTCTTGTTTGTGCTGTGAGATCGCATCACTTCCCACTGGTGCTAATGATGGTACCGTGATGGTCTCTGTCCAGGAGCTGCAGCTAGTTTAGAACTCTCTCCTTCTCTACCTGAGGGGAACCACACCAAGCACATCTTGTAGAGAATCTATTTGGGCTAAACTTAAGTTCTTTATTTTAAGAAAGCAACCCTTTGATGCTTTGTGGGCAGTCTAATTTCTAGTGATGGAGAATGTCAACTAACTTTGTTATCGGCTTCCTTTGTTTTGCAAAAAATTCTTCAAGAAGAAATTACTTATCCAAAAGTATAGCAAATTCCCCCTCCTGCACTGTGCTGGGAAGAGATGAAACCTTATTTCCAAAGACTCCATGATCCTTTCCTCCCAGGTAGCCTTTGACAGAGCTACACCAGTATATTAAAATTTGTGACCTAATGGGAATTGGTCAGAGGCTCTTGGGGTGAGGAGGTGTCTGCAGGAATCTGGACCCCTGATGCAGACTTAGCATACCAGGACCCAGGTTGTCCGTAAGAAGGGCCAGCACTGGACATAGCCTCTGGCCAAGAGTGAACCACTCCTGAACCTGACACCTTATAAGATCAGTGAAGTCCATTCCTCCTCAGGGCCTTTGCACTTGCTGTTCTAGGCATGAGCCTCCAATGTTCATGCCCCAGTTTGTTGCCTGGCTGATTCCTTTTGGTCATCTAAGGATCTCAGCCCAAATGCCACCTCATCAGTGATGATTTCTGAGACCCCGCAATCTAGAGTAATCTCCTTCTCACTAGCAGGCTCTCTTTAATAGTCCATCCTACTTTATTTCCTTCAAAGATGCATTAATCTTTGAACTTACCTTATTCAGTTTCTGTTTGTTTGGTCTACCTCTGGTTGGCAAACTGCGGCTCGCGAGCCACATGCGGCTCTTTGGCCCCTTGAGTGTGACTCTTCCACAAAATACCAGGGCCTGGGCAAGTCTATTTTGAAGAAGTGGCATTAGAAGAAGTTTAAGTTTAAAAAATTTGGCTCTCAAAAGAAATTTCAATCGTTGTCCTGTTGTTATTTGGCTCTGTTGACTAATGAGTTTGCCGACCACTGGTCTACCTCACTCCACTAGAATGCTTGGGCCATGAGAGTGAGAGAGATTGTTTTCCTTTCCTCTCCTACATCCTCAGTATTTACATCAGTACCTGATGCAAAGTAGGTGCTTAATAAATATTTATTGGATGAATAAACAAGTAAGTGAGTGATGGAATGAATACAGATTCCGCTGTGAAAACAACAACAACAACACACACACACACACAAGACCAACATTACGGCCTGTGTGTTCTTGGGAATATCTGGGAAAGAGAAGCACTATTAACCTGTGATGGTTAGCTTTGGAGATGTTTCATGTGAACATTAAAGAAAGTGACTTTCTTGGTATCTAAGTTAATTGAAGCAGAGCATACCTGTTACATGTGCTTTCTGTATACATAATTGGGAACATCAGTCCTACCCGTTGGCCAGCTCATTGGCACACATATTCCTATGCCTCACTGCCCTGAAGGTGAGAATTTGGTTACCCCAAACGTAACATGAGGCTTTACTTCACCTCTCTCTCGATCCTACCCAGTTTTTTTTCTCCTTAGCCATCTTTTCCTCAGCTCAGTTGCCAAGTTCAGCTCATTGGTCTCGCTCCTTTCTCTTCTAACTGCCTTACATGTTTACCCACTTTGGAGTTTTTCTTTTTTTTTTTTTTTTAATATATTTTATTGATTTTTTACAGAGAGGAAGAGAGAGGGATAGAGAGTTAGAAACATCGATGAGAGAGAAACATCGATCAGCTGCCTCCTGCACACCCCCCACTGGGGATGTGCCCGCAACCAAGGTACATGCCCCTGACCGGAATCGAACCTGGGACCCTTGAGTCCGCAGGCCGATGCTCTATCCACTGAGTCAAACCGGTTTCGGTTACTTTGGAGTTTTTCTTACACAAAATTCAACATCTAAGACTGAGAGAATCCAAACCCCGCTGAATCTCTAAGTGCCAGAAGTCTGCAGTTATTGGCATTTGTTTTCTCTGTGTTCCAATGGCATTTTCCCGATTCCTCTGCCCCATCTCTCCTCTTTGTCTCTAGGGAGAAGTCTTTGCTACTGGATTCTTTAAAGGGTTTCACAGATAAAGGGAATATAAAGGACAGACTTAAAAGAGGGAAGAAGACTATTATTTGAAGCCAGGTGAGGCCACAGAGGGAATATGGGTATTTTCAAGTTCACTTCATTGCTGAAAGAATACAGTGGCCTCTGTGATGTGCTAGCCTGAGTTATTTGGCAAATAATGCCTTCCCCCACCCCCAGAGGTGACTGCATCTTGGCAGGGTGGGATTGACCCCCATCAGAGTTTAAAAAATGCAAAATGATTTGGATATATTGGATTCAGAAAAATTCTGCAACTGAGTGATGAGTAGGTTAGCATTATTACTAATAGGTGCAATAGCAATGAGAATTCAGGACAGGCCCGTCTGGTGTGGCTCCGTGGTTGAATGTCAACCTGTGAACCAGGAGGTCATGGTTCAATTCCCAGTCAGGACACATGCGTAGGTTGTTGGCTCAATACTCAGTGTGGGGCATTCAGGAGGCAGCTAATCAATGATTTTCTCTCATCATTGATGTTTCTATCTCTCCCTCTCCTTATCTCTCTGAAAAAAAAAATTAAAAATTCAGGACAAGGCATGCAACAGAGTCAGTAGTCTGGATACAGTTTTCCCTCCAGGTTTAGTCTCCACCCTTCTGCAGCCTGTTCTGTGCCTTTGGAAGGCTGTCCTGTGTGAGATATAGCAGTGGGCTACTCTATGCTCTGGTTTAGAGGTAGATTTGCTAATAGGAGGCATCAGCAGAGAATCAGAAGGCAGGAGGGGAATAGATTCAGGGTGTTAACCCCTCTGGTTTGTGTCCAGTTGATGCTCTGCAGGTGACCATCTAGATATATTTCATCTCTCAGTTTCCAGTAACTTGTTCTCCCCTTGTTCCTTCAGTGTAGGACGTCTTCACCAGAGCTGTCGTAACAGCTCTTCATAACTGCTGGCCCCGAGGTGATGCACTATTCTTTGCTGATTTCTCCAAATTTTGTCCATACCGTGGGAATCAGTACTTTATTAAATTCACCTCAAATTGATGATGCCTTATATTTCCTGCCAGGACCCCAATGCCTCTATAATTCAATCTCAGTCTTCCCTCTTTAAGCCTAAAGGCAGAACACTATCAAAACTTGGGAACATACCCCTTACAGCTTGTTCTCAGTATTCTGAGAAAAGAAAGTGAGCACATAGACTTGTAGTGCAAATTATCATTACATTGAAAAAGTGTATATATACATTTGCTAAAGAATTAAAAAATATTTTGGTCTTATTTCTAAGTAAAGCCCTGATTGTGGTTTGAATTAATTAGTAAAACCAGGGAGTCCAGCAAGACTCCCCAGGCTAGCTCAACCCCTTAGCTAAAGTCACTGGGAGGAATTAACCTCCAGGCCAATTGGCCATGAGGATCAGCTGCGATTATAGTGGAAGAGCTGCTGTGTGGGAGACACCCCAGTCTCAATGTACTTCCTTCCTTACTTCTCTAGTTGTAGGATTTCCATTCAGCCAGATTTCAGGCAGTTCTGAATGATGGTTGTTCTGTATTTTAATTGTAATTTTGATGTGGTTGTGTGAGGCAATAAGTACCAGCATTTATCTACCTAAACTTTTTTTCAAAGAACAGTTTTAGATTTAAGACAAGTTGCAGATCGGGTAGAGAGTTCCACATACCTTTTACCCAGTGTCCCCTAATGTTAACACTTTACATTGGCATACTCCTATTAACTAAACTCTAGACTTCATTTGGATTTCATCAGTTTTCCCACTCATACTCTTTTCTGATGCAGCTTAAAATCCAAGAGACCATATTGCATTTACTCATTAGATCTTCTTAGTAACTGTTCTTGAATCTCTGATAGTTTCTTACATTTTACTTATTTTTTTATGACCTTGACAGTTTTCTCATCACTTTTTAAATGAGCTGGAAATTTATGAATGCAATTAGGGCACCAGGTATAATCTTATTTTTCTGTTCAGGACAAGTAAGAATTATTGTCAAGTAGTTATTGTCATTGTATGGATCCCAGATGACAGATCAGGGTCTCCACCTGCTTCCACTCTCTACCTTGCACATTTCTTTCAGTGATAATGTTGAGTGGGTTGTGATTGATAGTGAAAATAGACTGATTTTGAGGACATGTTTCTTATGTTGTGATCAGTGACTGCTTATTGTGGTAGCCAGTGGCTTTCTTATTTAGCTCTCTGTCTGGGAAATAAAAATATCTCTTTTAGGAAACAGAGTCCATTTATTTTTCCCAACAGCTTCCCCTCTTGAAGCCAATTTATAAACTCCCTTAGATGGCAGCCACTTGTAATAATTTTGAATAATGTTCTGAATCTAAGCTTCCATGCAGGCCAGGCCTGCTGGTTGGTCTTTCCTGTGCTTTCATTGTTGCGTGTTATCACTTTACGGGTAATATTTTGTCTTGCAAAGCTTTTAAGCATTACTTTATGAAAGGTGTTGGAAAGGTGAAAATGATAATTAAATCCTATCTCAAGTGTAATTTTATGATTACATAGCACTATTCCCTAGAACTATGCTTTCAAAATTGTTGTGGGTCCACAAATGCCTCTTGTGTACCACTGTAGAGAAAGTGATAAAACAGTGCTTTGTTGTTCAATTATTTTTATATGAGCGTATGAATAGATTCTCAATCTAGGCAGCCACTTTCTTGTGCTCATTCTTCTCATCCATATGACTAAATGGAAAGGTACGACTCCAGCAACCTTGAATTGGATGATTGTAAAGCTGGAGCATCTAAGCTAACACCCTGGGACTAAAGCAGGGGTCCTCAAACTTTTTAAACAGGGGGCCAGTTCACTGTCCCTCAGACCGTTGGAGGGCCGGACTATAGTTTTAAAAAAAACCAACTATGAACAAATTCCAATGCACACTGCTAAGTCGGCTGCTAAGCAGGACAGGCAGCGGCAGCAAAAACACCCGGCGGGCCGGATAAATGTCCTCGGCGGGCTGCATGTGGCCCGCGGGCCGTAGTTTGAGGACCCCTGGACTAAAGGAATAAACATTCTTCCTCCCGGTGACTCTAAACTTTTGTCAAATGGTACATCTTAACAATCTTCACAGATGTAAAGACAGATTAGCAACCTTTATTTTGAAAACTTCAACTGTCTGGTGGGAGGATGTCTTCAGTTATGTTCATTCATCTTTTCAAGCACTTATAGAGCCCTGACACTTAGCACTGACAATGTGTTATTTAAGACGCTATGTCAGTTTCTTAGGATATCAAGATAACTGATAATTGGTTCCCATCAGTCTAAGTGGGGAGGAAGGCAAAAATAATTGCTCTTCAATGTGGTGTGTACTGTGAGAGAACGAAGCAAAAGGGGCCCTGAGGATGGGGGACACCAGCAGTTCCAGGCTGGAGGAATGGGGGACACCAGCAGTTCTTGGATATCTTGGTCCTGAGGATAATCATTTAGAGCTTAGGACTTCCTAAATGAATACCACTTTAAATAAAACTCTGGGGGAAATGCAGTCATGTCTAGTGAAAATGGAGAAGTGGATGAGATAGAAAATGGCAAAATCATTAGGAGGCAGTTATAATAGTCCAGGCAAGTAAATACAGTTTTTCACCGCCTCTTATTCTATTTTAAAAGGACATAATCTATAATAATACAAGCATAAAATGCAAATCAACTGAATGACCGAAAAGCAGAATGACTGTCTGGATGACCTTCTGGACGGACATGCTATGACACCCACTGGTGCCAGGCCAGCCAAGGCGGGTGCCATGTGATTGGTTGGGGGCCTGGCCATTGCCCCATGATTGCCCTGCAGAGGGAGACCCAGGCCACGGACTGGCTGGCTGTGGCGGGTGGGCGGGGCCTCCCTCTAGCCTCTAGCGGGTGGAGGGGCGATCCATTGCAGAGCCCCGGCTGGGTGGGCAGGACCTACCTCTTTGGGGTGATTGATCACAGGGCTCCTGGACTGTGAGAGGGCACAGGCGGGGCTGAGGGATCCCCCTCCCCCCGGCAAGTGCACAATTTTCATGCAGCAGGCCTCTAGTAGTCTATAGAAAAAAAATGTATGGAACTAGTTTATAGTTAAAGAAATTCTTAGTTCCACCACTTGCTGCTGTGTGACCTTGAATAAGTTAGTGGAGTTCTCCAAGTTTCTAGAAAGAATTAGCAAGAAATACCTAATATAATACTAAATATCCTTTGGGATCTCTACTTAAAAGCAAAGGACAAATCAAGCTGATTAAATTTAAAAATCCTCAATCAATCAACCAATAATCAAGGAATAAAAAAAAATATATAGTGTGTACTATATAGAAGACTTGTTCTAAAGTGCAGGGTGTATAAAGGAGGACTAAGACATGATTTTCCTCTCATGAAGTTTGTTTACAGTCAGTCTCCTGGAGGAGATAAAATAGAATAACCTGAAATTGATAACAAAGGAAGTACATTATAGTAGTTTAAGAATTGTAGAAAGAGTAAGATTTAAGAACTTCAGTATCCTTGACTGATTAAGTACAAAGTTCTCCTACTCCCAACTTTATACATTGTTTTTAAATATACAGGGTTTGACAAAAGTAGGTTTATGGTTGTTTGTATGGAAAATAATGCAATAATCCTATATAATAAAGAGGTAATATGCAAATTGACCATCACTCCAACACATAAGATGGCCACCACCATGTGGACACAAGATGGCTACCACAAGATGGCCAGCAGGGAAGGGCAGTTATGGGCAACCAGGCCTTCAGGGGAGGGCAGTTAGGGGTGACTGGGCTGGCAGAGGAAGTCAATTGGGGGCAACCAGGCTTGCAGGGGAGGGAAGTTGGGGGGGACCAGGCCTGCAGGTGAGGGCAGTTGAGGGGAACCAGGCTGGCAGGGGAGGGCAGTTGAGGGTGACCAGGCCAGCAGGGGGAGAGCAGTAGGGGCAACCAGGCCAGCAGGGGAGGGCAGATAGGGGTGACTGGGTCAGCCGGGTAGGGCAGTTAGGGGCAACCAGGCCTGCAGGGGAGGGTAGTTGGGAGCAACCAGGCCTGTAGGGGAGGGCAGATTGTGGGTGACCAGGCCTGTAGGGGAGGACAGTTGTGGGGACCAGGCCAGCAGGGGAGGACAGTTAGGGTTGACCAGGCTTGCAGGGGAGTGCAGTTGGGGGTGACCAGGCCTGCAGGGGAGGGCAGTTGGGAGAGACCAGGCCTGCAGGGAAGGGCAGTTGGGAGCAACCAGGCCAGCAGGGGAGGGCAGTTAGGGGTGACCAGGCTGGTAAGGGAGGGCAGTTAGGGGTGACCGGGCCACCAGGGGAGGGCAGTTGGGGGCAACCAGGCTGGCAGGGGAGGATAGTTAGGGGTAATCAGGCCGGCAGGGGAGCAGTTAGGCATCGATCAGGCTGGCAGGGGTGTGGTTAGAGGGTGATCAGACTGGCAGGCAGAAGCGGTTAGGGGCAATCAGGCAGGCAGGCAGGTGAGCGGTTGGGAGCCAGTAGTCCTGGATTGTGAGAGGGATGTCCGACTGCCCGTTTAGGCCCGATCCTGGTGGGATTGGGCCTAAACGGACAGTCGGACATCCCTCAAGGGGTCCCAGATTGGAGAGGGTGCAGGCTGGGCTGAGGGACAAACCCCCCTGCACCCCCGTGCACGAATTTTGTGCACCGAGCCTCTAGTTAATAAATAATAATACAAGAATAAACTGTGTTTCATGTACTCACAACTGTAAATGTACTCTTGCCCCATCCTTATGTATACTTTTTTTGTGCAAAAAAATGTACAGTGAATTTCCAGGCATTGGTGTAAACATATTTTTGGCATTATGAAATAACTTAAGTTAGTAGTATTAGTGTACATATATAATGGTGCACTTGCTTGAGATATTATCATATGAAATGAGTGAGTATAGTGGGTAGATCAAAGGATTTTCCAAATGTATTGTTCAAGAGTCCAGCTATAGAGTCCAAAGGAGCTGGATTAGAAATCTCATTTCACCACTTACTAGCTATATGACTATAGAAATGTTACTTCCATAAGTCCCATTTTCCTTATTTTTAAAATGGAAGTATTATGTAGTACATAGGTTATTACAAGGATTAAATAAAACAAAGTAAAACTTTCTGGTCTAATGATTCAAGTCAGCCATTATTGTCTCTAAATTTGTCCCAAACTAGAATCCAAGAGCAAAATGAAATGGAATAAAAAGTGTATGGCAAGCTTCCACTTCTGGCTATGATTAAATAAGAGGGACAAACTTTGTCTCCTTGCTATAAACAGCAAAAGACTTGATATGTATGTTAGCAAATAGGATGTTGGGTTTTTCTTAATGTCTTTTAGCTGGCTTCCTCCTTACATTTCCACATTGAGCTCATGATTCATGTAGACCATGGAAAAGGGAGTGAATCTTACTGTAACTTTCACTCTGAATGAATTTGCTAATCATAGAGCTCTTTGAAGAGCATTTCAGGTGTATAGCAAGTCCAGGTGCACATCCCTCAGCCACTGACCAAGACAAAATTTAATTATTAGTCTCCTTTTACATGTTCCCACGGCTCAGCAAGTTTCTTTTTTATTTAAAAAAAGGCAAATATGTTAACAGTGGTTAGCCAATTTTACTTTATATAACTCTGATTTCAGGGTCTGCCTGGTTTAACACATGATAAAACTCAGCAAGGGACAGTAAGGGCTTCGCTCTTTGGAAGCCTGGATTATAATATGTGAAACTTGGGAATGGTAGGTACCTGTATCCCACCTTCAGACAGACAGGAATAGGAAGCTGGTTTGTGGTGAGAGGAGAATGGAACAGGCCTACAGAGAGAACTTGGAAAAATGGGGCAAGGGGAGGTTCTGAGATTCATGGGAGCCATTAGATGCCACTGTATGCATATTTAAAGACTTTTAATGTTTTTCTTAAGTTTCTAACAACTGCAGCCAGAAAGTTTAGTATGTACAGTGAATTTCCTGTATGTACAGACAGGAAAGTTGGGAGGGAATAGCAGTTCTTGGGAAAGACAATGAATTTGATAGGCATATTTTTTTTACAGTTGCTTTTGATTATATATAAAGGAATATATAAAATCTCTCAACCAGAGATTTTAAAAAATGATTTAGAATGATGAGGATATTGCCATATTGCTGGTGTGTGTTGGGCTCTGTGCCAAAGTGAATGTGATTTTGAATGAAAAATCCAGGTCATTCTTCCAGTTCCTATGGTTTTATGTACTTACATATCACTTTAGAAAATTAGTACTGTTGAATTTTATCAAACAATTAAGAATATATTGTGGTAAAATTAGGTTAAGGGTTAGGTTGCTTTCACAAAAGCACAATATAACAATGGATTAGACAAAATGTAATTTTTTTCTCCCTTTTACTTAACAATCTGAAAGCACAGAACTGGTAGGGCTGCTATCCCCTGCATATGGCTTCCAGTGTTGCACTTAAAGTGTCTGCTCCTGATCCTGCTATCACACCTGCATCTAGTCCATGTGAAGGATAAAAGAGGAATGCCTGTGCACACTACATCTTGAGGGCATGACCCTGAGGTTGCAGATAATGCTTCTTTCTGTTCATGTCATGTTGGCCAGAACTTGATTGCAAGGGCACATCTGGTTGCAAAGGAGCATAGAAGAATTAGCCTTTATTCAGGTGCTGATGTGCCCAGCTATCATTGGGTGTTCTAATTACTAAAGGACAAAGAAGAGCATGGATATTGGGAGACAACTAGTCATGTCCCCCACAATTGGGAAGGCTGGAGTAACATGATAGTAGGAGAGGGGAATTTAGATCAGGGACCTTTACTGATATACAGACAGAAGATTTCAGGGCAGCAGGGTATTGGTTTAGCAGTGGTGTGGCCTCTGGATTAGTGTTGTAGAGACTGGAGTAGGGTTGGGAACCAAGTCTGAAGTTGTCTTAGTTGTTCGGGTAGGAGTAGACAGATGGCTGTGGAAATGGTGAGAAAGGACTGAAACTGAGGAATAACTTGATTAAGTAACGAGGAGACTTGGGAATACAGCAAAAGGAGAGGGGAGTTTCAGAGATGACTTCAAGGTTCTAGTTTGTGAAAGTGGAAGAGAGATGATTACACTGACCTAGACAGGAAAGTTGGGAGGGAATAGCAGTTCTTGGGAAAGACAATGAATTTGATAGGCATATTTTTTTTACAGTTGCTTTTGATCATAATTTATGTATAGGATAAAAAAAGGATTGCTATGTGGTCCATCCTGGAATCCCTGAGTTGATTTTGAACTCTCCCAATTTCTCTTTCATTTTTTCCTGCATAAACACACTTGCAACTGCCATGGAAACATGAAAACTGGGAGAGTTTTGAGATGTGAGGTGGAATGAGATTCACATAGTATGCCCCAACTGAGCACATAGCCTTCATTTTGTTATTTTTAGAAAATATTCAGAATAGATTAGCAGATTAAATACTGGTAGAAAATGCATGTTTTTTTAATACCCAGTTTTTGCTCAAATCTCATTAAGCTCAGAAACCAGAGATTTATAATGATGAGTGTTCATTCCTCTTAGAAATTTCTTTTTCAGTAGAAACTTTCTTGGATTTATTTTTGAGATAGTCAAAGCTAGCTGCATATTAAAACAAAAATTTCCAGGAATATCCTAGTAACAATCCTCAAAGTGAATTGTTTTGCAAAAATTACTCATATAATTCTTCTAAATCCCGTGGGTTTCTAAATGTTGAAAGAAGTATGAAAAATTGCATTCAACTAAACATCTAGGTCGTTTCAGATCAAGTGCATGAACTCATTTTGTGTTTGGTTAGTAAAGAAATAATGACTGGTATATCTAAATATAGTCTGGACTTAGATTTTTCACCTCTAAATTGGTTTTTATGTGATGTAAAGACAAAGAATTCAGATTTCAGAGGAGTCGCTGCCCAGAGAGCTTGTGTGTGAATATTTTTTGGCAGCCGGGAGATAAGTAGGGAGGTTTCTTTCCTTCTCTCTGCTCCTCAAGAATGATTGGAACATTTTACTCTTTGTTGGCTTGACATTTTTCTGCCTAGTTTCTAAACAGCCTGTTTTAAAAAATATAAGTGAACGAAATCTTTGCCACTTAGGAGAGGAAGATACATTGTTGTCTATTGTGAAATGCTTTCTTTTGTTGTAGAGGATATTCTTTGCGTCTTCCCTTTTTATTTAATATTTCTTTAAATGGCAAAAATGATTCTTAACAAAGAACTTTGGTGGTCAGTTGATTCTATTTGAGTCAAGAGATTGATTTTTTTTTTGTATGAAAATACTGTCTTGGAAGATTGTACCTTACAAGTAGAGACCAATGGTTCTTCTGATAAAAAGAAATCTATTTACAGTGCACGCAGAGATGAAAAGGCTGCTACAAAAAGGCATAACTATCTTCCTAAATTTAGTGGCTGATTCCTGCTTAATTTCTTTTTCCTTTTCAAAACAGTCATAGGTATCAGACAACATTTTGGGCTAATGGCCTGGAAAAATCATTATGAAATCATTTTGAATTACTCAGGGAAAAGGCAGGGCTTGAAAACCATTGCCTTCGCCCCATCTCCCCTTGAACTCCTATGATTTTTGTTCATTGTGGACATTTCTCAGATTTGGAGTATTAATGTAGAGCTTTGAACTTGCTTCTCCTTGTGGATATCTATCTGAGCAATTGATTTTCGATCAGCTGCCTTTCCATCTAAAAGGAAGGAAAAGCAATAAGAATTGGACAAATTTCTTTCTAATAGTAGTAGTTTGGCTGAAGGATATTTGAAATGGTAGTTTAAAAATTTTAATGGTAACATGGGTGCACTAAAATATCATAGTAGAAATAAAGCTGGTGCAGAATTTAGTTCTTAAAAGAATGTATTTTTTGGCTCTTATTCTCTATCAGGAAATGACTATAGCATATCATCCTACAGCTATTATACATTTCAGAAGAGTAGTACCAAAATTAGCTTAAAACATGAGCTTTATTTAGTGTGAATGTGTGTGTGTGTGTGTGTGTGTGTGTGTGTGCGCCTGTAAGCACACAGTGATACAAAAAAAACCCAAACTACACTTACACACACACACACACACACACACACACACACACACACACAAAACCCAGGTGAATAAACATGTTGTTGGGGAGACTGAGAGAGCAATGTATGGAGAACTCACCTGAATTGGATTTGAGGCACACATTCTTATGTATATAAAGAAATCCACCTAGGCATATGTTTTTGAACACATGTAACTACTCAGAAGTGTCTTCCTATAAGTGTCACCATATTGTTATGTACAATTATGAAATGTTCGTGTTTGCACAGATGAAGAATCTCTGTGGAATCAGTGATGTGCTGGAGTTGGCTCCTACTGCTACATGAGAGCCCATTGCTAGATTTTCAGAAATTTTGCAAGCTGGTTGTTAAATAAGACATTAGTAAAAATTAGTAATTAAATAAATTCTATTGAAAAACAAAGATAATAAGTGTTCCAAAATCCTCTCTTTCTAATTAATTTACTACATTTTACTCTTATCTGTACTCTTGAGGATACCTGGGACTATTGTGTCTACATGGTGAGAGCTCTGTATACTAGTAATGTTGTCTGTTGTGCATCTCTTACCCACTCTGCATTCAGTGGCAGCCATTTGGTAACTTAAATCTGGTAAACAAAGACCCTGGACACTCCCATTTTTTCTTTTGAAATATTAAAAAAGAAAGGTGAAAGGGCAAAATAGCTGAAAAAGTCATGGTACATTTTAAATATTTATGTGGAAAAAATGAAAAAAATTAATATGTAATAACAATGCATTATGATTCTGCTATTCACAGGAGAATTTTAAATCTTAGAAAAAAATGTTAATTCATAATATACTAGAAGATGTGCCCTCTCAGTCTTTAGCCAGAAAAAGTTTGCTGACTTTTGCTGGTCTTGGTTTCTGTCTGTGATGGTATTCCCTCATTTGGAGATAACAGCAAAAGTCTGAATTGAAGCCTTTGTGAATACAAGAGTGGGGTCACTGGGTACTTCCATTCACTTCCTCCATGAGAGTCTATGCCTCATAATGTCTGATTCTTCATCTCTACAAAGATTATAATAACAGTAAATTTTACTGTGTAAAGTAGTCATGAGTATTTAATAAGATCATATATAGAAATCACAATGACTGTTCAAGCCATCTGCAAATGGTAGCTATTAGAAATCATCACCACCATCATCATCATCATCGCTTATTGAGTACTTGTGTCAGGACCTACTCTAAGAACTTTGCTCATGTTCTCTCATTTAAACCTCAAGCAACCCCCTGAAATGGGGAGAGTATTAGCCCCATTTAACAGATGAAGAAAGAGTGGTTTAGTCACTTTCTAAAATTATATAGTTAGTATGAGGAAAGTTGGAATTTGAACCCAGGTCTGACTCCACAGTCCATAACCATGTATCTTGACACTTTCTACTTATTTCTTCAGTATTCCTTATAAGGCATATAGTAGTTGTTTAATAAAAAAAGCTTGGATAATATTGTTTATGGTGCTTCTTTCTAAGATAATCAGCCTCATTTCTTAGCTCCAGGTTACCAGAAATTTCCATTTCTCTAGTGAAGGGATTCAGAGAGAATACTAAAGACAGTACTCAGTAGGAGAAATCTTAAGAGTGCTCTGCAGTAGATTTAATATATAAATATATATATATTGGAGGCCTGGTGCATGACTTCGTGCATGGGTAGGGTCCGGCCAGCCTGGCCAGGGGGAGGGGACATGGGTGGTTGGCCGGCCTGCCTGCTGGTCGAACTCCTAGTCAAGGGGATAATTTGCATATTAGCCTTTTATTATATAGGATATACACTGAGTGGCCAGATTATTATGTGTTCAGAGATCATAATAATCTGGCAATTCAGTGTATATATACACACACTAGAGGCCTGGTGCACAAAAATTTGTGCACTCGGTGAGGGGGGTCCCTCAGCCCGGCCTGCCCCCTCTTGCAGTCCTGGAGCCCTCAAGGGATGTCCGACTGA
Organism: Cnephaeus nilssonii; assembly: GCF_951640355.1. Lineage (NCBI taxonomy): Eukaryota > Metazoa > Chordata > Mammalia > Chiroptera > Vespertilionidae > Cnephaeus > Cnephaeus nilssonii. Next base: position 38,605,790 of record NC_137086.1, read on the forward strand.
TTGTCCTAAGCCACAGTCTGGTCCCCCTCTGTGGGAGGCAACTGGGTGGGCTGATCAGGGGACAGTGCTGGCCGGCGAGCGGCCGGCCCTGCCCCCCTGATTACCCCTCCATCACCACTGGTCACTGCCACCCCTCGACCATTATCCCCTCCCTCTGCCTGCTGGCATGCTCCTTGGCTGACCTGGCACCACTTGCTGACTGATCCTGCCCCCTGCCCACCGGTCGTTCATTCTGCTGTCCTGTCTATTTGCATATTATGCTTTTATTATATAGGATATATATTAGAGGCCCGGTGCATGAATTCATGCATGGGTGGGGTCCAGGCCAAACAAGCCAGGGGGAGGAGGCCATGAGTGGTTGCCCGGCTGGCCCCGCTCCCTAGTCGAACTCCTGGTTGAACTCCCGGTCAAGGGGATAATTTACATATTAGCCTTTTATTATATAGGACAGTGGTCGGCAAACTGTGGCTTGCGAGCCACATGCGGCTATTTGGACCCTTGAGTGTGGCTCTTCCACAAAATACCACGGCCTGGGCGAGTCTATTTTGAAGAAGTGGCATAAGAAGAAGTTTAAGTTTAAAAAATTTGGCTCTCAAAAGAAATTTCAATTGTTGTACTGTTGATATTTGGCTCTGTTGACTATTGAGTTTGCCGACCACTGATATAGGATAATGGTCTTCTTTTTAAGGGAAATTTTTTCTGGTCTCCATTTGCTATGCTACTAAGAGAAGTTTTGTTTTAGTGGCTAGTGTATCTGTGTTTATGAACCTCTCCCAACAAGGCTCTGTAATCTAACACATGGAGACTATTTCCCTCTAATAGGATTTACCTTTACAAATATCTGAAAATTCTTCCAGGAGAAGATTAAATTGTTTAGCTCAATATTTAATCTGTTACTTCCTTTCTAAAGATACCCCATGGACTTTGTCATGCATTTGGCTGATACAAGGGGTATTGATCAGTCATAAACCAGAAAAAGCAGGAGAATGGCCAGCACAGTTTCTCCCATCCCCACTTCGTAATTAAATTTTGATTTGAGCTGCTTTGATTAATCTTCGTATTTGTGAGCATGTGAATTCGAGAGGACTGCTAAGTTTCTAAAGTTGCCGGGCATTGGTCTCTGGTGGATGGCTCAGCTAAAGAACGGTATGATTGCATTTTTATGGTTTTCAGATATTTAATAGCTTCTTCCTGTCATTTTCTGAATGACTGAGTATGGTTCAGCCCTCTGGGAGCAGCACAGCATCTGAGAGCTGGGAAGATGACTGAGGTCTGTGTACTTGACTGATTGCCTTGATCTTAATTGTTCTCTTAATTAGCTGCAGTAGCAACTGCATCTGGGGAGAGATGATGGTATTGGTAAACAGTTCCACCTTGGAGCTCAGGGCAATGCCTTCTGGAGTCCTGATAGTGAGCAGCTCATGGCTGGTCTCTCCTTGCAGTGAGGGACCTGCCAAATTGGCAGCCCCCAAGGCCAAAATGCCCCTCATGTGATTCGTCACTCCAGCCCCTAAGAAGCAGGCCTCCAACTGTTGGTCCTTAAACATATTAAGTTTTACTATGCAAAAAGCTGGCTTTAGTGGGCTGAATGGACCAACATGAAAACATAACAAAGGGGATGGGATGCACTGAGAAAGCACCAGCTAGGAAAGCAGGCTTGGGAGCTTGAGGCCCAGAACAGGGCTGCCATTGGGAGGGCGGCTCCTCCTAAGCAATTTTCGTGTTTTAGGAAGGAGTCATGGATGGGTTCAACTCAGCTTGTCTCTGAGGTGTGGCTGGGACCCTGAAACCTGGCCTCACCTTATTCTTCTTACCCACTTAGGATTTTTTCTTTTCTTTTGTATTTCTCCACTGGGGTGTTGCACTGTGACATGAAACTTAGCTCCCCCGCACTCCCACCCCTCCTTGCTCCTAAATAGGAGAGAGTTCATCTAATCTGAGAGGTTTGGGACCTGAAGAGTGAAAAACTCCAGGAGGTGACTCAACTTGTTTCTTTTTCAAAGTGACAGCACATTATTGTCATGGGGACCAAACAGGTATTTCAGAGCTGGTAGAACCAGTTCAGACTCACATTCATTTACAGAATGAAAGGAGAACAGGGATCTTAGGTGGCAAATTGCAAGTTCAGCGTTTAATTAAATATTTTAAAAGGCTACACAATGCGGTGAGAGATTGACATGGAAATGCAGCAGAATCTTGAAAAGGAGATGAACCAATTCTCTGTATTTTGCAAGCAAATAATAGAGAGTCCACTGGCGTAGGACTCAAGGGCACAGGGTGAATCTGTGAGCTCTTGGGCAAATCATTTTCCTTCTCTGTGTAAGACTCCTCTTTGACATAAACAGGTAGACATCAAACACTATAAAGATCAGATGAGTTGATAGGAATTATTCAAAACAGGCTGCAGGTAATTGTGATTATCTACATTTTATAGTCGCATTGCAAAACTCTCATGACCATGGGTATATTTTCATTGCATTGAAAGTAAGAATACAACTCAGATGTGGTGGCATTTTATGTGCATGTGTCAGGGTTGTATGGTTGGATATCTCTTTTCCATCACCCTTCCAGAAAACTGCCTACTCTTAATTTAACTGTTCTGTTTGTTTCCTACAGAGCAACCTCTTCCTCCCCCCCACCCCCCAAAAAAACCCCACACAAAACAAATAAAAAACCCTCCACTATTTTGAAGGTTACCTCTGAACCTGAACTATTAGAATGTTAATAGAAAAGCAACAATGGAAATTAAAATGAGTTAAACTATGAGATTGTGGTTTGAAGTCATGTGTCATACCATTTTCAAGGTAAGACTGAAAATCCTGGGTCAAGGATGGGGGAAAGTCACAAATTTGCTTCATAGGAATATTGATTAGTAGATATGTGATCATTATTGATATGACTAAAATACCAACCCAATAAAGGCCATTAAAAGCAGCAGGAGATTTTTGTCTAGGTTTCCCCTAACAGAGAGGCAACCTAAGGATCATGTTTACAGCTCTCCGTGGTTAGCATGTGTTTGGACTTCTGCCTTAGGATGTTTCATATCACCAACACAGTGTCCTATACCCAGAGGTGTAGTTTGGCTGCCTCATTTGTCACCCCCAATACCCTTTCCGTCTCCTTTTTCTACTCCAAAGGCAAATACGAAACTCCCCATTTTTTCACGCAAGAAAGGGTGGCTATCCAAATGCTGTAGTTCTAGCCAATGAGATTTAAGTAGAAAATTTTTTATCAACTGGGTTAGAGGTATTCCTGGGATCACTTTTCCTTTTCGGATAAAAAGAGGGAAATTATGATTGGCCCATCCTTTCGTCCTTCTCCTTTTCTGCATCCTCAGAGTCAAATGTGATGCTCGTTGGAGCATCAGCCATTGAGAATGGTGGAGGAGAGAGCCTGCTCCCAAGGAAGCAGTGAGGGAGGGCAAACAAGCAGTGGCAGCAACCATTTAACCCTGCACGCCTTGTCACATGAGAATAAGACATTGCTATTTGTGTAAGTCCATTGAGTTGTGTTTTCTGATACCTGCAGCTATAGGCATACCAACTGATCACAGGGGCTCTTTGAATCTGATGAATGTGTGCAGCACCAAATATGAGGCCTCAATAGAAACCCCTGCTTCTCTAGAAAACTCCTTTCTCCTCTAGAGAAGGTCTGTGCTCTCTAATATAGGGCTTGGCAAACTTGGCAAATGGGCCACGGTCTGCCCTCTGCATGTTTTGGTAAATAAAGTTTTATTGGAACATAATCACGGTCATTTGTTTACATATTATCCATGACTGCTTATGCTCTGCACCAAAAATTGTGATAGAGACCGAATGACCTGCAAAACCTAAATGACCAGTCCAAATACCCTTGAACTCCATGATAAGTTCCCTTTGGAATTTTATAAAGCACCAGAGATCGGTGCTTTAATCTTTTAAGGCATGACTGTTGCAGTGAGGGGTGTCCAACAGGATGTGCATGAATATTGGGCTTTTGGTTTTTACCAGACACAAGGAGGCAGCCTCTGAAGAGCCTGCATGTACAGGGGATGCACACCCTCAGACCCAGGACTGTGCAGGCCTGTTTGCAGCCAGTCTTCTTTCTAAATTTGATTCCTGTAAAGTGAATTCTCACTGGCCACTTGTGTCTAATTCTATTCTAAGCTGATGTTAGCTCTACTCACTGAGGGGACCAGAAGTTCTGAAACCTCAGTCATGCAGTGCTACAAGGCTGCTTCTGTTAGTGCACCATCAGAATTCCTGGGTTGTCAGGTGTTTGCTTACCATCAAGAGCAGAAATTTTGGCATTTTCTAGAAGATGGGGAGAAAATTTCTCAATATAACTAAAAAACCTCAAAAAATATGCATGAAAACAGATAAGAACAAAGTCAGCACAGTTCTTACCTACTTTCACCATTGTTATAATCTCACCCCACCCTCTAGATATTTATCTCTCTTCAGTGTTCATAAAACAAAACCCAACCACACTCATTTTCACTCTACTTTGATTTTAGTGCAGGTAATAATGGATAAATTGCTCTCTTTCTCTCCACTAGCCCCAATATACCTTTGTGCTCTTCTTCTAACAAAAGAAATGAAAAAGGCAAAAATAAGTCATAGATTTTGATGTTAAGTCTCCACCTCAAAGGTAGACATCCAATAAAAGTAAAGAAGTAGAGTAGGGGAAAGGTCAACTATAGTCCTCAAAGATGAATTTGAGCCAGGTAGTGTTGGGAGTTAATCTATTTAGAGTTTCAGTCTATTAGTGGTTTTGGTTTTTGCTTCAGAGGGTCAAAAGGAAAATCCTAAGTTCCCACAGCACATCTGGAAAATGAAACTTCTGTCTGTCAAAATACAGTTGACTGGAGGACTAAGTAAGTCTCCACACTCTGGAAAATACTTAGCCAAGTAAGGTTTTGATAGTTCCTGGCCTCCAAAAAGAAGAGGATCGGATGATACAAACATTGCCTTGGGACTTGGAATATAAAGTTGGGGGGAAGCAGTCTGCTGAGTTCAGTAATCTGGATTCAAGTTCAATGTGCTGTTATATGACACCCAATGACATATCAACATACTGACTCTGGAAGCCTACACCCTGGGAGATGAACTAGACATTGCATTTGCAACATGCTTTCTGTAGAGGAAGAGAGTATATTCATGATGTGCTTGAGACATTCCCAGTACTCACATTAGTAATGGGGACAGGAATATTGGAGAGACCTGTGAAAGGCACCGGGCAATGATGCTTTAGAGTCTACCTGGCAGGTATGGATGCTGCAAATGGACAACTAGAAGAAGGTGCTTTTCCATTCAGAAGCAGAAAACCTGTTTTGGTACAGCATCACCACTGCATATCATGTCCTTCTGTCTCCCACAGCCCACATGTGAACACATTTCCATGGTCTATAGATGGCAGGCATGACCACTCATAATTTACAAATGAGACCCAGAGAGGGCAAGACAACGTCTAGGCAGAGCAGAGCTGGGACTTAATTTTCTGATTCCAACCCTCCCTCTTTTTCTGCTACATAAAGTGCCTCTGGTGAAGGAGTACTTTATAGCAATTGGTGTAGACTCTGAGATCTTAAGCTGCAAAGAAGGCAGATAGGCTCACACTTGAAAATTTGTTGCAGTTTAGTCTGTAAAATGGAAATCGGTCATTTATTAGGTTAACTTTGCCCTTCAGTCAAGTTAATGAAGACCTGAAGGGGAGATGGGTATAAGCATCAAACCCTTGCAATTCCTTGGTTCAGCCACAGAATGTCACCTTTGCATCATGTAACTCTCAGAATAACAGCATTTTCTAGGGGGTAAAAAAGGAGGGATTTTTCTTAAAGGGTCTACTTTAAAAATACAGAATGATTCCAACCAGTGAGTAAGTAAAGTCATAGATATCATTGATATTTTAAAAATGTAATTTCTCCTCTTCAGCCCATTTCCCCAGGTTATTATTATTATTTGCAGGATTTACAGGAATCATGTGCCTACTTTTCTTAATTTCTTCTTTAGCATTAGGTTTTATAAATTACAGATTTTTCTCTAAAAAATCACAACCTATATATTTACATTTTATTTAACCTGCATCTTAAAGTGATTCAATTTTAGAAAATTTTAGGTACCTAATACCAAGGACCCTATAGTCATAAAAGGCTCTTCATAAATGAAAGCATAAACATGTTGTGCTATATTCTGGATAAGAGATGGTTTGTGGAGAGTAGCCAGCTGGTGTAGGAGGGTAAGTGTGCATAGAAAAGGCAGCACAGGAGGATCCCTGATGGGACAGTGGAAGCAAACACACAGGTTAACCCCAGGGATCACTGGAATGGTCAGTCATCCAAACTACTCAAACAACACATGTTTTCTGAGGTTCTTTATGTATAAACAGTCCTGCAGTTTCCATGATCATGTTGCCTTTTAAAGGAGGAATCAAGAGCTGTAAAGTCATGAAGATTCGTTGACCTCAGAAGTGCTGGGGTCCTGGGCATTTGGTACCCTGGATACAATGGCTCTGCTCTTGTTTTATTTGGTGCTGCTGGTCGGGAGGGAGGAAACAGCCCAGTGGCAATGTTTGCCCTTCCAGGAAGTGCAGACCATGGTGAAGAAGTCATTTCCTGACAAATGCTCACATTTATCATTTCTCCATTCTTTCTATTTGGAGCACACCTCACCTTACAGCTGCTCCGATGAAGAATATCCCTCAGAGCCCTGGGTATCCATGGCCTTTCCTCACTCCTGGAATTCATGCTTATTTTTGGGCGTGTTTTGTTCATTTCATAATTGGACTCAATTCAGCAATAGCTCTGGCCAATAGCTATTAATTATCACTTTGCTCTCCTCTTCCCATAGCAATTATTAATTAAACTGCTCAGAGAATCATAATGAGAAATTAAATGCTGTGATAATGCTTTAGGAAGCAGTGTCCCTTGGTCTTGCAGGTCTACCTTCTGTTCCAAAGGCAAAGCAGCATTCACTGTTTAATTCACAAATAATTATTGAGCCACCTCTAGGTAGAAGGCCCCATGCCAAGCAGTAGGCATACAAAACGGAGGGCCCATTCTCTAGGGAGGGACTTCAGTTCATGGTGTGGACTACTTTTTGAGTGAACCCTTAACTCCTGTTGTTTCTCCTTTCTCAGCCTGTGCCAGCCCATGGAGGAGCAGGTCCAACTTGCCCTCCAGCTTCATTACTTACTGTCTCCTCCCACAACCTTAAGGGTGCTTGGGTTAATTATTCCTTTTCTGAGTTCCCATGGAAACCTTATATAAACCTCCCATTACAGAACTAATATTCTATCATTATGTTTTTTTAAAGCTCAGCTGCTTCTCCCACCCTCAGAAAAATTTTCCAAGGTTGAAAATGATATATTTACCTGGGTGTCACCAGTTCCTAGCCAAAGGCTAACATGTGGTGTTTGGTAAATATTGAAGTTTTGCAGTTCCAAGTAAAGATCAGCTGCTAGGTACAGGCTCAGTTCTAGGACAAACTTCAGAGTCAGGGCAGGCAGGAAAAAAATCTAGACCCAAGGAGTAAACTGGGCAGGGTCTTAAAGGTGGCCTGCCTCCCATGGTCCTTTATGCAGAGCCAGACCACCTTACTGTACAACATTTCCAACTGCCTGCCATCTTCAACATCAACCATACTCAGTGCCCCTCACTGTTCCTTGCTCTTGTGTTCCATGGTTTTCTAATCCCTTGACTGCAAGCTCCAGCTCTAAATGCCCACCTCAGGGCTTTCTTTCTCTATATACTGGTTGAACATAATTTTCCTTAGCATTTTGACCCCTGGTGCTCTCGCTTGGACATACGCTGGCCCTTAACCCCTTGGACCATAGCACCAAGTCCCTACTGTTTGGCCACCTCTGTGATAGGATTTAAGGGGACTGGTAAAACCATGATGAATGAGCCAATTAATTCTCCATACTCTCTGAATTTCCTCTCTAAACATACTAGTACAGCTTTCAGGATGGCCTACAGAGGTGTTTGCTGCTTTGATTTAAAATGCAAAGGCCATGGAAGGGGTAACTTAAGATTCTAGCATGTGTAATGTGTATAAAAGAATTTGGAAGAAACTTTTGGTTGGTATGAAGAGAGAACTTGTAGTTGGTAGGTTGGTTGCAGGATTAAGTTTTGAGGAAGGATTTTACTGCAGTATGGCAAAAGGCTGAAAAGATGAGTGCCACCCATACTGTAGAGGCAGTAGAAACCAGTGAACACCTGTAGTTTTGCCACCCAGCATCCATTCATCTTTCTTCTGGTAAAGTACTATGATTCTCCTTGGGAACTATCACTCCACCGATGTCAGCCTATAAAGTTTGAGTGATTTTGACTCTACTACAGAGTTTGGGGCAGGGGGTAAGGGGTGCAGCACATGTGAGTCAGACTTGGCCAGGAATATATACCATCCCTGGCCACTGAAATAATTCAATGAGAATCAAACCCAAGAATTTCATTCAATCATTTGAGGAAAATAATTCCTTTTTTACTGCTTTCTGGTTATGAGACTACAAGCCTTAAGAAGGCCACCACTATGGAAGAGATTCCTAGGAGTGAAGTCCAGATAGGTGAGAGCAGATATCAGCAATGGATTGACTCGACATCCTTTGGGGAATAGAGCCAGGCATGCTTTCTACATCTCAACGATTCAGCTAATTCATATTCTTTTTGCTTAAGCCAGTTTCACTTGGTATTTTTTCCGTCACTTGCAACCAGAGGTGTCTTGATTAACACACCAATTAGAGGAAGCATCCCTAAGTCTGAAGTCAGAAGACCTGAGCTAAACCCCACCTCTATCAATAATAGGCTGTGCACTTAGCTTCCCAGAGCCTTGGTTACTTTATCTTAAAATACAGTGACTGATGCCTGTATCACAGGCGTATTAGTCAAGAGTTCTCTGTAGTAAACAGCAGAAAATAACTGTAGTTAACTTAATTCATTGGAAGGATATCAGATAACTTGTAGAACTGAGGAGAAGGCTAAGGAACCAGGACTGCAAAATGGGCAGAGACCAAGGAAGCTGAGCAGTCAGAACCTCAGCTAAGGCACAGCTGAAGGCACAGCCCAGTTAGAATGTTGCCACTCTCCATGCGCTACTGTATGACACCCCAACTGTCGGACACTGCTTGGCTCTCAGGCCCAATCTTCTTGGTGCCACTAGCTCCACATTTAAGCTTTGCTTGGGATATGTTATCCTATTGGGCAAGGCAGTGAAGGCTTTCTCAGAAGGGGAGAGGCTTGGATGTTGAGCAGCCTAAGAAAATGACAAAAGTTCATGATAAAGAGCTGCTGAGAGACACTCATGGAATAAGGGCTGTGGAGGCCCGTTGCCATGCCCAATCAGTGTTAGTTTCTCTTTCTTCTTTTCACATTTCTGCTTAGAACTCTTAAGTCTCTGTGTCTTCAGAGAGCCATCTCCAACCAAGCCCCAGATCTAACAGGCCCAAGCAGGCTGAACAGCAGATTCCCTCCTCCGCACACTAAAATATTCAGTGACTTCCTCTCACTTTGGACCTCTTCATTCTGCTGTTTGCCCAGCTTTCCTTTGCTATGTGTGTAGTCTCAGCTGCTCCACCAAATGGGTAGGTTCTTGATTGCATGGTCAGCATTTATTACATCATTTCCCTAAAAATGCCTAGAACATACCCTAGCACATGGCAGGCACTCTTTGGATAAGTGTTTATTTACTGATTGGCTCAAAATTAGGACTGGCTAGATGACTATTCCAGGAAGAACACAGTGGGATAGATATATCCTAGTGCCAATAACTGTGCCTGGTATATATGTATCTTTTGAATGGATGGGTGGATGGTACTGGCATAGGAGGTAACATCCAGCAGCACCCTACTGCAGCTCTAAGGAAGCTATTTCTTCCTAAATGGGATCTTGTCCTATGCCACTTATTAAATATCTCACACATTTCCACCAGATTAATGTAAATGATAATAGTGATGGTCTACTGAGCTCTGCCTAATCTCAGGTAAGAGGCAGACGTGTGTACTGGGGAAGTGAATACCTTTTTGTAGGGTGGGCATATAGAGTGAGTAGGCCATTTCAATAATAGGCATCTAAGTAGACCTCTTAAGTGCTGGGCATTGATGTTTAAAGATGACAGAAATACAGCTTGTGCTTTTGAGGAACTCAGACTTTCCCAAAATCTGGCTTGGTAGATGTCCCCAAATTAGTCCTCAGGGGTTTATTCTTGGGAAGTATTAGAAAGAGGAGGAAAGTCTTCTGTATTGCTGACAATGTTTGTATATTGAGGTATTTTTTAAGTTCCAGAGTATTCTCTTGGAGAAAGGATTTCTTAGCGTGCCTGTTAATTCATGCCAGAGGCTTCTCCAACAGTATAGTCTTCTCATTTCCTGACATTTCTAACATTTCTCAAAATAGAATATTACCAGACTTCTAGAACTTAATCTTGCCCGGGCCTTCATATTACTACAAACTGGTACTTTCTGTGTGCATGTGCATGCATGTATGTGTGGAGATGATGATGTATTGGGGAGAGGTGTGGAAACCAGGACCAGGCAAAAGAGAGAGCAGGATGATGTGTAACTGTTAGCTCTTCCTTTTCTAACTCACCATCAGTGACCCTGTTAATACTTTGTCAGTTTAAGTAATTTGTATTGGTCTATTACTAGGACCTTTGAATGTTCAAGGGCCTCAAGGTATTATGATTTCATGAGTTCTGAGAGCCTGGAGGGGGCACAGCCAGGTAGACGGGTGGAAGGAGATTCTTTCCAGACCCACTTCCTCTTTGTAATCTCTAGTCTGCCTTTGATGCTGAGCATCTAGAGTCTCCTTGGAGGGCTGCCCATTTATTAAAGGAGATAATGTTGTTTCCTCTATAGTGACTTTGGGGGGAAATTAATTCTCCTTCAGTGCCCAGTTCAGTGCCCCAGGCTTAGGAGATGCTCAAAAACGCGCTGCTCATCACCGCTTCTCATCTGCCCTGTGCAACAGCTTTACAACCTGGCCTTCTGCTAGGTGAGTTTTCCACTCTTAGGTTTTCTCCCAAATGCACTCAATTGTTCCACAATTGCAGAAAGGTCATATGGTTCATGCACCAGGCATGTAATTTGCTGATCCCATGATTAGACATGCACACAAACCTCAGTGCTATTAAAATGAACTCTGCAGATGGCTTTTGGATTGCTTCCTTCTACACAAATCTTCTGGGCACATGTGAATGGAATTAGCAGATCACTCTGGTCTGCAGCACACTAATGGTGATATTTTTGCTTTGTAGTACTTTCAGGGTTGTGGGCATCCCAGGTTTCTGTGATCAGAGGTGTCTTTTTTGGGCCAACAGTCCCAAGGTGAGAGGTGCCTCATCCTTAGTCTCAATGTGCTTTGGATGTTTTACTTGGGAGAATATTTCTTGGTTATTTCTTTCTCTGATTTTGTTCTTTTGTTGTCTTGGCAACTAGAATAATAATCTTAAATGTCGGTGTTTGTATATTCTTTGGAGAATATTTCTTTCACAAATCTTTTCCAAGAATGCCTGTCTCCTGGTGTGTTGATTACTCCTCAGAGTCTTTCGTGTGTGTGTGTGTGTGTGTGTGTGTGTGCACGCGTGCGCTTGTTTTCTGCAGTTGGGAGAAAGAAATGTTAATATGATGTAACCAGCTCCTGGTTTGAGGATCAGGAGTCCTCAGTTAGTATAGGGTCGTGGTTGGCAAACTGCGGCTCGCAAGCCACATGCGGCTCTTTGGCCCCTTGAGTGTGGCTCTTCCACAAAATACCATGGCCTGGGCGAGTCTATTTTGAAGAAGTGGTGTTAGAAGAAGTTTAAGTTTAAAAAATTTGGCTCTCAAAAGAAATTTCAATCGTTGTACTGTTGATATTTGGCTCTGTTGACTAATGAGTTTGCCGACCACTGGTATAAGGCATTTAACCTCATTGGTCTTTAGTTTTCCAGATTAAATGGACCAGATGCTTTCTACAAGCTCTGAATTACCATGATCCTAAACCCTAATGAAGTAAGAATGTGCCATCACTTGCTGTGATTCTTATAAGAATCCTCTCCACCATGCATGGGAATTTTCTGATTCTTCACTCTTTCATTGACTGAAATATTTTTCATTTTCTGAAATATGTTACTTCATTTACCTTAATCATCGGTATTTTGGGGAAGGGGTAAGTGCTGCCAAATAAGCACATGATACTGGCAGAAGGTTGGCGCTATCCCCAGGCATTGTTTTACTGTGGTTGGATGAACATCATGGAGGGTCCTTCCTCTGTTCTTTAATAGTTCTATACTTGTTTCCTCTTTCCTGAAGCTGACCCTCCTTGCCACTCTTTGTCACTTATCGGCTTGAGGACTTCAGAGGGACTTCAGACATCTCTGAGAAAAGGAGTCCTCATGGGACAGGAAGCCTCCAGGAGGGTGGAGCATCCAAACACACTGCCTCGGAATCCCTAAGCACACATGACACAGTGATGCTTCCTTCAGTCTTGACTTCGGAGTCATTTGATTCTGCTTTGGCCTGTGTGTGTTGGTTGGGGAGAGATCTGTGATCCTATGGCTGAATGGCTCCTCACACGAACATTTCAGAATTGGAACTGGAATATCAGCTTCACTTAGGGTAAATTTTCCTTGCATCATTGGTCAGAAAAAGCAACATATATAAGAGAATGTTATTCCTTTATTGTAACATTTAGGTAGGAAAAAGAACTATCAAAAGTATAAGGTATGTACATTTATCACTTAAAATATAATAATATCTCTGATAATGCCATACCAGTTGTTAAATGTCAAAACACTTTTACTGGGTGGCAAGTAGTTGCTGCCTTAGTTTCCTGTGTGGCCAAGCTGCCACAGCCTCCCTGAGGATCACTCCCAGGCCTCCCAGCCATTACTCCCCATGATCCCGGCATAGTAGGTGGCCTCCAGCACCTGCTACCGTTCTAAGACTGCTTGTCCTTTCTGTATAAGGGTTGTAGTATGGTGCCACTTGTTAAATACTCGCATATTGCTACTAGGTAAATGAAAGTGGTAATAGTAATGGTTAACTATGCTCCTAGGACTATCTTGTAAACTTTGGAGGGAAGTGGTCAAGACTTTCATCCTTAGGATCTGGCACACATAAGCACTCAATGAATCTTTTCTCAGCAGTAACTATCTCATCTGATCCCATCAGTGATATTTCAAGGCAGGTATTTTAAGTCCCATTTTATAATTGGTAAAAAGGAGTCCTACAGAGTCTGAATAGTATGACTTGGGTCTACCAAAGGGGTGATGGAATGGCCATTTCAACCCAGGAATGTCATTTCAAGTCCAAAGACTAAGCATTTCTAGAGTGCTGTGATATGTTCTGAAACCTCTCAGGTCCCTGCTAACTCAAATTGTCCCTATATTTTAGGTAATTTGGGTTGGTGGAAAGTAGAGGAGTATGTATGTAAAATGGGGTAGGAAGGAGGGGTTGTGGATTCTGGAGACCTAAGATTATACCCTTCTCTATATTGAAAGGCTTTTTCTTACAGGAAGTAGAGACAGAGACAGATTTGTATGAGAAAAGGCTAGACAGAAATTAGCCACCATGCCACCATACCTGCTTTTCCATGACCCTATATGGATACATGGAGAAGGGAGCATCAGTTTTTCAGAGGTACTAATGGTTTTTAATGAGGCAAGAGCTGAGTGTTTGGAGACCTTCTTTGTGGTGCCAAATAAGGCCAGAACAGTTGGAGGAAGCTGCTCAGAACAGGGAACCTGCAGTTCCAAGGACAAATGTCTTCAGCCTCTTAGTTTGTATAAACCTTTTGGTAGATTGTCCTGACTTATTTGCATCATCAGAGTCTTGCAGCAACAGGGAGCACAAGCCTGGGGCTAGGTTTTAGTAATTACAGTTAATAAAATTCATTAAAGAGTAACAAGTGATATCTAACAGTTGGTCTCATTTTGGAACTTTTGTGTAGCTAGGCATAGATATCAGAAACACTATTTGTTAACCAGCAGTAATAGCTATCATTTATTTAGCACATACTCTGTCCTGGGCTTTATGTATTTTTTATCTCATTTAATCTTTACAACTCCTCTATGTGATAGTTACTTCAGTTGTGGAAGATTGGCTCTCAATTCCTCACTCCCTCTGTGGCTTTACAAAGACTTCATGGGAGGAGGGGTGATACAGTGCACTTACCTCCTACTTGACTTTAGATTAGTTTCCGTGACTGCTTTGCCCAAGGAGATCTTAGCAGACATGACTTGAGCACGATCTTTAGATGTGCTTCAATAGTTTGACTTGCCCCTTTGTATTCCGGTGGCTTGGCATGAGAAGGACATTCTCTGGATTGCCGCTGGTCCAAGGAGAATAAGGAAACGTGTACCCAACCCACAGCCTAGAGCCAAGCCCTGATGACCCCGCCTACAACTACTGGTAGAACTGTGAGCAAGAGAGCCAATGTTTTTTAAGACACTGAGTTTTTGATATTATTTGTTATCCAGCAAGTCTGACTAACACACAATCCTAATTTCTAAGAGTGGATGCTGAGGTTTAAAGAATTTAAGCAGCTTGGCAAGAATCACTGAATTAGCACAATAGAGAGAGGCTAGAGTCAAACCATTGTCTACCTCATCTCAAAGTCACATTGTTGTTTGGAAAAAATGCCCCATGTTAAAGCAAGCCTATGGTTAAATAAGATAATGAATGTCTTAGAAGAGCCTCCACAAGCTGTCCACCTAATGGAGGGGAAGGTCAGTGAGTTGGAGTGTAGTTGTCAGAGGGAAGCTGATGAGACCTCTGTCACCTCTGCTTTGAGAATGTGGTTTTTTGACCTAGGAAGGAGAGTGCTGCAGGAGGTATTTTAAGTTGCTGTGGCAACTGGCAGCTCTGAACCTCACCTGGTGTCATCTGCTTCCCAGCCCCACTGACTATGGGGTCATAACAGGCTGAGTCTTCAGCACATCTCTTTCCGGAATGTTTAATATACTAGAGACTTATAGAGATTCGACATGGGGAGCCTTATTTTTCTTTTATTAATTGTAATGAGAGTTATTTTTGTTGTCTTAAACATAAAACCTCCCTCTATGGAGTTCTGGGCCCATTATAGACATGAAGAATCCAACACATCTCTGTTATTAAAGCAGGGGCCATTTAATCAGAATTATAAGGTGAGATGAAACTCCTGAAAGATTTATAATGGTAAACTCCAAGTGAAACAAATTAAGAAGTTAAAGCTTGGCTGCTGTTGTCAAATCAACCCCACAGGGAAGGGCCCAGGACACACAAAGGATAAAAGAGGAAGAGGAGAGGTTAACTATGATAAGACGGAAACTAGTGGGGGGAGGAGTGCCAGAGGATACAGGCAGGTTCTGAAACCCAGAGACAAGCTCTGTTGGGTGGCCAGTTCCTTTCATGACTTGCCAGCAAGGTGCCCCATTCATTTGGTGCCACAAATGTATATCTTTAGAGCTGTGACACATCCCTAGGACTGACCCCAATTTGAAAGAATGAAGAAAAGAGCGGAAGTTACTTTACTATTGAGTAGTAGCCAGCCTTACATTTGTGTCCTCATATCAAGGGCAAATTTACTTTTGAAATGTCTTCCCCAACTACTGTTCTTAGCAAGCTCTTTTACCTAAAGCATTTAAAATTAACTCTTTTCAGCCTGAATGCAGTAATTCTGCAAGTCCTGATTTAATCTTGGCTGACCTTCCCTCTATGACTTTCTCTCCCAAGGACATACCGGGATGGTACATTGGCCCAATTAAGCTCATGCAAGGCAAAACCCTCAACAATAAAAATGGATAGAGTATTTTCTCAGTATATTTTAGGTAGATTTTTCTAAGCCCCTTGTTTTTCACTTTTCTGCCAGTTTCTCTGAGGCCATTTCATAATCCCTGTCCTCTTTAGCAGAATACTCATGAATCTCAAATTAGTCCAACAACAGGCTTCTTCACAACTCTGGGACCAAACAAGAGTAGCTGGAAATAAATTTTTGGTAAATAAGAACAGCTGTACTTACACACTGTGGTCCTTCCACCACCCAATCCGAAATATTAAGCAAGCATGGATGACCTCTCAACCGTAAACCTACACATCATGTTGAAGCAGGGTCTACATAATTATATAGTTAATACCAAATAATTGTTCTGAATGTTTCCAGAAACTCTCAACCTGTTCAAAATACCTACCTTTTGCTGCAGCCAATCTTATTTCCTGAAGCTTTGGCTATAAATCCACATTGGTGGCTGTCTTGGGTTATGTCAATAACTCATCAATCTCTGATACGCAGCCCAGAATCTTCCATAAGCTGACTTAGACTGGAGCTACAATATACAATGCCACGATTTAAATTTGCCCACGTGGCAACTTGAAAACTCTTGGTGCTTGGGTAAGAAGTTCTGGATGTGTGTGGACATGTGTGTAAGAAATCTGGTTGGGTGAGGAGTCATCCCTGCACAGCAGCTCTACCTTGATGACGAAGCCATCAATGGGAAAAGACCTTCAGACATTAGGTTGGTCTAAGCAAGATCCTGAAAAAACTTATTTGTCTTTGGCTCTCTCACAGCCATGTTCCATGCTCCTTTCTGACCCCTTGGTCCCATTTTCCTGCTGCTTGGAACTTTGATGTTGCCTCCTGGTTCTGCTACTTCCCCATTTGGTTTATTTGCTCTTAAAGCCCACAAACCCAGAATTACTTGATTCCTCATTCGTATACTTCTGTTGAAGCCCTGTTAGTCATTTCAGTTGATGGTGCTTAAGAGAGGTTACAGTCCCCTCACCTTACTTGGATCCCACCTCTAAGGAGAAGGAGTTCAGCTGTGCATGGATTGGTAAGGCTTGAGGGCATTCACTAGGTTTCATTTTCTAAAAGGTAGAGCCTTATCTGGAATGGAGTAAATAAACCTGCTTCATGGCAACTACCCCATTAGTCTTTCTGGATACTAGGGACTAGAGAGATAAGGAAGGGTTGTGTGAAGACTCTTTATGCTTAGAGGAAGCCTTTTAGGGTCTGTCTGTCTGTCTCTTTCTCCCTATATAGCCTATTCTTTCATGCTCAGTCCTTTAGAAGACCAGGGTTCAGAGGTGCCAACTTTCCACTGTGAAAGAGATGCCCCTCTTCCGACTTCCTTTAAAAAGCTAAGTAGAACACAAATCAGAAAGAATATATGCACCCTATCAGCACTATTTACAATAGCTAAGATTTGGAAATAGCCCAATTGCCCATCAGTGGATAAGTGGATAAAAAAGCTGTGGTACATTTATACCATGGAGCATTATGCAGCTGTAAAAAAGTAGGATCTCTTACCCCTTGAGACAGCATGGAGGGACCTGGAGAGTATTATGCTAAGTAAAATAAGCTAGTCAGAGAAAGACAAGTATCACAAGATCTCACTCATGTGGAATCTAATGAACAGAATAAACTGATGAACAAAATAGATCCAGAGACAGAGAAGCATGGAATAGAATGACAAATATCAGAGGGAAGGTGAGGGTTTGGGGTGGAACTTATATGCATATATGAATAACCCATAGACACAGACAGTAGTGTGGTGAAAACCCAAGGGTGGGGTGGCAGTGGGGTGGACAGGGTCAATGCGGGGGGGGGGGGGGGGGAGGGGAAGGAGACAACTGTAATACTTCCAACAATAAAAATAAATTGGGAAAAACAAAAGCGCTAAGTGGAAATTAGGGTAAGATTCAGTGGGGAAGAAAGCTACTTCAGCCTGCCTAGTCTAGCCAAGGAGATTTCTGGCAGGCAGCAGAGTTCACCGGGGCTTGAGATCCACCTTGGGGTTTAGGGCCAAGCCCAGGCTGCTAATAAAGGACAAATGTTCTCTGGGAATAGGTTTCTGGACCACTCCCAGGGTGGTGTGGCTAGCTGACACCAGGATAATGGGGTTCATGAGCCCCCCAGAACAAATGCCTTAATTTTTGAAAATCAGATGATTAAGGGGCCTGTTCAGATAGCTTCATCTCTTTATCTTCCCCTTGATTATTGGAAATAGATGTAAGAAATCTAGCACAATTTTATAACGACCTAATGCTAAGATGTGAATAATTAAAAGTCTACCTCTGCAAGTAAGATTACATTTTAAATGGTCAAGAATTAACCTTAATTTAATTTTATTTATTTGAGCTAAGTGCACAAGGAAGGGAATAATTTTGGGAAGAGTCAGAATTTAGGCAGAGATAACCTGTTTTAATATGAATTAAACCATATGTCAATTTGCAATACAAGATTATCCTCTGACTTTTGATTTTCCTGAGTAGGGATTGTGTTTTATAACCTTGGGTCATGATCACCTTTAAAAACATTCTGCCTGTTGGCTATTTGACACACAGCATGATTTCATGAGGGATTCCTGGTATATGTGTGGGATACCTAGGGTGGGGGTGGAAGTGATTCATCATTCTATCTTTCTTTGAGAGAAAGAGCCTTCAGTACTGAGATAAAAGTGGATTGTTCATTTGAATCTTGTCAAGTCCTAATTTCAGGGAGTTTTCAGCATGCCTAAAATGTTTAACTTTTAAAAGGCAAGCTGAGATCTTTTAAGTTTTTAGATACTTCAACTAATGAAGCTTGCTGTTTTGAAACTTTTAGTGTCCTTTTGAATAGTTTTGAATGGGTGAACTATTTAAGCTTATTATTTTTGGATAATCCTATGCACTTTATCTTGTAAAGTCTATGTCTTTGGTCTAACCCAGCTTTTCTCAACCTTGTCTCTATTGACATTTTGAGCCAAACAGTTCTCCTCTTCGGGGTGCGGGGGTTATGCTCTGCGTTATAGGAGGTTTAACAGTGTCCCGGCCTCTATCCACTTGATGCCAGTAGCATACTCCCCTCAGCTCCCAAGTTGTGACAACCAAAAATGTTTATCAAAATTTTGTCAAGGTGAGAAGCATTTGTCAGTTTTCTCTGGGGAGTAGCTGACTGTGTCACAAAGAAATTTGAACCTTGCTGGCATATTCCTGATCAGCTGAATGACAAGCTTCCTGCTCTCTTGGATGCCTTTGTAACATGGCAGTCATGCTGGCACAAACACACCCTCACGACAGAATATTCAGGGAGCTCATTTCTTTAGATTTGCTCACACCTGGCACAGCATCGTGGGCAAAATTATTTAAGCATCTTAAGGAACAAGGTATTAGTTATTCCCCAGGAGCAATGCCGAGGGTGATATGGCTGAACACATGTCATATAATCAGATTTTTAAAACTCCAACTCATCAATTGATGATGATAATGTGCTTGGGCATTGCCCATGTTGTTAACCTCAGCAATCAAAATAAAGTAATTATACTAATTATAAGCCTCTCAAAACCCCGCTCAGTGTCCTTGTGCGTGAGAGGCAAGCTGTGCCACAGTTACTTCATGGGCTCTGATACCCCGTAAAGGTTTTAGTAGCTCATCATGGGTTTTAGTAGCTCATTGTGGGGCCAGAATAGTCACTCTGTCAGGGAAAGGAGAATTAGAGGTGAGTCCCTGGAGAGACTGATGGTCTTTTCACTCAGGAATGGCCTTACACACTGGAAATAGTTACAAGTGGCTGGCTGGGCCTGATGATCTGGAACCAGAGATTGAAGGTGCACCCAAGCCCAGCGAGCTGTGACCATCCGAAGTGTAATGGCCAACAGAATCACTCATCCACTCGAGCCGGATTGCTGAGCGGACATTAAAGGAAGATCCAGTAAATGCACAGTTATTGGAGACTTCTTTATTGAGAATTGAGGTGCAGAGACCTACAAGGTAGCCACATCTTATTACCAAATATCTTGAACTGTCAGCCAGGCTGAGTAAAATGTGGTAAATCTGAAAGACATAGTAAAGAGATGCCTAGTTATTGAATCAGAAATGGATATACCAGCATATGTGAGAATTCAGTTCTGGGTGAAATGAATGGAAATTTGGATAAGCATAGAGAGCATTGAAAAAAGGAAAGGTATAAGTATTGAACTTAATTCTGATAGGTTTTGAAAACCATGGCACCCAAAGATTGTTTACAAGAATTACGTTCATTGTGGCTTTGGATTTCTTTTATACTCTGACCTAGTGAAAGACATCATCCTTTCCCAATTTTCTACTCTACAATAATTAGACCATCATGCATTACCTCAATAGCCAAATAACACATCAGGTCTAAAATAATTGCATAAAGCGTTTACTATTGGATTGTACAGCAGTAGGAAAAAAATACTTAAATTAATCCACATCACAGCAATAAAGGAATTAATAGAGTGAAATGTAATAAAACAGAGGGACAGAAATTTGGGAAAGCCACCAAAAGCCTGGGAAGACTTACGTGGTATAAAAATAACCATGGATCTGACAGACTAAACAATAAAATTGCTCAGCTAATTAGTATCTTACATTGAATGACTTACGTGAAATTAGGTTGATGGGAATAATTGACAAAGGTACACAAAAAATTAATTCAGTACTCAAAATACTACAAGAGTAGAAGGAAATTCAGGATTTAAAAATTATGATAAGTAATTCCAGAAAAACCAAATAAAATGTTCTGGGGCTTGACAATGGCACCAATTAGCTCTCACTGAGTGTGTTCCTCAAATACAATGTGTGATTGAATTGTTGGCAAGTGTTTGCAAAGTTCCTGATACCTAGTGCCACAGCATTGTGGTGTGAGAACCAAGGGGGGGAAATGGACCATGAATTGTCAGCCTATTGCTTCAATTTGTATTGAAGCAATATAAATAGCAGTTCACTAGAAAACAACAGGTTCTGACTTTCAAATAATCTAGTTCTAGAAGCTCCTATAACACGTGATGGTATTGCAAGATGTTTCCTGCAAACAACCCGTCAGTCAGACATAAAGGTTGATTCATGACCTCTGGAAACAGCTGCCTTTTACTGAAAGACAATGAAATTTTAAATTGTGTTAAATATAGCTTGCTAATATGCTTACCTGCCATCCACGAATCATTGGCAGACATTTGGGGCTGAGAAAATTTCCTCACATTATCAGAAAAATCAAGTCATGATTGATAAACAGAAAATATGTTATAATTTGGAACAAGAGGTAACAACCATATCCTCCAAAAGGTCAAGGACAGGAAAGCCAATCAGAACCACCTGAACTATGATTGTGGTCTGGGATTCCTTGTCAATGGACTAGCCTATAATACTGCTCTTTAAAAGTTATCTCTTTGGGGAGACACTTATACAGCTCAGGACAAGATCAACATCCATAGCTATCACCCAGAAACCTACCATTAAGCCAGAGGTATACCCTCTGTCTCATTTAAACCCTGATCACTCCTAAGTATACACAGTACTTTTTCCCAGAGCTTAGACTTAGGAGTCAGGAATAACTGGGTTCAAATAGAAGTCCTTCAGCATGATGTTCCTAAGATACTGTGCTTCACTAGTCTTATTTCCCTCATTGTTAAAATGGAGATGTCAGCCTGGCCAGTGTGGCTCAGTTGGTTGAGTGTCATTCCATGCACCAAGAGGTTGCCAGTTTGATTCCTGGTGAGAGCATATGCCCTGGATGCAGGTTCGATCCTCAGTAGGGGACATTCAGGAGGCAGCCAATAGATGCTTCTCTCATCATTGATGTTTCTATCTCTCTCCCTCTCCCATTCTCTCTCTCTCAAATCAATAAAATCATCTAAAAATAGGATAAAATGGGGATGACAGTGGTACCAACATCTTTGGATTATTATAAATTTGGATCAGATTGAAATCAGATAATGTAGGTAGAATGCTTTCTGGAAGCTAAAATTTAAAATCTGGCTGGGTGGGGAATTTGTAAGTCATGAACAACCTATTTTCCTAAAGCATTCATGTCCTGTTTCTTCTGTAGAAGGTGGGATAACCTCTGTAGTTTTATGGGCTGGTGCTGAGTCTGGGCTGATTGATTCAGACCAGAAATGGGCTGAGTTGTCAGCTTCCTTGGCCAGAAACCTCAGTCTGAGGGGTGAATGCCTTAGTGAACAAAAGAACAATATAAGGGTCAGAGCCAAGGGGATATCTAGGGATAACACCATGGACAGGAATGAAGCAAAAGTCAAGAGCTGGGCAAGATTGGGATGGGAAATGGAGTGCAAGGTGGGAAAAAGCTGGCATCCAGGAAGAAGGCAGGGGTGCCAGGATCTTGTGCATACTCAGCGCTGGTAGCATGGCACAGAAGTGGTTACTGGACTCACAGTGCGTGATTGTGGTAGACGATTTAAGTCCCAAGGTTTGCCGTTAGCATGTCTTTGTACCATTTGATTGGTTGTCTACAAACAGTGTAGATAGAAAAGATTATTTGGAAAATGCTCCCATTCTTTATTCTTGAGGCATCTCCATCCAAATGGAACTATCTTGCTATGGCAGATATCTAATCAGTTGCCTTTTGTTTTTCCAATACTGCCACTGTAGCAGACAGCTAGATGCTCACCAAATCCATTTCCTTTTCTTCCCGAGCATACAGTTCAAATACATTTCCCAGCCTTTCTTTTGTGCCCATGTAACTGTGTTCTAGCCAAAGGAATGTGAAGAGAAATGTAATGCACCACTTCCAGGCCTGGCTCTTAAAATACTCCTACGTGCATCTTCCAAGTTCTCTTCTCCTCTGACTTGCTAGAAGGACATTGACTTTTATGGTGGCTTTGGAAATCACATGTGGAAGATAACAGAACCTGAGCATGGAAGGAGTCAGGCCCTTGATTTACTCCTTGGAGGATGGCCACTCAACTGCTAAATTTAACTGTTATATGAGTATATTTTTCCAAGCCAGTGAACGGTTAGGGTGAGTTTGTTAAATCAGTCCTATGGCAACCCAAAGAACATGGTGCGACTTGAATGAACTCATACATAGCACCCCTCTTTTCCTTACCTGAATTCAGAGCCAACCGAAAATCAGTATAGGAACCAGTCAAATGGAAACCAAATGGTTAACTTCAATTGTTACACAGATATGCAACCAAATGGGCTTGCTAATATGCTCTGCTGGTCCTCCTACCCCCAGTCTAGACCCTAAGATCACCTACTTAAATGAAAATAAGCATTTTTAAAGCAGATTTACTCATCTAAGATTGTAGCATTACTCTGGTCCAAAGAAGAGGAGAGAAAAAGAAACAAGAAACTAAATTCTCAGGGTTTGTAGTTATTTCATAACTTAAAAGTGGGCCAGTAGTTTTTACCTTTCATCTGTGGACTATCTGTGAGTAAAGGATGGACCATGAGAGTTGGAGTATTAATCTAGTGGATGTCTCTTTACATGTGAACACAGGGATTGAAGTCCATGTCTACAAACCACACCTGGTTTGATGGACACAAAACTCATTTCTTTTGGAACTCATTTACTACCATGGCCTTTCCATGCATCCTTTTAAACCAATCAGAAACACCCTTGGCTTTTGTCTCCTGTCAAAATTGGGGAAGTCATTCCCTTTATTGACCAGGTTGTTGTGTCAGGGATGTTTGTAGACTGGTGAGGAAGGGCACAAACCTTGTCAGACTAGCTGCGTCAATCTTCAGAAATTAGGAGGTAGCATGTTCAGGTAGGTTATCTGAACAGCTGGCCATATCTATACAACCTGGGTGATGACAGATTGTGTCATTGTTTTATGGAGCATTTTCCATCATGGTTATGATTGATTTGGGTCATCATACCAATTGCATGTGTGCAAATTGGCTATTAATAAAGGTCCCAAAGTTAGGATAGGTGATGAGATGTGTCATCCAGTCACATAAAAGAATGCAAATTTGAACTCTCGCTCACACTTATTAGAGGATCTGTCAGTTTATAAATCCTACAGCTCTTTGTTTTGTTGCCAGATGGAATGAAGCATTATTATAGCTTTCAGCTGGGGAAAGTACCTTCAAATTAAAGGCTGAACTCCTAAAGCAGTGACTGTTTCAGGAAGACTTGCTTGGTCTATTATAATCCTGCTTGTGGACTGAATCCCTAAAGGATAAAACTAAATAGCACTGACTTTGGGTTTAAGATCAGACATCAAGACCAATATGACTTTATAAGCCATTTGCTGTGCATGGGTAACTTTGAGATTTCTGCCAACTAAAAAGCACAGCGATGTAGCTATTAAGCAGAATACAAAACTTAAAGATGACCTACAGTTGGAGTGGGGTATCAATGAATGCAAGACAGTCCGAAGGATGAAAAGAGAGTCTATTCTGATGGCTGGGTTGTGGTCAGAAAATGGAAATATTTTGAACTTAGAGGACTAGTGGAGAACCACTAACATCTGTGATGTGCCAGCACTTCTGAAGAGCCTGCTGCCCAGCAATAGAAGAACAACTAAATAAAATATTCATTTACTATTGTTATTAACAACAGATTTAAATTTTTAAGGCTTTTCCCTCCCAGTTATATAAAAAGAAACCTTCACTTCTATAAAGATCTCTATGCTGGTAATTATTCTATTACTTCATTTGAGTTTTACAATAATCCAGGGAAATAGAGGAAAAAGGAGAATATATTCAACATAATACAAGGAACAAGATGAGGGCCATTGCTATGTGCTGATTCTCAATGGGGCATCCAGCAGAGACCAAATGACCCAATACAGACCTCTAGGTCCCCAGGCAGTGCCAGCAAGTCCTGGGAAAATGATCTGAATTGACTCTCTGTGAGGAGCAATGGGAAGGATCCTTCGGTCCTACAGGCAGGAGAGTCAATGAAAGTTTGCAATGCATTTTCTGCCCAGATTGCAAAATTGAATGTTGGTTAAATTCAAACGTTCAGAAATTGACCTGTATCTGGGGACACAAAACTGTTGTCTGGGCCTGGAAATACAAAAGCAGCACTGACCACTTCCTCAGAGTTTTATAGATGAGTCAGATTTAGAAATGGAGGGTACTCAAATGTTTCTAATTAGCTAACTCAATGTTGGTTAAAATGAGCTGAAAATGACAGGTCACAGTGAAGTGTTTGGGTATAGGAACTCAGAATAGGATGGCGTGGAAAACATTGAGTTGATATATTTGTATGCAAGAGTACAGTGGCTAATGAGAATTATGCTTGAAATTAAAGGACTGCATCTCTTTTACTTATTGTTAAACAGCTAATGCTATCAAGACAGAATCTGACTGAGTCAGCAAGTAGTTAATGGGGCACTACAGTGTAAAATAAAGTACAACTGCATGAGGCATGGGGAGAATGTATGTTGAAACCATATCCATACATTGGACCAACAGAAAATAAGGTCTCTTATTTGCTTTTTAAAATACTTAAAGTAGTAGATATTATTGCTATTCACTAAACAGAAATGCTTCCAAAACACATACAAGAAGATAAGAAAGATGGGTCAAATTGGTACAAATTTGAAGATCACAGTTCAAGAAAGTGAGGCCACTCATTAGTCTGGCTACCAGACTGACCTCCAGAGAACCTCTTTGCCCTGGACTCTGATGAGAAAGTCGTGTGATGTTGTCTCTTAATCACAGACAAGAGTTAGTCTCTATATCTTGAAGCATGCTTCACACATCATCTCGGAGGACTATAATTCTAGACATCTGATCTAATTGGGAGATTAGAAAGCTTAAAAACAGTTCAATATTACTCAAGTCCATTTTGGTAGAAAGTGATTCATGAGAGCAGATCAATCTGAGATATAGAAATCTATACTAATAAAAGGGTAATATGCTAATTAGACCAGATAGACTGGACATCTTCCAGACGTCCTTCCAGACAAAGCCACAGTGGTGGGGCTGAGGCAGAGGTGGTTAGGAGTGATCAGGCAGGCAGGCAGAGCAGTTAGGGGTGATCAGGTCAACAGGAGAGAGTGGTTAGGGGAGATCAGGCAGGCAGAGGTGGTTAGAGGTGATCAGGCAGGCAGGCAAAGGCAGTTAGGGGCGATCAGGCCGACAGGGGAGAGTGGTTAGGGGTGATCGGGCTGGCAGGGGAGCAGTTAGGAGCATCAGGCAGGCAGACAGAGGCGATTAGGGGTGATCAGGCAGGCAGGCAGGTGAGCAGTTAGGAGCTAGCAGTCCCGGGTTGCGAGAGGGATGTCCTCCGAGGGGTCCTAGATTGGAGAGGGTGCAGGCTAGGCTGAGGGACTCCCACCACCTGGGCATGAGTTTCGTGCACTGGGCCTCTAGTATTAAATAACAATAAAACCTAGAATTTATAGGATAGCTCCCTCCCAAGAGTATGAAATGTTTTTATGTATACTCTATTTGATGTAGATGACTATACTCTCCATGAAGTAATGTAGGGAAGTGGAATCATTCCCATTTAAGAGAGAAGAACCAAGGTGTAGAGCAATGAGGTGATTTACCTAGCACCTGACTCTCAAAGTAGAACTGGAGACCGTCACTCTCCCACAGATGCTGATGGTCCAGATTCTAGTGGGTTACCCTAGGAGCATTAAAAACACTGCAGATGGCCAAGTTCTCTTCTGCTTCCTCATACTGTTTTAATCTCGTTGCCGATTGTGTGTGCTCTGACTTGAAGATTTCTCATACCTCTGTGAGAGAAGAAGGGCATTAAAGTGTTACTTTTGGAAGTCAAGGGAATCACTGCTGTTCTGTGGAAGGAAGGAGAACTTGGCTAATCATGGCCCTGTCACTTTGAAAGTGTTGAAAAATCTGTAGCAAAGACTTAGTTAAAGCTTAAAAGAAATAAAGGCAGGGCAGTAAGCCACCTGCCATGGCTGGGTGGTGCAGGGGCAGTAAATCCAGGAGGTGGTTTTCATGTACAGTGTATAATTTGGGCCCTGACAGAGCTCGGATGAGGAATAGGCCTATATAACTATTGATCCACAGAGCTATCAGGGACATCATTTAACTTGATGGCTTGTGTTGGTCCCTTAAGATGTGGAGTCAGCTTTAACCTGCAAGGAAAAAAATTAAAGATAAATGAAAGAAATAGAACAGAAAAGCCATGGAGAGTCTTCTATACCCTCCCTTTTTCCATACCCTCTCTGTTAATAAGAAACATTTCCTAATGACCTAATTTTCACCTGTCCTGATATGTGTTGGTTTATTTCATTCATTTGCTTATCTAATTATGTAGATAAATGCCAATCACTTAACATTTTATCACACATTTATGAATACATCACCTCGTCTTCAACAGTGATTACTGCCTAGTGGGCAAAGGGAAACTGGCTATCCCTGGTCACAATCCGACTCAATCACAGGCCAATGTAAGGCTCCCAAGAGGGTAAATGGGATATTGCCACCTGGCAGGTGGAGTTGGTTGCCAGTCAGACAGAGTTGTCTTCTTTTATCAGGACTCCGCTGAAGCTGAAACTGCAGACTCTGGTGTGTTTTAACCCTGTGACCCAATCCTGTCACTCCTTTAGGTAATCAGGCGTATACCTGGGCCATGGAATTTGCCCCACATTCAGCCCATCCCTGACACTTTTGCCTTCTTCCTGCACCCTTGCTCAGGCTTCCTTACATTCTGTATTCATTCTGCTTCCTCACCTGTTTGCCTGTTTCCTGATTTCTAATCCTTTAATAGCCTTGCTTCATCCCATTGACCTCGTTGTCAGGTACTGCTGCGCTTAGTTTTGACCCTTTCCCCTTTCTTTGACCACAGTTCAGATTGTCTGTCCAGTTATATTGCTTTCAGCTACCTTTAGTAAGCACTCCATTTGGTCCTGACCATATTCTGGAAACTTAAGCTTCAGTGTATGCTTTCAAGAAGGTAATGCTCCCTTTGACCACACATCATGCTAAGATAGAGACACACACATATTTAAAGGCTAAACGATCACAATCTTAATGCAAATGCATAAGTAGTATATTGTTCATTTATGCCATTAACTTGAATAATTTGTAATCAACCCACAGTCATTACTCACTGTTGGTGAGCAATAAGATGCTTGCATGTCAGATCCATTAATATGCACACCTCACTTAGGCTCGGGGTTCTTGAAGGTTAGGGCAGACTTGTAAAATTAGTGATTCCTTCAAGATGTATGTACCTTCAATGAGTATTTTGAATTGTTTCATTGAGAAAATTTGTGAAAGAAAAATGTTTTATGTCTTCCAGCTTCTAAAAAGGGAAATCGCTGCTCCTTTAGGTACCTGGGCTCCATGCTCTTTCAGTTCCTCATCTAATTGCCTGACCTTCCTCAGTGTCCTTCTCACCGTGTCCTCATCCTTATAGTCTGGTGTACTTCTAGGTTTAATCTTGGCAACCTTCTCAGCCCACACAATTTCTCTGATGACTCCTCCTTAATCTATAGATTCAACCCATACCTTTCTCCTTTTTTTATCCAAATGCCTAATGGATGATCTACTGAGGATTAAAAGAAGCTCCAAGTTACAGGACTGTGGGATACTGCTGGTAGAAGGTAAAACTAAGAACAGTCATCTGAGATTGACAAGGGAGTACACTGGTGGCCTGAGGATACATGACTACAGAATATGCATATCTAATATGAGACAGTGATAAGTGTATGCCTGTGTCATCTTACTATGTAGGACCTGAAGCATAGATATCTACTGCTTTCTATCTGAAGTTGCCTATTGAGAATGAATACAAGTCTACATATTTCAGCATAGTGTTAATGTAACTGTAATTGGAACAGAAGTTAGGAGATACAAATTCTAGCCCAGATACTTCCCTGCTACTCATTTGTTTAGGACAAGTCACTTAGTCTCTTAGTGCCTCTATTTCCTCATCTGTAAGATGGACACAATACCTACTCTACATACTTCACCTCGTTCTTATAAGAATAAGATAAGCTTTGCCTGTGAATGAGCAGTACATATTGAGATGAAGCTAGCCAAGAGAACCTCCAAATATTTAAGTGGAAAACTTTGAGATACCTCAGTGGTACACATGGAAGATAGCAGGGAATGGAGGTGACTGGAAAAGCAGTGTGGGTATAAGATGCATAATCTGGCACAAATAAAAAAATGCACATATACTAGCAGGAGGATGCAGATATTTCTAGAATAGTTCAACAATTATTTGTTTAAGTCAACTCACCATTCACACACACCATATTCTCACTGATAAGCAAAGGGAAGCAGAGATACTGAATGCCATTGGTGGCCAATATTACCTGATTTATTCCCATTCCAACCCAGTTCATGTGAACACTAGCTCTACTTCTGTGTTCTGGCGTTGCTATTAATTTTTTGTATGGTAAAACTCATTATTTTTGGTGAGCCACTCTATGGACTTCGACACATTTGTAGACCTATGTATCCACCACCAAAGTTGGGTACAGAGTAGTTCAATCAGACCCAAATTTGCTTGTGCCAGACTATAGACAGCTGCTTCTCCTACCACATGTTCTCTGGAAACCACTGTTCTATTTTAGGTCTTGACATTTTAATGTGTCTCTCAGGTTGGCTCTGCATGCACCTTGCAGGAGTTGGACTTGGGCACATCATGGTGGGTTGCCTTTATACTAAAGTCTTGGCAGTTGGTTGCCTATTTTCTGGGGCCTGGGCTGGGCTGAACTTGTTTTCCTAAGGGGGGCAGGACTTAAAGAGCAGAACTATAGGAATTTAGCTGGATCCTGAGATTTTCTTATCTGTCTTTGTTGTGGCAACATGGGAGTGCTAGTGGTCATTCATATTGGGACTTTGAAGATAAAATGTTCTAGAACTGTGGCATGGTGCAAAATGGGAAGGATATAGGGAATGTGGGCAGAGGGAGAAAGCAAAATATACAGGGGCATTGCTTGTTTTTCTGAGTTTTCAGAAGAAAAGAGAATTTGTGCAGCTCCTGGGAGGGGAGGAATAAACCTTTGGGGCACATACTAGATTTAAATCTTGGGTCTCCCTCTTGAGGCAAAAAGCAGCAACTTATAGACAATATAGTGTGGGAATCCTGATTATGAACTCAGTGAAAGGATGCTATTTATAGCATACGTATTTCTGCAGGCAAGGAGTTCAATGTAAAGTTCAGAGCTACAGAGGAATTGAATTTGGCATGGAGGGCCTACCAGGAGAAAAGGATTGCTGGAAGAACGTGGTGGGTTTTAATGGAGCAGGTCAGGGTCAGAGGCTCTATTCATTCTATTCATGAATGAAAGGGAAAGTATAGAAAACACTGGAACTTTGTTTAGGAGGGATTTTGCTTGTGGTAACAGTTCCAGTAAAGCAGCTTGGTTTGAGGTTTGAACTTGGCAATATGAATGGGAAGTTGGGCTGTAGCAAGTTGCAGGATGGTTTCTAATACATGCTAGGAAGGTTTGT
Organism: Cnephaeus nilssonii; assembly: GCF_951640355.1. Taxonomy (NCBI): domain Eukaryota; kingdom Metazoa; phylum Chordata; class Mammalia; order Chiroptera; family Vespertilionidae; genus Cnephaeus; species Cnephaeus nilssonii. Next base: position 38,635,853 of record NC_137086.1, read on the forward strand.
GTTTTGTTTTTGTTTTGTTTTTAAGAATAGAGAAGGAAATCTTAGCTAGAATAAGTAAAATCTAAAAGGTGAAAATGCAACCTAAGAAATCATTTGTATGTAGCAATGTGTTTGGTTGTGGAAATCAAGGATACTAGATTACTGAATTTATATAAGAATTTGAGAAAGGTACCTTATAAAAATAGGTTAAAGGGAAAATTTTAGTTATACTTTAAAAAATGAAATTAAGCACTCTTAAATTTTAGTTCAAAGAAAAATAAAATTCTAAATTATTTAGACATGAAATGAGAATACCATACACAAAAATGAATGGAATGTAGCTGAAGCTGTAATCAAAGAAAAAAATGCAAAACATCAAATGTTTTAATACATAAGAAAGACTAAAATAAACAAGCCAAGTATTCAGCTCAAGAGATAAAAAGAAAGTATAGCCTTAAAAAGAAATCAATAAATATTTTAAAAAAAGTTTTTAATGAAAAAGAAAAGAGAGCCTTTGAAGAGGTAGGTAAGTGGAATGAATTACAGCCCTTACTTCTGAAGGATGGTGAATACCGGTTGCCGTCTTGAGACCATCTCTGGAACTACCCCAGACTGGTAGCCTATCATGTCATGCAACAGGGGAATAAGAGAAATATTTTAAAATATAGAAAATGCTGCTTCCAGAACCTAGACTAGCAGGCATTGTACTTCCTCATTATTATTAGGAGGCATGAGATGCAAAACTTTGTCCCTTGTTTTAGGAGGCATGAATCAGCATCCTTGGATCTGAAAAAATTCCCTGATATGGCAAGTCCCATAAGCTTCCACTCTAATGGGAGGCCATAAGGATGTTTTGTGTGCCCAGATATCAACTCAGACCCTTTGTTCAGTAGTCCTTGAAGTGCTAGTCTATTTCACTTTCCCCAGTATATGATTACTAGTCTAAGTGGCTGTAGGTCTCTTTAGAGAAGAATTGGGGAAATTATTATGCATACTTGCCTTGGTGTTGCAGGGTCCTTCCTTCTGAGTATCTAGCTCTCCTTGAGTCAATGGCCTCTGAGTTAGAAAAGTAGCTCAAGCTCAGATACTGGGCAAGGGATCATGCCCTTTTAGAAGTATCTGCCCTTAGCCTCCTGATCATCCATCCATGATTTCTTTTGTTGTTTAGATTGCTCAATACTCTTATTGGCTATCCCCCCCCCTTTTTTGCCCATAGAGATGCCATCTACATATTTCTGCATAAGTCAGACTCTCTTGGCTGCTACTTGGATCTTGAAACTCGTTGTGTTCATGTGCCCTTCTTACTTTTGATAGTTAAGTATCACTTCCAGGCTTCTGTCGATTGATTCTATCATCTTCATTGCTACCAGTGAGTCCAGTTTTTAACAGCATCTCCTTTCCTCTGCTCCGGCCACAGTCAATAGCCCCTCTTACCAGCCCATGCCTTATTATTACCTGTTGTTCTGTAAATGGGGTGTCTTCTGGACCCTACTACAGAACATAATCAATAGGTAAACTATCTGGCTCTACATAGTATATTCACAGTAGCATGCCTACTTGCCTGGGCTTTTAAACCATCTACCATTTGTTAAGGCAGATTTGCCATTTCTGCTTCATTTAGTATGGGCTGTTTCTTTTTCTGATCTTCCCAGAACAATCCTAGCAATGCATTAGTATCATTTCCTGGGCCAAATTATTTAGATCCTGTGTTATAGGTTAGTGTCCCCACACTGATAAACTCTCCCTTGCCCAGCTTTATGTTCTGCACTTACTCTTATTCCAGCTCCCTCAATGTCCAGTTCCATACATATGCTCCAGGACCTATCAGTATACATTGGCTAGGTCTTATAGCATCTTAGGGATATAATTTCTCTCTTCCCAGCACATAATCATTTAGGTTACCTTGTGACTTAACCCTACATATTATTCTCTTGTCCAGTAGGGAAGGTGGGGGAAGAATTGAGGGGGGATACATGTTGCTTGGTAGGACAGAGGCCTCTACATCGTCTTTAAGCAAGGGGGTGCTCTAGACTAATAGGGAGCAGCGAGCCACTTCTGTAGGCTCAGAGAAGTCAGGGAGATCTGGAGTGTAAAGGTTTTCAAGTGTATTGACCCAAATAATACATCTCAAATTTCTGGTTCCCACTCCTTACCAATCAGGGCCCTGACCTTGGCAAAGCAGGCTTAGCAGGGCTGAGAATTCAACTTTCTCTTGAGCTTTTCTGGTCTTATAATTAAGTCTTGGGTTTGATCCTTAACCTCCTCCTCCCCCAGGAGATCAGGAATCAGAGCCTCTCTACATGCTGCCAGGGAGGTCCTCTGATTTTCACACTTAGCCTTCAATTAGTGATTAATTACCCTCAGCTCTTTCTTGTCTTTCTCCAATGCATCAGTGCCACTCAGCAAGCCATTAGATTCCATTGTCCTATAATTAGTACTTCCTCAGAACCTCTCAAACCTTAAGCTATTGCACCTGCCAGTGCATTTTCTTCCCAGGATATCCTATCCCAGGTTGTCACTGGTTTTAGCAATTGCACTGCTGCAGCAAGCCTATAGTTTTCAGTGCTCCAGCTACCACAAGGGATGAGATCTTCATTGCTAGCTGCTTAGCAGGTGATCCAGTTCCCAAACTACATTACAACCGCATTCAATCTCCTTTCTCAGATCACTCCTGACAACTCTTTTAGGACTGGTTCCCTAGGAAATAGACTCTGAAATGGAGCCTTACATGTTGGAACTTTACTGGTGAATGCTCTTAGGATCAATCCCTCAGGAGTGTAGGGAGGTGTTAGATGCAGATGCCACAAGAACGACATCCACTTCCAGGGGGATCTTTGGAGCGGGAAAGGTTCTTGAGAATCTCCCTTCTTTGAATCAAGGAGTCTAGACCAAGCATGTCAAACTCAAAGGCTAACATGGACCAAATAAACGAGACATGCAGCCCGCGGGCCACGAGTTTGATGTGCTTGGTCTAGACTTTGAAGATACCCCTAACCTTCCAGCCATTGGACATGGACTGTCCAGGGGAGGAGTGTGACTTTGGGCAGCAGCTCTCTCCTGCTTAGAGAAGCTGAGTTCTAGAGAGGGACTCAGCTTCCATCTGTCATCCATCAACACCCAGCAGCCAGGGAAGTGAGTGCACAAACCAAGAAGCAGGATCTGAGCAGCACACCACAGCAGCCATTGCAGTTCCTGTGTACTGGTGATAATAAAATATGATGAGAAAGACAACTCCATTAATAATAGCAACCAGAAATGTAAACTGTGTTCACACAAACTTTATGAGGAATGTGAAAGACTTATTTGAGAAAAACATTTGGGGCAAAAACTCATCTCTCTGACCTCTCCATATAGTACCAAATAAAGTTCCATATGAATTCAGTATTTAAGTAGAAAAAGAACCCATAAAAGTATAAGAAGAAAATATGGATGCTTTAAAAAATCATCTTTTGATGGGGAAGACATTTATAGCATATTACCAAAGGTAGATTATATGTAAGAAAGGAATAATAAATTTCATTTACTCAATAAAGACTACTTTTTCATAAAAAATAATGAAAGTTTACAAGTAAGTGAAAACTAGCAATAAAATATTTATAAGCTAGTTTTATTAGAATATTAGTAAAAGACAATCACTCTAGTAAGAATATGTGCAAGGGATATGAGAAGATAATTTACAAAAGCAGAAAAATAAAGTCAGTAAATATGAAAATAGCATTACCTGCTAGTAAATACATGCAATTGAAAACAATGAATAATATCATTTTTCACCTATAAAATTGGGTAAAGTTTAAAAAATTGTAATACCTACTATTGTTCTGTTTGTGGGAAGTACACGTGCTCATCTCTAGAGAATGTAAAATGGTATAACTTTACAGAGAAGGTAAAGAAGGTAAAGCCCAGATGGAAGGTGACTTTGGTCTGTATCTCCCAAATTTGATTCATATACCCTTTGACCTAGCAGTTGCATTTCTGGGAATGAGTCCTAAAGAAATAATCATGGATATACACAAAGGTTCCCCTACAATTATGTTTATTATGCAGTTGTTTCTAAATCCAAATGTTGGAAACAACTTGAGTCTCATAAAAGGCATTTGTTGAACTGATAATAGTGTGTGTGTGTGTGTATATATATATATATATATATATATATATATATATATATAAAATGAAATATTACATAGTCTTTAAAAATGATGTTGTACAACAATATTCAGTGACAGAGAAAGATGTGCATAGTAGAATGTTAAGTAGATTTAGCAGGCAGTGAAACGGGATGAACAAATGACCCAATTTTTTGGCCAATGCACAGGGGGAAAAAAAACCCTGCAAGTATATACTGCAAAATATCAATGATGATTATTCCTAGTTGACCAGCTTTGAATAAGTTAAATCTTTTTTCTTTTTTGATTTCCTGTATTTTCTATAATGTTTTAGAATCAAGTTTACAATGTGTACCTTAAGAGTAAGTGAAAAAAACTCAATGCTAAGCTAGTCCTGATTCTACTCTGCTATATTCTGATGGTTTGAGAATAATAGATCTAAGTGAGAGAGAAAGAAAAGAAACTGTAGAATCCAGATTGGCTTCACAGGTCCTTCTCTAATGAACTTAGATTGTTAAAGATGTACAAAATTCAAAAGAATAAACCTGAAACCAAAAATGCACAGTTAAGAATGTCTAGCATTAAAAAAAAAAGAAAGTGAAAATAAAATTCAAAAAGCCAGAAAGCTGAAGCTCAAAGTGAACTGAGGCTTTCCAAAATGCTTAGCAGAGGGAAAAGGATTTAAAACTAAGCATGAAAAAAAATAAAATAAAACTAAGCATGGAATAAGAAGAAAAGAAACCATTTTGGCCAGGTGCTTGGCAGCACCAGAGCCCTGTTGATGAATGACCAGTACAGTGAAAACTTCATCAGTCCTATTTTACATTCATCTCTTCTGCCAAAAGGAATGATGCTGGGGCTGTAAAAGGAAGAACAAACATCAGTCGGAAGGAACTGAGGCTCAATGTGAATGAACAGATCCGGGGACCTCCCTGCTCTGGATGAATTCTAATTTCCTGGCTGGGGCAGATGCCTTTCTATGTTCTTGTACATGAGACAGCAGGTCACTGCCATTGTTCATTGACCAACTTGGGGGAGGGGGATGAGAGAAGGGTGAGCAAATGGTATGTGGCTAAGTACAGTTCCTTGTTTCATAAAGGAAAGTAAGGTGAGGCCTTTAAACTTTAGTAGAGTGGGCAGGATTCTCAAATAAATCATTAATAGGAAGGTTCAGAGGAAACCCAGAATAGAAAGCAAATAATCTCTATAAAACAAAGGTGAACTAAGTCAGGGAAAAATAATACAAATCAGAGAAGATGACTATATCAACACTGTGCCAGTGATGAAGGACAAGAGGCCAAAGAAGGATAATGATGCCACCTACACAAAGCTCAGGGGCAGCTACAAAATGTGCATGAGAGAAATAGTAGAGAACAAGAGTTCTTTATGTCATTGTTTTCAGGAAAAGTACAGGGGAAAAAGCAAGGTCATGGACTAGAGATGTGACTGGGTGAAACATCAATATATGTTGCAAAGACCAAGACCAAAGCTGATGATGTCTGAGTTCACATCACTGTTTACTCATCTTTAAATGTGATGGTTGGATTAGATTTCATATGTGTTTTTCAACTTTAAAATCCTGTGACACGGGTGATGAGTAAAGGAGTGATGAGTTTGTAAGAAGAAACATTTGGAATGATTCTCTGTACAAATAAGTAATTTCCATTTCGAAGTTGATGACTTGAAACTAACATCGACTTATCTTTGCGACAGCAGAAATAAAACCAGGGCAAGGAAGTGCAAGTAAATACACAAATAAGGAGGAAAACAAAAGTACTAAAGGATAAGGCCAAGAGCAGGGGGCCATGAAGGGGAAACAAAACAAAATCTGTTGTGAAATTTGTAGGCATCATTGGATCAGGGTTATAGAAGTACAAAAGAGGGAGTTATAGAAGAAAGAAAGAAAGGGTTATGGGGGAGACTTACCATCTTATGAATAAAAATTCTCAGAGTCACTAGAAATGCAAATACTTATATGTACAACAATAGTAATGAAATATGTAAAAGAGGAAGAACTAACCAGGATGGGAAAAAAGCTTTAGGAAGGGCAGGACAGTGGAATGAGAGCAAGATCATTTGAGGCTATGAACAACTGGGATGTAATGTTTACAGAACTATTGCTGGTTTGCTTGGCAGCATTACAATAACTATAACTACAGGTCTCATTTATGGGCTTTAATGCCTGTGAGCATCTGATGCTCTAACAGTTGAGAGAGCTTGGAACAGTAGAAGCTGTACACAGGTAAGGATTTCTTCTTAAGCTTCTTCAATTAGAGAAGAAAAATATCCTTTTTTGATGAGGATACATTACTTGTTCTTCCCTACTTAAAACCACAAAGGAATAGATCAAACAAGTAAAGGTGTGTTTGCTTCTCACACAATTCCCAGAGAAAGAGACGTGTTCATCTGTCTTAAGTGGGGGAACTTGGGCAATTCATTCCAGATAATTTAGGACAATAATATTCAGGTTCCTCTGCATGTGTAAGCTATTCTGCAGGGAACTACTGCATCTGTCAGTTCTGTTGAAGTCTCGGCTTGAAGATGGTTTCATTCCTGGGAGTTCCTTTGATAAATCAATGAGTATCTTCATACTCTATAGATATGACCAAATGTAATAAAAAGAAATAACATTGGGAAGTAGGTAGGATTTCAGGAAGGTAGCATCCTCCTTTAAAGCTTTCCCAGCTGATTCAGGCCAATCAAGAGAGGGAGAGAGAGGGAGAGAAAGGGAGGGAGAGGGAGAGGGAGAGGGAAACAGAGACAGAGACATCTATTCTATCCTTCTATTCACTGGAGGGCAAGCACATATTTATGAATGTTCCTTTTTCTGTTAGCCAGTTAATGTAGCTAATAGAGTTTTGATTTTGATCTGAGGCTGAGCATGAGTGCCTTGAAGTCCACTAAGATGAGTGTCAGCTTAGCTCCTTCCTCATCACCATCTCCTGGCTCCTGACGGAGCCACTTTCCTTAAGCAGAGCCATGGCTTCCACATGCCATTATTTGTAGGAAAGAGAAAAGCTTACTCACTACTTCCAAGTTTTCTTGCAGAGGTTTCCCTTAGCTTCTCCTTGCTTTCATATTGTTGTCTTTTCTCTTAAATTTTTCTTTTAACAACAGAGATGTCAATATAGTACCTTGAGAATTTTTTTAGAAGTGGCACTCTTAGCGAATGTGCTCCCCTTGTACTCGTGTCTGTGCTTCTGGAAGAGAACATCCTTGCCCTCTTCTCTCCTTTTTATTCTGTATTGTCTGTCCTCCTTCCTTCTTTTTCTTCCCCGTGCATAGTTGGATGGCCAAGACAGGAGAGGCCAGAGTGACACTAATACCTGCCATGAATTCATTGCTGATCCATCTCTCCTCTCTCCCCCAACTTGAATCACTGAGTCAAATGTCTGGGCTATTATTCCCCCGGAGGAGTGGCTCCCTACCTCCAAGGTGGCTGAGTAACATTCTACATGTGGCAGGCACATGGCTGCACGATCTGCCTTTGCGTGGGATTGGATGTTGATTGACAAGGCACCAATAGCAACTCTATTTTATATTCCCAGAGCTCAGCTAAGCCATATTCCTCACCAGGTGGCAAAGGCTGGACTGAAGGCCTGGAGAAATTGGGAGTGTCTGAGTGAGTTTTGATATTTAATTCTGCTCTGATCCATTTGAGAGGCAGGGAGGGAAGGCCGTGGGTGGTACAGAGCCTCTGGGGTGTAAGTGACACTCTGAAAGCATTCCTTCCTTCCTCAGTGGCTGTTCCCTGATCCAATGGAAACAGAGGGCCACATAGAAAACTCCTGAGCTTTAACATTTCACTGGTGTGTTTGGGGAATTAAGGAAGGGGAGCACTCATCTAAAGTGGTATTGACCTCCAACATGGAAGTAAGAACAAACCTTGGAAAATAGCTGAAGACATACTAAAATAAATAGGGCCGCCTTGTCTTTTCCCTTTCTGACAAGATTTTTCATGTAGCCACACAGCATAATCACTGTGCCTGGAAATCTTAGGGACTCCACAAACTCTTGTTGGGTTTAAGACAGAGGCTTAGAGGGCTGTACTGATATGGCTGACCCCCAGAGAAGCAATGAAAAGGAATGCTTTTATATTCCCATGTATGAAACCCCCTTCCAATATAGCATATTTCATTGCATCTAAGGTGCCATGGAATGTAACAGATGTCATTATTTTGTATTCCATTACGAAGAAAAAATAAATTCTCAATTAAACTATGATATGCTGTTGATTGTAAAATGCATCCTGCACGGCTGGCGTGGCTCAGTGGTTGAACATTGACCTATGAACCAGGAAGTCACAGTTTGATTTCCTGGTCAGGGCACATGCCTGAGTTGAGGGCTGGATGCCCAGTAGAGGGTGTGCAGGAGGCAGCTGATCAATTGTTCTCTCTCATCATTGATGTTTTTCTCTCTCTCCCTTTCACTTCCTCTCTGAAATCAATAAAAATATATTAAACAAAATAAAATGCATTCTAATGTTAGAGTTACTAATATGTGAACATCCTTAGGGCAGGTGAAATACAGTAATAGAAGATCTACAAATCCCAGAAGGGAAGAAAGACTAGCAATTCTTCACTCAGTACCCTTTACCAAAACACTGAGCTGAATGCCTGCACTTCCTTGGGCTTCTCTTTATCAGGCCACACAGACCTTAGGTGGTTTGCTTCATCTGGTTGGTTAATGACTTTGGCCTCCTGCATATCTTTTATGCACTTTGGAAAGTTAGAATTATTCCCTAAGCCCAGGAATGAGCAATTTGTGAAACAGATGGTGTGTACTTTTCCGATATCTCTATCTTGCTGAAACCAATTCACTTTTGTGACACTCCATTTATTATTCTGTCCAATACCTCATGTCCCATAATGACTGTCCAGCCTGCACTGTGGAACTCTGTCAGCGTGTGTATTTTGGGAAAGTACAGCAGGTCCTCAAGTAACGTTATTTCATTCAACATCATTTTGTTGTAACAATGAGGAAAAAAAATCAATCGTGGCTGGGGCCACTGTCTGTGTGGGGTTTGCACATTCTCTGGTGTCTGCGTGGGTTTTCTCCAGGTACTCAGGTTCCCTCCCACATCCCAAAGATGTGCGCCTGAGGTGACCGGGTGTGTCTAATTGCCCCAGTCTGTGTGAGTGTGGGTGTGAGCACCCTGAGATGGAAAGGTGTCCTGTCCAGGGTGGGCTCCTGCTTGGGGTCCTGAGCTGCTGGGACAGGCTCCTGACACCTGCAACCCTGAATTAGAGTAAGTAGGTTAGAAAATCATTCTCTTACTTGTTTTTATTCATCTTTCTCAAATGTATGTATGGCTCACATTTATTTCAATGTTTACTATTAGAAGTGTTTTGGGGTCTTTATTTAGAAGTTTGGTGATATTTGTATGATCAGAAATATGCCTTGGGAACTTAACTCGTGTTTATATCAATTAGACTATGGTGAAATTGGTTTTGTCAAATGTTGTTTTGCTGAAAGTTGCAGTTTCCAAGGACCTACCAATGATGTTAAGCAATGACTTACTGTACTCCAAATTCCTTTATTTTTTTTATCTTCCAAGTCAAAACGTACTTCCCTGGGTTCCCTTAGGCCCTTGCTAGGTGACCAGCTAGTTATTCTGATATTGAGTAGTGATAGATAAGCTGATAATAGCTTAGGTCATTCCTCCTAAGAGACATATTTTAAGGTTAATTGGGACCTTGTTGAAAAATTTTAATCTTAAAAGTGATTATTGAGAAATCAAAATAATTGAGAAAATATTTGGCTTGAAGGGCTTACTATATTCTTCAAATCAGAATATATACATAGCCCCATGTTTAAATTTACCAGGTTAGTACTCAGACTGACATAGGATCAAGGGCAGGTATAGCAAATATCAAAACTGTTCCCAACTCCTAAGCCCATGGCACACACTATTATTTAATCAGAGCCCACCTTTACTGAACTGAGACATAACCTCAGAATCTTTCTTAACAGAATTCTTTTTTTTAGTATATATATATATATATATATATATATATATATATATATATATATATATTGATTTCAGAGAGGGAGAGAGAGAGAGATAAAAACATCAAAGATGAGAATCATCCATCGGCTGCCTCCTGCACGCCTCACCCTGGGGATAGAACCCGCAACCTGGGCATATGCCCTTGATTGGAATTGAACCTGGGACCCTTCAGTCCGCAGGCTGATGCTCTATCCACTGAGCCAAACCAGCTAGGGCATTTCTTAACAGAATTCTTACACCTAGTGGAGCTGACACAGGAAATGACGCCTATTTCTAATATGTCATAATGGGCAAAGATCTTTATCAGCTCACATATCTTTTCTTACTTATGAGCACAGTCAGCTCCTTTCCATCTGGGGCCTCTTAATCCATCAAGTTAAGGTGAAGGAAATAGTAAGAAAGTATATGGAATCTTATTTTCAGAAGGATTTTAATGAAAATGCTTAAGAACATTTTTCGGGCCAAAACAAGAGGGTGTTTTGGAGAAAAGGATGTGCTTGTCCCATTCGGAGCTCCCCTGGGCAGTGTAGACACAGAGAATTGGGGCAGGTTCTGGGCCAAGGAAGGGAGATGATGAAAGGGCTGGGAGGGCAACTGTGTGTGGCACTGTTGAAGAACAGATTCACGTGGAAAGGAAGAGCTTAATGGGTAACCTGAGATGGTTATGAAGTGCTAGGAGTATTATTGTAGAGAGGGTGTTCACCAGCTTTTTCCATGTCACTGAAGACAATGGACCTCAGGCCAGAAGGAAAGCAGATTTGTTTAAAGGAAGCGCTCCCAGACAAGCCCACATACAGATGCACATATGGAATGCACATATTGCACATATTGAGTGTTCAGCATATAGGTGCTCTTGTGGGGGTGCCCATCTGTAATTGGATTGGGGGCTACAAATTTCCTGCTCTCTAGCATCTGACGACTGGTGTGGGAGGAGGTACCCTCTTAATTGTGAACACCTACATAGTGCCCACACGGAGTTCATAGGCACTTCTTCGTGCTTTACATATCTTAACTTATTGTCCCCATTTTACAGGTGAGACACTGAGGCCTGGAGAAGTTCTGTTCAGTTCCCAGCATCACACAGCTGGCATTGATTTATGAGTTACTTAACACCAGGATTCCCAGAAGACAATTGGGCTCCAAAATTCACACCTGAATCATAACACTGTGCTAATCCTCTCCAAACATTCTCCCACTGGGCAGAATGAGTAAATCTGGAAAAAAGAGAAATATAAAGGACAGAGAACCTTCCTGGGTCACTTAATCTGAGTTCACTGGGATGCACCTGAGGCTACTGTGAAATTCTCACAGATGAACTGTGTGGTTCTCTCGTGAACTTTGAGAGCAGTACCATGGCTTCATCTTATTTTCATCTCAGTGAAAAAAAGCACAGTCCTTCATGGGACAAATAAAAGGTTGATTGAATGAATGAATGGCTGTATGTATGTATGTATGTATAGGTGGATGTTTACACTTGGCATTAGCTTAGTTTGGGAAGATCAACTAGGAGAGAGAAAAGAACCTCTCCAGTTAAGGAGGGACTAATATATCTCACATTCCCAGGAAGTCTGCCCACTTTTAGCAACAGCCAGAATTCAAGACTCATTCCTTTTGATGAACTCAAAGATCATGTCTTGTTAAGACCTTAGTCACCATCACTTATCTTCTCCACAAAGATCTCCCAGACATCCTCCATGCTAAAGGTCTTTTTCTTTACTCTGTCTCTCAGTCCTTCTGTATGGGCTTTACAGATCTCCATTCTAGAATGACTCCTGGTTCCAATAATGAGTTCTGGTACCCAGTGGATTCTGTGAGGTTACACATGAACCTTAGGAAAGGTAAGGGTGCATGTCTTATTTCTTTCATTCCTGGCTCAGTGTTTTGGTTTGCCTCAGAATGAGTATTTAAGGAATTCCATTTGGGTATGTCCTCCCAACATCTAGCAGGTGAACCAATGCCAGGCCCAGAAAGGGGACTAGAGCACCACACCAGGATTATCCTAGTATCTGCTGCCGGTTTGCATTGTTTAGGAAAGAAAAATACAGATTTTGCTGCTGTAATGTTGATCACCCCACATACTAATAGCTGCATTTGTTAGCTCCTTTTACTGCAGGAGAGAGGCTATCCAACTCTTTGGTGAAAGAGCTGAGACTATAATCTGGGCTTTCTGGCCTTGTAACCCACTGCTTGTTTCTCTAAACCAGTATTCTATTGGAGGCTAGTCTGAGAAGTCCTGGTAGGTGACCGCACTCACAAGTAAACGTATTGATCACTAATAATAACTTAGTCTTCAGGGGAAACTGTCCAGGGCAGTGGTTCTGAAAGTCAGAATTAGCCCGAGTTCTTATTTAAAATGCATACTCCCGGGCTTCTCCTCAGAAAACTGAGCCAGAATACCTGCAGGGCAACCCAGGACTCTGTATGCTCTACACTTTGCCCAGGTGATACATCCCTGATTTAATGACCAGCTGTTCAAATGTTTTCCTGCAGTAGAAACCATTATTTGAGTAGACTTCATGCATGAAAAGGCTTTAGGAGATGATTTAGTTCCATTTCTTTCAGTTATTTTCTTAAAAGTTTTTTTCTTTATGTTGTCATTTTTTAATCTTTTTAGACATTTGAAATTACATTTAAAAGGAATAAAAGAATAGAATAGTGCACTTGGACTGGTTCCCTTGGACTTGCAGTTTGGGCTGGGTCATATGTAATACATGCACATAACATTTGTTTTCAGTATGTTCATGCAGTCGTGATGGGGCAAGTGTATATGTGCAAAGGGGTTCCCTCTGGAAGAGATGACTCACCTAAAATGGGTAGTCCCGCATAGAAGAAATTTGGAAAAGAACGAAGTTGGAAGAAACTTTCTGTCTGACCTCCTTTCCTTTTGAATGATGTTTTAATGACCTTTCCCACAGCCCCCGGGCTCTACCCAGAAGAGGGTTTACAGAGGAACACTATAAACCAGCAGCCAGAGGCCCGGGACCAGCGGCCCCATCTTGCATAGGTTTCCTTTGGCTTCCACTCAGGCTCCGTGGGCCATGGCTCCTTCCTCTTCTTCATTTCCAGGCCCTGCCTTGCCTGTAGATGCAGGTGAGATGCTCAAGACATCGCTTGGCTTTGCATTTTGCCACTTGCATAATAGCTAAATTTACACTCCATCAAAGTATATTTTGCACCCCATCACAGTTAATATTTTTTTTAAAAGGTACACTTATGCTGATAAACAGGAGTTCTCTTGGATCAAGACGTTTAAGTTTTTGCCAGGAAGGTACTAATCAAGATTGGCCTGTTGCCTTGTCAAAGCCCAGTTTTTCTCCTAGAGACAATTTTCAAATGGGATTAGTATTGGAATATCAAAAACTGAGGCACTTTTGGCTGGAGTACATACTAAAATCTGAAGGTCTAGTGGAACCCAGAGAGATACAAAGGATTTTCCAAAGTCACATTGCTAATCAGTGACAGAGCTGTTGAATCAAATCTCCAGACTCCTGGTCCAACGTTCAGTTTAGAGTAGTGCCAGCAAGGGGCCTGTCTCTTCCATTGCAGATCTTTTTTTGCACGCTCATTTGCATGGCTGAAAAGTGGAAGAGGCCACAGCTGGATTCCCAGGCATCAGGGATTCGGGTCAAGAGGATGGCATCTCTCAGGCAAAAATCCACCTGGAGTCTTTAGTGTTCTTCAGGACAGACAAGCACTGTTTCAAGCAAAAATTGGCCATTGTACAAATCATGCTGACCCAATGTCCTTGCAAATTTTATTAATGCTAAAAAATTAAAACACAGAAGTAGCTTCTTTTTCCCCTACTCACATGGCTGTATGGTTCTCCAATTGGAAAGTGACAGCCCTTTCACTGTTATCTGTAGGTTGTTGCTACAGCTACCCACCCTCACTGTATTGCTTTCTCCTCATTCTTAAAATAGGCCTGAGGGGATCTGCCTTACCCAGCTGTCAATATAGTTGTGCAGCAGAAATAACTGTTATGCTAATATTTAAAAAATTAGAAGAGTTATATGAGAAATCCTGAGACCTGCTACAACTGTCATCCTTTTCAAGAGTGCAGTAGTCACTGGATAAAACGTGAGGTCATCCAAGACAAGAATAAGAGGGATAGGACTACCATTCGTCCCTTGCAGCTTTACCAGGCTGGCCAGCCACTCCTACATTTTAGCTGAGTGGATGGGCGAGATGTCCATATACCACCTTCAGTCATTTCTTGGCCCACACTTGGTTCAAATTCAAAGTATGATGTCTCCTAGGATATTTTGTTGCCCTTGTTCCCTCTGTCTTGAGTGGAAAGCTCCAGAAAGGTGCAGTGATTACCAAATGACATAAACTTTTCCAAAGATTCAGAGAGCCAAAGTCAGCCTGGTGAGAAAACAAATAAAGAAAAGACTAAAATAACATTGAGGGCAGGGGCCCCCATAGAACCTGCCAAAAAGATAGGAAGTTTGATTAGAATAATTATTTTAATTGAATTATCATTTTAAATCAATTAAGGGGAAGGATTTCCAGGGAAGGATGCCAAACCCTATGCATGGGATCCATTTGTGGGGCAGCATGTTGGGAGCCTAAATAATTGTGGGGTACACTCATGCCTTTTTTAATAAACACTCTTACACAGACTCAAAAAACCTTTCACAATTGATCTTCACACCCAGGGCTGCAGATCTCAGCTCTGCTGAGCCCTGTAATGGGATAACTTGGGGTGATTATGTGGCTTAGTAAATATCCATAAATTAAGGCTAGTGTTTGAAGGCTGCCAGTACCTCCGTCTCTCCGTAACCCCCGAGGAGTGAAGTAATTTTCCCTAAGAGTTTGGGGCAAAGGCAGGCCAGGACAGAGGAGATTAGCTCCTTATATTTCTCCCCTCCCATAATTGGTTACCTTTCTGGTCCCTCCCAGGACACTGGAAGTGTTTCACGCAATCTCTGGGCCTCAACAATAATGTACTTCCAAAAGGAGGCTGATTACATTGACTGAAATCCATCCTGGCAAAAGGCTTTTGCTGCAGCTGGTTCCATTTACATTTTGTATTTTTGGAACTTGTGTCTGTTCCAGGGAGGGATAGGATAATTGATTTAAATCAAATTATGAAACGTGATACTCTGAATTCCTAAAAACATGTTTCCTGGCACTGCATTCAGCAATGGAGCCCTCACAGGTACAATGGAATGGGATGGGTGAGACTGAGCCTCTCTCCTGAATCGTGTGTGTGTGTGTGTGTGTGTGTGTGTGTGTGTGTGAGAGAGAGAGAGAGAGAGAGAGAGAGAGAGAGAGAGAGAGAGAGAGAAGAGAGAGAGCACGAGAGAGAGACTTTATACTCCTCCTTTAGAGCTTGGGCTTGAGTCCCTTCCTGAAACCAGAGTCTGGTCTCCCCTTGTTGTAGGTGAGAAACAGGAATTATGTCACCGCTCTTCTCTCGCCAAATACAGCCATTGATTTTAATAGCGAGCTTCTCTGGTTTCATCTCTTTGATCAAGGAGCTGAAATTAAAGACTGTACATCGTGTAAATGACAAAGGAACTAGATGGGGTTTCAGCAAAAGATGTTAATAACGTAGACCTCACTGCATCACACATTCATTTCCATTTGGAAAGACAATTTGCCTCCAAGATTTTAAAAGCTATTTTAGAACAGCTTCAAAATCAAGATCCTTAATGTTGCTTTGCTCCCATCTGTAGCCTAAATTATTTGTAATTAAGTTAAATGGCTTCATATAAATAGTAGACCTCTGCAGTCTGGGGGATGATTGTTTCACATCCACATCCACGCTTTGTGGAAGTGCGCGTAGCAGCAGCATTTTTGAAAGCAGCCCCCACTCTATCTGGTGCAGAACTTTGATGTGGAATTTTGGAAAATGATTTTTTCTGAAAATATTACCAGTGATTCACTTTAGAACCTAGGTTCAGTGACATAGCTGGATTTGAATTATACTTCTGCAGCTTACTAGTTCTGCAACCTTGGGCAAGATATTTAACCTCTCTATGCCTCAGTTTCCTTATTTGTTAAATGATTATCAGAATAATACTAACCCCATGAGGTAATACAGAAAGCACTTAGAATAGTTTCTACCATGTAGTAAGGTTATTATTTCTTTTTCCAATAATTTCTGAAGAAATAACATTCATTCTGACAATCTACCATTATTGGAATGTTTCTAGCCATTTATTGGGGTGGCTTGTTGAGCCTTGCTATTTTCACTTATATGGGTAATCGCTCTTCTCTCCCAGGGGGAGTATGGGAGGGGGGGTCTTGCAACCTTGCAGATTACTTTGAGCTGTTTGGACCTTGGGATTTTACCTCACTGCAGATGCAGCCCACTGAAAGAGTGGGTATTGTTGAAACTCTGCCTTGACCGACCTTATATTTATTTATGAGTAAACTTATGAACAAAGATGGAACTCTCAGACCAGGATAATTTCAGACCAGTATTTGCTGTTGCCAGGCATTATAATCTATCCAGAAAAGTGTGTGGGTGTCTTCTAACTTCTCCCCAGCAGCAATCCCAGGCTTGGGGTTTATTTTTTTTATATGAGCCAGACTTGATGACACTGTTGCCCTCCCAAGGGAGCCCAGACAGCTTTGCTCAGGCTTGACATACACCTCCTACCCCCACCCCAGGGCCTTGGGAACACAGGGCAGTCTAAGAGATGACTCAAGGGGTAGGGTTAGAAAAACACAACTTGGCCTTCTGTGGCACAAATTAAGTCCAATAGAGGGGGACCCAACCTATGCTCTTTTTAGGAGAGAAATATCAAGTAAAACTAAGTGCATGGAGTCACAATTAAAATTAATTTTGTTCTAAGTGATATCGTGCACATAGCTCACATCAAATGGTTCTAGGTAACATGAGAAAGAATAGTCCCTTGCTGCAGCTCTCACTCACTTCCATTACCCAGAGCTATTGCTTTCAGTCCTCTAAACTGCTTCTTCTGGTATTAATCCACATATTGCTAAAATAATATCCTTTATATACTATTTGTTGATTTATCAATTTTATACATTATATGCTGGCTCTTTTTATGATAGGTAATGATTTAGGTCTCTTAAATCATCATCACAGTTACTCCCACATCCTCCAACCTCTCAATATAGTCATATCAACCCTCACTGGTTTGGCTCAATGGATAGAGGGTTGACCTGCAGACTGAAGGGTCCCGGGTTCAGTTCTGGTCAAGGACACATGCCCTGGTTGTGGGCTTGATCCCCAGTAGGGGGCATGCAGGAGGCAGCCGATCAATGATTCTTTTTCATCATTGATGTTCCTCTCTCTCTCTTCCTCTCCCTTCCTCTCTGAAATCAATAAAAAACATATTTAAAAATATGTATAATCATATCAAAAATTTTAACCAAATCAGAATTTTTATTATCAGAATGATATAAATATTGTCACTGTAGAATTAGTAGTATACTATTAACAATTGCCCTATTTTTACACATGTACACATGTGTGGATTTTTATATACTTGTCAGAATGGGCTAGATTCTGTTGAGTGACAACCCCAGCATCTTAGAGGCTCAAAGAGGTTTCTTTCTTTCTCTTGGTGTATGTCTACTATGGTTGACAAAGGGGGTTTTGGGAGGAATTCTACTCATTATAGTTACTAGGAGTCCTAGGCTCTTGGGGCAGTCATCACCTTAATTTAAATATTTGGGTAATTCTGTTTGTGTTGTACCTAAATGAAAAATTTTAGGTAATTTCAAAATTCTCAAAAAGTTGCAAACTGAACCTATTACTTTGGATCACTCCCAGCAAGTACTACTCTTAAACCTGCGTTTAATTCAACTTCTAGAATCCATATTCTATCCTGTTTAGGTGGTGAGCTTATTCTTACTGGCAAGTTCGAATGAAAGCTTAGCAATCTTTCGAGCTCAGAAAGGCTCAGCCATATCCTGGAAGGTTTAAGTTAGAGTACCATAGTTTAGAGCAAATGTCGGCAAACTTTTCCTGTAAAGAGTCAAATAATATTTTTAGATTCATACAGTCTCTTTCTCAACTATTCAGTTTTTCCATTAGAGCATGCAAGCTACCATTGACAATACATAAATAAATGGGCCTGACAATGTTCTAGTAAAACTTTATTTACTAACAATGGTGGCAGTTGGGTTTGGCCCTTGGTTATAGTTTGCCAACCTGTGGCCCAAAGCATAGGGGGAAAAAAGAGGAATGGGGAGGAGAAAAAGAGAAGGAAACAGAAATGTACCTATGAGGAGAGAAGTCATGTCTCTCAAAAGCAATTTGGTGATTTAAGGGAGGCTTAAGGATTCTGACTACTGTTGAATCTCCCCCACTCCTCTCTCTGGCTGCCTTATAAGAGGTGACTCTTGGGAAAAGTTGGATGAAGGAAAGATTTTTGAGTTAAAATCTGAGGTTCTTCATGCTCTGCCCCTTTTCCTTCACATTCTTTTTTTATTCCCTTTTCCTTGTTAGGTAGTGACTTCAGACTTCTTTCCCTCTTCCTATCAGAGCCCATTAATATGAAAGGGTAAATTACTAGTTAGTAATAGCTTAGACTATTACTCCTTCTAGGGGAATTTTCACTTTGAAAATAAAATGAAAGAACATAATATTTCCTCCTAAAAAATAGATTTTTTTTTGGTAATATATACAATGGACACACCTCATTTCTAAACTTCACCCTATTCCTAATCCCGTGTGGGGTGTGTTTCAGAGATGGGATGAGGATCCATAGTTTCTGTTGCAGATATTACTTGATATTGAAAACAATGCTTCAACAGTTTGAGTTGTTTTGAAATGATCATGTCAAAATGTCCTGTTTCATCAAAACTATTAGCTTAAGTTGTTAACAGTGATTTGATTAGATAATTCCAGTGGACTATAATATAATAAAATAAAATACCAAAAAGAAAATCGTAAACTGAAACCATCAACAACGAAAAGACAGCCTACTGAATGGGAGAAGATATTCACAAATAATATATTTGATAAGTTATTACTATCTAAAATATATAAGAATACATACATACAACTTAACACCAAAAACACACAAACAATCCAATTAAAATGGGCAGAGGATGTGAATAGACAGTTTTCCAAAGAGGACATGCAGATGGTCAACAGACATATGAAGAGATGCACATCATCAGGGAAATACAAATGAAAACCACAATGAGATATCATGTCATACCTATTAGAATAGATATCATTAAAAAAATAACAGATAACAAGTACTGGCAATGATGTGAAGAAAAGGGAACCCTCGTACACTGTTGGTGGGATTGTAAATTAGCTTGGCTATTATGGAAAGCAGAATGGAAATGCTTCAAAATTTTAAAAATATAGAGAGAAACAGTGAGATCTCAGCCACCTAGGGATCCTCATCAAGACCGTCAGCATCAGAGTAAATCTTTGGTTATTCCAGCTCAGGCATGATGCCCCCTGAATACAGCTGCATGAACCAGGAGAAGGATCACCCGAGCATTATAAAGAATCATGCAAAATAATATATGGTTGTTTTAGGACACCAAGATTTGGAATGGTTTATTATGCAGCAATAGATAAGTGATATATTGGAGCCTACTTGGAAACAATTCAAACAAATTTGTCGAAAAATTTTTTGATATAATAGGGGAACTGATATCTGGGAGTTTCTTCAAAATTATCCATGAAGGAAGTAGTTGTTGGCATAGAGATGAAATAATGCTGACCCTATATTGATAATTGTTGAAGATGGATAATGGCACATGGTGGTTCATTATATAATCTCTCTACTGTTATGTTTGAAAATTTCCGTAATCAAAACTAATAAAATTAAACAAAGCAAAGTATTAGCTTAGAGGACTTGTGTTCTAGAGGTAAAATTCCAGCCATCCTGCAGCAAGTAAGGATGTTTAATTCTCGAGGAGCAGAACTTTCCTGGCCATCTTGAAAATGCCATGACGACACTTAATTAACAAGATCTGTCTTAAATTATCATCCTTAGGGTTATTCTTTTGGGGTTAATTATATCTAGAAAATTGATGTTAGAATTCATTCTTTTGAAACCCAAGGGATGATATGTTGGCTTATTTTCACCCATCCTATATAATAAAGAGGTAATATGCAAAGTGACCCTAATACCCTCACAAGATGTCTGCCTACGACCAGGCTGGCAGTGGGGTGAGGGACGACCAAATGACTGAACAAGCAGGCTGCATGGGACGACCAGGCCTAAACCAGCAGGTGGACATCCCCCAAGGGGTCCCGGATTGGAGAGGGTTTAGGCTGGCCTGAGGGGACCTCCTCCAATCCCCCCCCCCCCCCCGCCCCGTGCACGAATTTCATGTACTGGGCCTCTAGTTTGTATAGAAGATACTGCATTAGAAGTGAGAAAAATCTCTCTTCTTTCAACTAACTGTAAATATTTTATCAGATCATCTTATGAGTCTCAACTCCCTCATTGGTATCAAGTGGGAGTTTTATGCCTTATTTGACGATGACATCAGGTCCTGAGACAAACTGGTGATATCCATAGAAAGTAGCCAAGGGATAGGCTGTAGGAATGTAACTGTCTCTACCAATGCCCTTGTATGTCTTAAAAATACCTAGGACATACTGTCTTCCTACAGAGATGAGAATGGATAATCAGAGAAATTTGATGATTTGGGTACTGTTATGGGCTGAATTGTATCACCCCCTCCAATTGATGTATTGAACCCTAAACCCTAATACCTTTTTGAAGTAGTAATCCAATGTAACTAGTGACCTTATAAGAAGAGATTGGGAAAGAGACATACATAGAGGAAAGACCATGTGAAGACACATAAAGAAGACAACCATCAACAAGTCAAGGAGAAAAAAAAAAAAAAGCAATCCTGCTAACACCTTGATCTTGGGCTTGTAGCTTCCAGAATTGTGAGAAAATAAATTTCTTTTGTTGAAGCCACCCAATCTGTGGTTCTTTATATGGCAGCCCTAAAGAACTAATACAGGTCAGCAGCAGAACTTTCCCTGAAGTCTTTCCTATCTCCAGCGTTAACAGTTCTCAATAAGAGAATGGCTTTGATGGAATGGGGGGTAAACCAGGTTGTGGGAGGAGGTAGAAAGCAGTGAGGGTAGAAAAGAAAAGGCAAAACAAACAAGAGAGAGCAGTATGGAGTCCTGGTGCTTAACATACTGTGTGAGGAAGGTACTGCAAGGGAATGCCAAAAATGCAAATATCATCAAAGAGGATTGAGAGCTTGAACTCTACATTTATATTGCACATGCAAATTGTGGGGCATCACCTCTTGAGGTAGGGTTATGGATACATTATCAGTAATTGTAGTTAGCTAAAAGACCTGCAGTAGCTTACTTCTAGGGTAGGTAACTATTTCAGAGAGAAAGGCATATGAATATGTTTAAAAATAAAAACACTTTAAAATAAAAAATTTTTAGAGATACTAATTACCTATATTTAGAATTTTAAATGTGCAGTGACTAGGTAAATTTAGTATCAAATTTTACTCTCTGCACTTATCTTAAGCTTCTTAGCTTACTCTGGAATTAACCTTCATGAATGAAATTCTTCTCAGACTTTCAAGTCAAGCTCAAAGTCTATTTTCTCCATCTGGAATTCCTGGAAGCTCCCTAGTTAAATAATAAATATAAGTATAATAAACATGCTAATGAAGTACAGAGAAAGTCTTCGTGCCTTTATATTTTCTCTTCTAACTAGTTATTCAGGTATTTTTCTTTGGTGATAGAAAGCCCTTTGAGGTCAAAACTGTCTGGATTTTTGTAGCCCCACATTACCTAGCAGAGTGTGTATTATATGTTGACCCTCAATAAATATTTATTAAATTGCATTTGTTTCACTTTCTGAACCTCCAGAAATTTAGAAGTAACCATAAGCTGGTTCTAGTATGGTACAAAAAGCCCTCAAAAGGCCCAGCCAACATAGTAGGAGGTTTGATTCCTGGTCAAGGCATATGCCCAGGTTGCGGGCTTGATCATGTTGTGGGGTGTGCAGCAGGCAGCAGTTGATCCATGGTTCTTTCTCATCATTGATATTTCTATCTTTCTCTCCCGTCCTTTGTAAAATCAATAAAAATTTGTAATTTTTTTTCAAAATGCCCTCAAAAGGCTTTGGACTCTATTTTGTCAAAATGAAGCACTACCGTTCTCATTCCTGCTACTGGAAAGGAGACCAGGCCCTGAGCAGGTCTGCCTAGGGCTGTCTGGTAGTGTGTAGGTTCTTGACTTTGTGCAGGAAAGATTTCACAATGCGAGTCCAGGTGATTTTTAGAGGATGTTTATTAAAGCTGAGGACAGTGAAACAAAGAAGGGCCTAGAATAGAAGAAGCAACAGGCGAGGGACTAGGTGGGAAAATGAGCCTAGGCTGGGCTGCGTTGACTTACTAAGAAGTCAAAGAAAGGGGGTCCTTGAGGACAGGGTCAGGGATTTAGCCAGGAATGAGCTGCTGCTGATTGCTTTCTGGTTACAAGTCTCATGGGATCCCTTCGAGTTTAGGAGATACATTCCTTTGGGGGAAGAAGAGGGAAAAGGACAGGCTCAGTTGTGCTCCTGGGAGGGAGAGTACATGCTGGGACCTTCATTTTGAGGGTTTTTAAAAGCTGAGAGTTTAGGGAAGGTCCTAGGGGAGGATCAAAAGAATATTCATCAATTTTCCGCTGATATGCCAAAATGATATTTACTCCTTTAATTTCATCTGTCCTTGGGTTCGGTTGGCACAAATGGCACTAATTGGATTTCTGCTATCTCCCAGAGAAGGGTGATTTAAGCTATTTACCCTCTGGTTGGGGAGGAGAAGTGTAAACCATTTACTCTCAAGGGTCCTTGGTTAGGGAAGATAGGATTTACTAGGTGGCTGCAAACTACTTGGCCTTTCAGCTATCTGTCTCAGTTTCCCTATTCTGCATGTCCTGGCTTACTAGCCAGTCTCATCGCTTTCTACAAACTAGCAAAAAATAACAAGGCCTGATATGCATCTTGGGTGCTTCCTTTCTTTTTTTTGCTACTCATTCTTGTTTGGGGGGATTTGGCTCAGCACCAATTCTTGCTTATATGGTCATGTCAGAAAACCCATCAAATGTGGGACAAACCAAAAAACTCCCTCCCCCCCACGCACTCTGTAACCTTACCTTTCTGGTAATTTATTGCACAACTAAACTTGGAGCTGTGCGATTCTCTCTTCTATACTTTTCATTATTGTTCCTTATATCTCTTTCACTTAAAAAAATAGATGATTGCCATTGCATAGCTGCTTTTCCTTGGAGTCCTAAGGTTTTGCATTATACTACTTGCTGCAGATTCAGTATAAAGAGGTTCAGCTTTGTTTTCTTTTCTGCGTTTTCTGAAATGTTTCTGATTGTAATATAATAGGTCAGTAATTAAATACTGATTTAGGGAGTGATTTCCTTTTGTCTCATTTCATCATCAAGGGAAGAAAACAGTCGTAGCCATCAATCTGTGGGGCCCTATGGTGCTAATGTAAAGTTTTGATTAGAAACTTTTCATCCACCATTCTGGGACCATTTTATCAGTCCTTGGAATTTTCTCTTAGGTTTGCGAAGGCTTCCCAGGGGAATCCCCAAAATGTCTTAATGGCTTGGAGATGGACAGGATAATGCTATATACCTCAGGATTTCCTTACATTTTCACATGTGCACTCCATGTAGCCTCCGGGTCCAGGTAAAATGCTGGCGTGGGTGGCTGGTTTGAAACGTGAGCCTTCCACACATCTGCTGAGGACACTGACTATGGCAGAGAAAGTGACCCTCTCCAAGTTTTATTTGGGTCATAAAAATTCATGCTGTGCACCACCTCTTTAAGACTCTATGCCATTAAATGTGGCTGGATCCAGAGTACACTCCGGAGGAAGCCAGAAAGGACATTAAAATGCTTAGTCTATGACACACTTCCTTATTTTTGTCATTTTGACATTTATGTGTTATTTCATTAGGGATTTTTAAGAGAAGACCCTTTTTGGGCAAGAAGTTTTCCCCAGATATCCATAAGAATCAACAGTTTATAATCAAACAGCTGTCTGGTTTGCATTTCAACTGAACTGGACCACCTGCTGGCCGTTAACCTCTGGAAAGTTATTATGATACAATTGTTGTTGTTGTTTGTTTTAAAAGTTTCAGAGCTCAAGGAAAATATTAGTAATGAGTTACTTAACCTACAGTGTTTACTGTTCCCACTCAACTTGCAGATGGTGTTCCAGTGGCCAGCGAGAGGGAGAGCTCATCTGAGGCCAATACTATTTTGCACTTGTTTTGGAGACGGACTGTAAAAATAGGCTTGGCAAAGAGGAGGACTGCCTTGTGGGAGGAGGAGTGGGCAAAGGCCTTTTAAAAGGAAACACAACCATTCCTGATGAGTGAGGCTGAGAGGCACAATCTCAACATAACCCTTAGCTCAGCACACAATAAACTTGAAGCTGAGGTCAGTAGAGCAGTGGATCTTCTGAGCACGTGTGGTTCCGCCTTGGTGTGTTGAGGCTTGCTCGCCATCTGCTTTCCTCACTTATATGCACACCCCTCTGAGTAATGGAAGTGATGGCTGCAAATTCTCTCAAGTGGTCGTGCGGGTACAATTTTCTAGGCTCTATAAAATCCAGTCCCTGCACATCCTTGTGGAGGTTCTGATTACAAGATGGCCTGCCTCTCCTCAGGACCGGGTGGCCCGAGAGCATGAGCATCCTTTCTAGAGGTAGGAGCATCTTTATATGAGTGAAGGGGGTTCCCCTGACTAGATCACGGACCACAGGGGACAAGGACTTGCTGGGATAGGTATTCCATGAGGATGGGGATTTTGTCTGCTTCATTCCCTTCTTCATCCCCAGTGCCTAGAACAGGAACCAGCACAAGGTGAAAATTCACTAGATATTTAGAGAAAGACAGAAATAATGAAGATTTTTTTCTGTTTTCTGTTCACCTTCTAATTTGTCCCCCAAATAATAATGAATATTGGTCAGTAACTATGGTTGACTCTCAGCACTCATATCACAAAACTATTAAAATCCTTTCTGGCCATGAATTTCAGAACACTCAGTATAAAGATTCTGGCAAGATAGCATCAGAGGCAGACTTGAGATGATTTGTGAGGCAGAATAAATGGGAGAAATAATTTAGAACTTGGTCACAGACAGACTTGAATTTGCAGCTGGTGAATGTCTCTTGCTCTCTGACCTCGGGTACATTAATTAGCTTCTCTCAGTCTCAGTTTTTTAATGTAAAAAATGGGAATAATGATAGGTATCCTACAGGTATTTTTTGTTTTTGTTTTGTATTAAAGATTGTATAGGTAAAGCCTGGCATAGGATAGAAGGGCAGTGAGTAATGATGATGATGATGATGACTTATATGTTATCATTACTATACCATCAATACTATTATCTATATACTAGAGGCCCGGTGCACGAAATTCGTGCACGGAGGGGGGTTGTCCCTCAGCCCAGCCTGTACCCTCTCCAATATGGGACCCCTCAAGGGATGTCCGACTGCTTGTTTAGGCCCGATCCCAGGGATCGGGCCTAAACGGGCAGTCGGACATCCCTCTCACAATCCAGGACTGCTGGCTCCCAACTGCTTGCCTGCCTGCCTTCCTGATTGCCCCTAACCACTTCTGCCTGCCAGCTTGATCACCCCCTAACCACTCTGCTGCCAGCCTGTTTGCCCCCAACTTCCCTCCTCTACCAGCCTGGTCACCCCTAACTGCCCTCTCCTGCAGAGTTGATCACCTCCAACTGCCCTCCCTTGCAGGCCTGGTCCTTCTCAACTGCCCTCCCTTGCAGGCCAGGTGCCTCCCAACTGCTCTCTCCTGCTGGCCATCTTGTGGTGGCCATCCTGTGTTCACATGGGGGCAGGACCTTTGACCACATGGGGGCAGCTATATTGTGTGTTGCAGTGATGAGCAATCTGCATATTACTCTTTTATTAGATAGGATAGAGGCCTGGTGCACGGGTGGGGGCCAGCTGGTTTGCCCTGAAGCGTGTCCCGGATCAGGTGGGGGTTCCCTTGGGGCATAGGGCGGCCTGAGCGAGGGGCCTGTGGTGGTTTGCAGGCCGGCCATGCCCCCTGGCAACCCAAGCGGAGGCCCTGGTATCTGGAATTTATTTTCCTTCTACAATTGAAACTTTGTAGCCTGGAGCAGAGCCAAGCCTGGGGCTCCCTCCGAGGCCGGCAGCCATTTGTGTTTGGGTTATAATTGAAACTTTGTTGCCTTAAGCGGGTGGGCCCGGCCAGGGTGTGTGAAAAGCTTTGCTTCCCCTGTTGCCGGCGGCAACCCTGGCCTGCTCTCTCAAGCTCCATTCTGCCGCCATTTGTTTACCTTCTATAATTGAAACTTTGTAGCTTGAGTGGAGGCTTAGGCCTGGCAAGGGCAGGCGGAAAGCTTGGCTTCCTCTGTTACCTAGGAAACCTTGCTCTCTGTGGCTGTAGCCATCTTGGTTTGGGTTAATTTGCATGCTCGCTCTGATTGGATGGTGGGCGTGGCTTGTGGGTGTGTCAGAGGTATGGTCAATTTGCATATTTGTCTATTATTAGGTAGGATATAAAAGCCTAAGCGACTGGCTGACCAGCTGACCGGCCGGTAGCTATGACATGCACTGAACACCAGGGGGCAGATGCTCAATGCAGGAGCTGCTGAGCAACAGCAACTTTGCAGAGTGCCCTCTCGTACTCCGAGACCCCTCGGGGGATGTTGGACTGCCAGTTTTGGCCCGATCCCTGCAGGCCAGGCCGAGGGACCCTACCAGTGCACAGATCCGTGCACTGGGCCTCTAGTATTACATAACATTATTATCATTACTTCTCTCTCACACTCAATAACCACCAAGGAATTTCTTCTCTGTGGACTACAACATTTTGTGACAGAAACTGCCCAGAATTTGATGAGTTCTAGTCCTGACTCCACCAGTAGCTAGTTATGTAACCCACAGCAAGTCACTTACCTGTTAAGTGAGGGAAATAATTATTCTGATTCTAACTGTTTGGGAGCATGAGAATGATTACCTTGCAAAGATTATACGTATAACCCTGGGATAATTAGTGTGAAGCTACTTGGTCAACTGTTAAATATCACACAGTTGTGTAGTTCATTGCAGCTTAACATATGGTTATTAAATATCTCCTATGTGCCAGGCACTGCACTAAGTGCAGTTAGGTGCAGAAAAAAATAAAACACTACTTCTACTTCTGAGGAGCTTTTAATCTGGAAGAGGAAATGGTCACCTGACCAGAGCATAGTTATGTTTGTGATGGTGAAGTTTGTGCCTCTTTATTTTGCTCATGATTGGCAACTTAAAAAAAGGATTTGGTGAAGATAGATGTTGGGGCACCTTGTGTGGGATTTCTCCTTCTCTTGCATTCATACAGAGAGTTGGCAGAAGACTGTGCTACTTTATTTATCTGATCGCCCTAGATCCATTTTAGGAGACTCATGTAGCTCTTTGCCTAGATTTCTCTTTTCTACCCCCCACCACCCTTGTCCAGCTAAATCCCACTCATTTTTAATGTCCCAACTAAGATCTTTCTGTCTTGAGAAACCTTATCTTACTACAGCAAGTTCAAACTGTTACGTGTTTATATGTACTTCTGCTCCTGATTTTACACACTTATTATTGTGTATTTTACTTACCTGCTTGAGTGTAAACAACGGTTAAGATCCTTGAAGGCAGAGGTTATTACTTGCTTACCTTTGTCTCCCTAGTACCTGCTACAAGGCAGACAATATTTGCAGAATTAATACTAAATGAACAAAATAATATCTAAGCTGAATCTTGAAAGCTAGCAACATGAAGAACTATGGGGAGGGCATGCTTGGCAGAAGGAATAGAGTGAGTGAGATAACTAATAAAGTGATGCCTCAGCAGAGGACAGGAATTTAGCGAAATGGGTGGGTAAAAGCATAGAGAATTCTTGAGATTTATAGGATTTGAGCTTCCAAATGCCATTGAGCAAAATTTAACAATAATTTTAGTAAACCAACAACAGATGGTTGACTGGATTGACAATGTGTTTAATTAATTGGTCAGTTCAATGAAATAGTGCAATTGGCTGTGAACCTTAGGTTGTAAAACTCAGTGATGGCCCAACAAATGCCCATCAATATTCTTAAAATAAGGAACAGTTAAGAGGCAGAGCATTAAATCTCTCTCACTGCCGAGGCTTTCTTTAATTCTGGAAAACTGTCATTTATTGTCTCTTCAAATATAACTTCTGTGCCATTTCCTCTTTTCGTCCTTAAACTGGAATGTTGGAGTAAGGAGCTGCACACTCTTCTGTAAAGGGCCAGATAGTAAATATAAATAGGCCACGCAGGCCATTCAGTTCTTGTTGCAACTACTCTGTTCTGCCATTTAGTCCAAAAGCAGTCATACCAAATATAAAAACAGACAAGTGTGGCTGTGTTTCAACAAAGCTTCATTTATGGATTCTGGAAACTAAATTTTGTGGGTTGCAAAATATTGTTCTTCTTTTTATTTATTTTTTTATAACCATTAAAAACTGAAAGAGCATTCTGACTCACAAGCTGTATGTACCAAAAGAGCAGACTGGACTTGGCCTATGGGTCACAGTGTGCTGACCCCTGTGTTAGAGCATTTTGGTCTATAACCGGTGTCTCTTAGCTACTTTCATGTTGTCACCTTGGTCTCCCTGTGCTTCGTACGGGACAGATTCCTTAATCATATCTTCCAGTTCCAGAATTCTGCCCTTGGTTGTTTCCAGTCTAGATTTTAATCTATCTATGCAAATGTCCTTTTATAATTTTAATGACTATATTTTTATTTCCAGTATTACTAATTAGTTCTTTTTCAGACTCACACATTCTTATATTTCTGCCTGTTCTTGTTTCATAATTTTTTGTTCTCTTTTAAACAAAGACTGTTACTTCATTTTCAAATGAGTACCTTAAATAAACTTATTTTAAACTCTTTGTTCTGTGAAATCAGTGTTATCTGGCACAAATTCACTTTCCTAGTGCTAATTTTTCATATGTCTTTCTTAGCACTACATATGCTTTCTCATGCCGCCAACTATACTTCTGTCCCTCAGCCACACTTGTCACCTCTCCGTGTCTAGAGGCCTTATGGTTGCCTGGGCTTTACCCTTTGTTTCCTCTGCCCCACGTTCAGGGTCAGACCTCATAATAATATCACGTTGTATTCCTTCTTAAGATGATATTAGAAATGTGGCAGGTCTAGGCAACTGCCTATATGGATGTCTTAACTCAGTTATTGTTTGCAAAGCAGAATATGCTTCTACCCTCTCCTTAGATCCATAGCCATAGTGGTAGGCAAAATAAGGCAGTAGTCTACCATCCCCACTCTCGGTTTATTTCATCAACCTGGGAGCCTCAGCTCAGTCCCTAATTTGAACCTCCCATTTTATATGGAGCTGACTCCAATGCTTGTTCCTAGATCTGGAGCCCAGTTGGCCTATTGCTCCAACCAAGATTACCTCTTTGCATTTCTAGTTCAGGAATGTTTAACTATTGAGCTTAGTAATGACTTTGTGTTATTTCTACAGATTTGGAGAAAGGGATTGTATCAAAAATGTTGTTCACCATTCTTGACTAGAAATAAATTTACTTATATCCCCTTTGGTTTAACTGCCATAATTAAGCAACTTGAAGGTACGGCCTCTGTCTATCCAGTTGGCCACTAAATTGCCAGTGAAAAGCACAAAGTTGCTGCATAATTAATATTTATTAAAAATACTCATTTAAGACATGATATAGATAATGACAAATGAAACAATCTAGATATACATTAAAATCATATCTTGTTCTTTATGCAAGTTGCAATTTTACTTGATGACAAGCATAATTAGCATCACACTCACCCATCCATTTATTCCATGTATTCAGTGCCTGCAGGAGATATTTGTGGAAGTCAGATGTGATCATGTATTTGTAAGTTATTCTTCTGCCTCCCATTAGCATTAGTCTTTGCACCTGTGAGCAAAAATAAATAGAACTATATAAATATCAAGTATTGACATCACTTTTACTACAACATTATTATGCTACCTGTGCTATCAACTGTAAGGTTAAAATAAAGGGAGTTGAAGCAATGACAAGGGCATTTCTTGAGGTCCATTTTGCCTTCTCTTGCCATATGAGAGACAAATACCAATACAAGGTAGGGCAAAAGTAGGCTTACAGTGGTTTGCATGGAAAATAATACAGTAATTAATAAAAATTCAAGAATAAACTCTGTGTTTCACATACATACAACTGTAAACCTACTTTTGCCAAACCCTGTATATCAATGGAGACCTTCACTGAAGTTCTAGCACTTCCTTGGTTTTATAAAGCTGCTTTCTGCTTTTGTTGAAAAGCATTGTGGAGCATACATAGCCTGCTCCTGACCCTTCTGTTAAGACTCCTAGGAATGTAGAAGTCCTAACTGTCCAGTTGGGTGAAGGGTCTCCAGCATCTCTATTGGGAATGTCAGCCTTGTGGGATTTTAGGGGCTGGAAACCTGATAGACTAGTCAGGGAAGACTGCACATTAACAAGTCTAAGACTCACTGTGGTCCCTTCTTTGTCTAATTTGACAAGGTTCCCGAGACAACAGCTCCTTCTGAATTGTGCTCTTTTTGGGGCCCAGAGAATGACTTGCCAATTCTGCTGAGAACTTTCCGACAAGTTGAGAGGCAGCTGCTTTCTTGAGGAAGGGGTACAATCTGTCTACTTCGTGGGTCTCTGTTGGAAGTGCACGGAACCTGTTGAGCCCATCAGAGGGAGATTTATTTAGCAGAGAGGCAGTGCATATGTGTTAGGTATTATTATTAAGAGCTAGTTGGCTCCCATTCCAAGCCATGCTAAGTGCTGAAGAACAATTTATATTACTAGCTAGAATAGTAATAGCGGGAGCTTACGGAGATGACAGAGTAATCTTGTTAGCTAGACTACATTTCTATATTGAAAACATAAAGTATTCTGCATCAAATCATACAATCTACAGTTTCCCTTCCTCTTTTTAATTTGATTATGAACTATTACTGTGATTTGCCATAAAATATGAAAGTTTTACATTTTGATAGTTTTTCAAACGCTGATTATACTTTCTGTGCAAATACTTCATATCTTCCCAGCATAATTATTTAGCAGCCTTTTCGGGTTAATTATTGTCATTAACAATATGAGTCCTATGAGGGAATATCAATTAAAATATGCACAGCTGAACTTTCAAATGAGTAAATAATTTAGTTTTGGAAAATGACTGGAAACAGCAGGGTAACAGTCAAAAGGGGAACAATTATTTTAATGCTTATTTGACAAATGAGTCATTTTTACAGCAAATTAGATTCTTATCATAGCACCCCTACTGGTTACTACAGGAAAGCTGTTAACACGAGTTTTTAAAATAAAAGCTGTTAACTTATGCATACAAAGTTAAGGAAATCATTTGTATGAAGAGAAGGTGATTAGGATATGCATTGTTAGCCGATGGAATACTGCCACTGGGATCTAATTAGGGCCATAAATCACGCAAAATGATGTGTGTATATAGGGCTAGAAGCAGCTGAGTGATGCATGCCATTGACAGTGAGATGGATGGTTTCCCCAGCTCTGACTTTCATGGTTGTCCTTGTGTTTGTGCTGGCCAGGCCCTGAAATCCTGCTTAATGACAGGGTGGAGTTGGGGCCTGAGCCACGAAGTTTACCACTGTGTAGAACATTGGGAAAATTCCAAGATGGGTCTCCATCCCTTTCCATTAGGGAAAGGCTCAGAAGAAGCAGAATGGTGGCTATTAGGGCAAGTAGACTTGATATGAGTTCCAACTTAAATTTTGTCAATTTAATTCAGTTAAAGAATTAAAAAAAAAAAACCCTCAGTGATTCCAGAAGGAAAGAAGGGAGGGAGACATTTATAGAAACCTTATATTATTTCTAAGATACAAATAGTGCTTACTCCAATCCCCATAGGGTTCAGCATAGGGTTGAGGCAAAGCCTGTTTGTAGATTTTGGAGTTCTGAAAGCAGATAAACACATGCATCAATTCCTCAGCTTTTTGGCTGGTGTGATTGAATTGCTTCCCTAAATCTGCTTACATCATTATGCTGTGGACCTCTTTCTTCTGGCCACAGAATTGATACTATATTCATCAACCTGTGTGGAGAGCTGTCCTCTCTCTGCCTTGGGTAGAGTAAGTTGGACCAAGGCAGCCACCAATTATATAAAATTAGACCCCAAGAAATGATCTAGGCCAGTGGTTGGCAAACTCATTAGTCAACAGAGCCAAATATCAACAGTACAACGATTGAAATTTCTTTTGACAGCCAAATTTTTTAAACTTAAACTTCTTCTGACGCCACTTCTTCAAAATAGACTCGCCCAGGCCATGGTATTTTGTAGAAGAGCCACACTCAAGGGGCCAAAGAGCCGCATGTGGCTTTCGAGCCGCAGTTTGCTGACCATGGATCTAGGCCATTCCCAGATCTGCTGCATCAGCATCACCTGGGAATTTTTAGAATTAGAAATTCTCAGGCCCCACCCCAGATCTGCTGAGTCAGAATCTCTGGAGCTGGGGCCCATCAACCTGCGGTTTTATAGATTCTTCAGGTGACTCTGATGCACACTTAAGTTTGAGAAGCACTGATCTGGGCTAGCACCTGGAAGAACTAAACTGATACTAATTATTTCAGGTGGTTATCAAAATGGTTACAAGAAGTCTGCAGAAATTAAGAGCCCTTCTAAAACATCAACCCTAGTACCTTCTGCATCCCCCTGCCATTCATTGTTAGCTACAGCTGTGACCATATAACTTCAACTTAATGTTTTCAGGGTCATAGTTCTTTGCCTGTAGGGAGATAGAAATTTGGACAGATTAACATTGGAATTATCTGCCAGTTCTTGATTTCTGATTTTAATATGGTCAGGAAGATTAAAACAAGTAAGAATACAGCCCAGCTGGCGTAGCTCAGTGGTTGAGTGTTCATGGTTTAATTTCCGGTCAGGGCGTTTGCCTGGGTTGCAGGCTGAGCTCCAGCGTGGGGCGTGCAGGAGGTAGTCGATCGATTCTCTCTCATCATTGATGTTTCTATCTCTCTCTCTCCCTCTCTTTTTCTCTCTGAAATCTATAAAAAATATATTTTAAAACAAAACAAAACAAGATACATATCAAGATACATTTTCATTACAGTTTTCTTGAATTCTTTAAAAATTGTCACTTCTGAACTATCTCCCCTTGCATACTTTTTATAGAGAGATCCAAATTTCAGGCTTTGAACTCTACCTGGTAAACATCTACTGAGCACCTACACTTCAGGTCTGAAGAGTCCACTTTCAGGATCACACCCTGTATCAGATTTCTAGTGCTCTTAGCTTCAGAGAAAATATCTGTTTCTCTTTCCTTATATTGCCACACCCAGTGGGATTCTGATTTCATACTTTTCTCATCATTGAGAGATATGATGTTTGTGTCTGTTTTGAAATCCTGTCTAAATCGGGTTCTTTTATTAAGTACCTTTACTTTTCACCTAAAGCTAGACTGAGCAATTTCCTTGAACCATCTAATGTTGATTGGAATGAACTTCCCCACCCAACAACTTCACCAAACCAGTTCTGCAGAAAGTCTTGACTCACTGGGATGGGGTTGGGAGGTGGGGACAGGAGAATGGGGGCCAGGTGGTAGTATATCAAATTTTTAGCAACTACTAATTGGGAGGATCTGTCAAGGGCCCAGCAGGTGAGATGGACGTGGTGTGCACATTTTGGAAATGCCATGCTTAGCCTTCTCTCTTTGAGCAACGTTTGGGAGTGTCTAACTCATATCTAATGGATCTTTGAATAAAGTCATCAAGATCATATTTATTTGAGATTTCCAGGAGGCATCACTTCTCCCATGTGACCTCTCTATGGTAATCACAGTTTTCTCAGCTCTCAGAATGTATTTCACAGAAGAATCAATGTGATGAAAACCTAGGTGATGAAAGGACAAAATGAAGGCCACACAGCTAATGTATAGCAGAACCGGGCATAGAACATAAGCTTTCAGACTCCTGGCCAAGTGTGCCAAAGGGGCTTCCAAGACCTAGCAAGACTTAGTAGTCACCATCATCTATATATATAAAAGCCTAAGCGACCATTATGACCGAATGACCAGAACGACTGGAGCAACACGTTGACCAGTCGCTATGAAGTGGACTGACTACCAGGGGACAGACGGTCAATGCAGGAGCTTCCCCCTGGTAGTCAGTGCACTCCCAGAGGGGGAGCACCACTCAGCCAGAAGCTGGGCTCATGGCTGGTGAGCACAGCTGTGGCAACGGTGGGAGCCTCTCCTGACTCGGAGGCAGTGCTACCGAGTGGTGGTGGCCAGGATGAGTGTGAGCGGTGTGGCTCCTGGCCCTGACTCGGGCTCCTTCCTGGCCACCTGCCACTTGGCACACTGCTACATCCTCCAACAGGTCCCAGATTGCGAGAGGGTGCAGGCCAGACTGAGGGACCCCCACACAGACCCCCCCAACCCCGTGCATAAATCTGTGCACTGGGCCTCTAGTAATATATATGACTGAAATGATATCTATCCCCAAACCCTATATGGTAGCTCTTTATTATTCTCATTATATAGGTGAAGAACTGAGCATTAGCTATCTTATAGAACTTTCCCTCTGTTATGTAGCTGGTTAACCACAGAATTTGGACTCAGACACACATCTGATGACCCTGAAGCCTATTCATGGAACCACTTCATTGTATGTTATGTGGATCATAGCTTCTGGACAAAATGGACAGCGCAGTTTGCTTTTTAATTTTATTGTTAATTTCCAGGACTTATATCTCACAATGTATGTGCTAGGTCATGATAGTAAGTAGGTGAAGGAACTGTTTTAAGGGCATGAGTTGTAGAGATTGGCACAATGAGAGATTAGCATAGTTAGAACTGATTTTATACACATAAAGATTTTTAAAAAATCAGTCCTTTCTCATCCTTCAGGAGTTTTTCCCCCTAGAAGTAACCCTCAGAGGCCCCAAGTTTTACACTTGCAGAACTCTTAACTCTCTCTGGCTCTCTTTGGAAGAGGCCTGGTATAGTAGTAGCTTACATAGGACCCTCCTTTGACAGGGAAGTTGGGGTTCTTAGAGGATTCTGGTTTCTGTTAAAACATGGTCTACTACTGGAATCATTCATTTCCAGCACCCCAGGCAGATTTCAGGCACATACAATCCAAAGATCTTGCTGGCAGAGATAGTGTCCTGACAGCACCTGTTAGAGCTAATAAACACTGAAAGAGGCTATTTGGATTTGGAGAAAGCAGTCAAGGCTAGAACTCTAAGGAGTGGCCATGAGAAAGACTGCATACATCAGTTTCTTTCTGCCTCTTGGCTCTTGCTATCAAGAGCCAAGACACATATCTGACACACACTCAGACACACATCTGATGACAAGTCCTCCCCATGGGGACTTCCAAGAGCATACAGATACTATGACTGAAGTATTGGTTTTATTCTTCCCTCCCTCCCTCCTTCAATCTCTCCCTTCTCCCCTCCCTTTTTCCCTTCCTTCTCTCTCTTTCTGTCTTTGTCTCTCCTCTCTCCCTTTCTGTTTCCTCCTTTCTTTATTTCATTGGCTTTTCAAGGATTTGTTTTTGTTTGTTTGTTTAAAAAAACATATTCTTATACATTTCAGAGAGGAAGGGAGAGGGAAAAAGAAGATCAATGATGAGAGAGAATCATTGATTGGCTGCCTCCTACACATGCCACACTGGGGATCGAGCCTGCAACCTGGGCATGTGCCCTGACTGGGAATCGAACCATGACCTCCTGGTTCATAGGTCGATGGTTCAACCACTGAACCACTCTGGCTGGGCAAGGAATTGTTATTTTTTTAACAGTATTGAAAAATAATTTGTCCCCTCCATACACAGTTTCAGTGATGTGAGTTCAGCCCGGTTGAACTGTTGATATGGGTCCACTGAGGAATAAAGTTCAATCAGGAGAGGGTCCACTTATATTGTGTCCTGGTAGTGTAGAGGAGTGAATGCAGAAGTTTGGAGTGAAGCAAGCAGCTGGATGACCCCATCTGTGGTGGATAGTCTGCATATGTGAGTTAAAACAATAGTTTCTGAACAAGAGTCAGACTTTGTTCTTATCTGGAGGTTTACACTGGCTGGTCCCTTTTAGATCCTGGGAATTAGATTTACACAGTTTCCTAGAACACCACTTTCATAATCTCAAACACGTCACATCCATGTTCCCAATTCTTTTGGAATGATGACAATCCAGCTTAATGTCCCTCCAACTCTTAAATCACTTTCTTTCAGCACCTTCTCTTTCCCTCCCCTAGCTCTTTCTGGTTCTCAGCCTCTTTTATATCCTTGCCAGACAGAACCTTCACTGGCATGCCTTAATCAGCCCTACTGCCCTCACCAGTGTCTCCTAGTCAAAATTTACTTGTTGTACACCGCTTTCCCTCAAAACCCTGACGACTTCCCTTAAACCAACATGCCAAATCAATCACCAGGAGATTTTATGCCTGATTGCTGTTTGTTAGCAACACACTGCATTTTAGGAACTTCTGCAACAGAATCCTTGACAATCTCGGAGAGAAGAGATTTTCAGCACGCAGAGACCTTCCTACAATGTTGGAATTATAGAGTGTACCATTTGAGCTGCCATGTTATCCTATCTAATTGCTAGGACTGACCCCATAATGTGGTGTTCTTTCTTGGTTTTATTGCTTGCTGGATATAAGAGTCAAAGAAATTTCAATTTAGCCCTGTTAGGAAGACTTTTGAAGGTTATCAGAGCAACCTTTGAGGTAGCCCCATGGTAGCTACGTTGACACTGCCTCTGGATATGACCCCAGATTATCCAATGTATGTGGTGGGTGGGGGAGCCCTTGATTTGGTACTCTGGGAAAAGTGAGAGGTTGTCCATCTCTCTAATGTATATGTCATCTCTTAATGAGTTTTTAATATTAGTAGTCACATTCCCACACATGGAACAAGTAGATTTGTCAGACATTTCAGAATTTCTAGCAAATAGGTATAGTGTGAGTGCATGGACTAGGAATAGAAGTGGAATAAAAATTAATTATTGGCCATTGCAGAGGCCATTTTTTACTCTTTTCAATGAATCATCAATCATTTAAACAGGCCATGCATCTTGATTGCACATCATTTCACCAAACTCAAGCTGATGAGGTAAGCCACATGAAAACTAGAAAGTGCCAGACACTATCCTTACCCTTAAGGATCTCATAGTACAATCAGTGCAAGAATTCCCAATGAAGTGTGATGTGAGGGGAGTAAAAGAAGGGTAGGCACTCGACAGAATTATCTGGAGAGCTTTTTAAAAATACAGTTACCTTGGCATCACTTTATATCTTCTGGATAAAATCAATAGGATCAAAGCCATCTGATGTCTATACTTTGAAAGCACTTCCCCAGGAAATTCTGATACAAACCTTTGTTCAAGGACCCTCGGATTAATGAGCTAAAGTACACAGGCACATGAAAGGTTAAATAGAAACATGGGTCATAGGAAAGACTGCCCAGTGACAAGTGAAGGTGAGTGCAGGACAAGGAGGGAGCACCACGGATTGTAGTGGTCCAAGGTCCTTGGAGGCAGGAACTGTGAGCTAGGCTTTGAAGGACAGGTAGGTTTGAAACACAGCAAGGTAGGAGAAGGGCATTTCTTCCACATTACTAGTCATATTGCCCAACTTGGTTGAGCTATTAAAAATTACAGTTTCTGCTTGTGAAAAGGCAAGTCCCCAAATTTTATCCCAGAGCTGAAGGATCAAGTTTACTTGGGGTAGATCCTCAGAAACTGTATTTTAAACAACTTCCCCAGGTAATTCCAGTAGTTAAACAATTTTGTCAAGTCTTGCACTTTATCTTGACTTCAGGAATCTTGTTGGGTTTTTCAAATTGTGTTTGCTTCACTTGAGAGTGGTGGGGGATAACGAGGGGGGTTATTACGGTTAACAATATGGTGAGCCTTCCATGTCATTCATAAAATTTGTATTTTCTAAGTATGAGAGTGCCTTTAAACTTTTCTGAGTAGGGGAAATCTCAGGTAATATATTATTTTGCAATAGAGGTTGAATGACTAGCCTAATAGAGATCCCGAGGGAAGAGGTGGGGAAAGGGAGAAAGAAGCCTAGATAACCTGAATTAGTGTCAGGAACCTTGTGTTTTAGTGTGGAGTGAAGGGTCCAAGAAAGAACTACAGATGTTGTAAGATACACGTTGGAACTTGTAGGCAGAGGGTCACCAATGGGATAAGCACAACTGCCCCCATCTGCCATCCCATGGAGAGGCATGCGGGGACTGGGCCCTGTTGGACACTCTAAAAGTCATGCTCCAGGAAAGGAACTCTGCTCTCCTATTTCTCTTCCTTTTCATAGGTGTTGTGGGAGTGGGGAGCCTCTGTCCAAGTGGTTGAGAATGGGGGCTTTTGCTGTCATGAGGGTACCCTGCTAGAGAGGACAGACATCCTGTAGGCAACGTTAGCAGCTCAGAGGAGTGACATACCCGTGCTGGTAGAACCCAGAGTCTTTGTGGGAAGACCAGGCTGCTGAGGGCAGAAGAAGCCACTTACTAGCCAGCTCTTGCCAGGCAATTCAGAAAGAGCTGCCAGAGTCAGCCAGGGTAAACCTAGTTACAGGCGTGCCGTGGTGATATTGTAGGTTCAGTGTCAGACCACCACAATAAAGCAAGCATTGCAATAAAGCAAGTTGTAACCTTTTTGCTGGTGGCGGGTCTTGCCTTCCATTAAAAAAACAACAACACACATCTTTGTCAAGCACAATCAAACAGGGTCTGCCTGCATTCTCCTTGAGCAGTCACCCAAGTTAGGAGGGGAGGGCCGGTTGGGAACAGAGGGTGTACTTTTTCTCTAATGCCTGTCCTTCATCTACATGTTGTGCAATGGTGTAAAGGCACAATTAAGGAAGAAAACTGCAGAAAATCATTCTATGAAAGCCCCTTCTCCCTCTTACATCATGGGTGTTTCAACAGGTAGGACGGTCTCTGAGAGTTTTTAATTAGAGGAGGCCACACCTTCAAGTAAGCCACTCTTCACATTCCTTCCCATGCAAACTGCTTACTCTGTAAATAAGCTTGTAGTCACTTTTCCATAAAAGCGTTTAATATATTAGCGTCTTCTCGGGGGATTGGGGCAAAAGAAACTAGACAAGATCTCTTTCTGTCAATTAGGATTGTGTTCATCTGCATGCTACAGAAAGCTGGATTTTGGTGGCTTAAACAATCTCGGAGTTTGTTTTTCTCCCATAACAGGGTCAGAAGTAGGTGAGTGCTGAAGTTGACTCAGAGGCTCAACAATGTCAAGGCTGACACGTCTGGGGTCCTCTTGGTTGGCCTTCCTCTTATAGTTCATGGCAGGTCCAGCCACACATGAGTGTTCAAGGCAGGAAGAGGGTGAGGCAAGAAGCATTAGACACATTTGTCTCTTTTTATCAGAACAAGATAAGCCTTAAAGAAGCCTTTTCCTCCGACCCAGCAGACCTCTGATCTTGGCCCAGACCTGGACACACTGTCACCTCTAACTTTAGTGAAAGGTGAGAAAATGAATCATCTCTTCTAGCCTTCATGGAAGGGAGTGACAAGGGGGAAGGGGGTTGGAGGTAACTTTGGGGTTGCCGAATATCAGTGTCTGTCTTACCATTTAGGCTCAATTAATTAGAGTAGTGATTCTCAACCTTGGCCACACATTAGAATCAGCCAAGGGAGTTTTAAGAATCCTGAAGCCCAATACACCCAGACCAATTTCACTGAGATCTGGGGGTGGGGCACAGGCTTCAGTATTGTTTGCAGTTCCTCAGGACAGCTGAGTGTGCAGTGGGGGTTGAGAACTACTCATGTAGCCCACATCCCAGGACATTTTCAAACAACGTCCCCAAGCAATATTGATGCAGGTGCCTCATAAATCCTTTTGAAAAATGCTGTTAAACCCTTGTCTATTGACAACTTTATTTATTTGTTAATTCAGAGATATCTACTGAATGCTTCCCATGTCTCTGGGTAAAGGAGAAAAGTAGGAATGGATTTATGTTTTATGCCCTACAGTTATTTCCAGTACCTTCTGGTTGTAATATACTTTACAATGAAGAGAAAATACTTTTATATACATGATCTCCTTTAAACATCAGAGCCAGGCTATAAGGCATTATAATTTTAGTTTAAGGGCCAACGAAACTTGAGAGTCAAGAAGGTGAAGTGAGTGCTCCAAGTCACTTGATGTTGGTGTGTGGTAGAGTTGTCACTGGGAAAGAGGTTTGCAGTCTCCACATCCAGTGCTTGCTTGTCCACTGGAAGATAAAAGTCACATGCACACTACCGCTTAGGCATTGTGTAAACTGAAATACATTTTGCAAATCTGACCCGAGTGAGTGATGCCGGAATATGGCAAACATTGATTGACCAATTACTATCTAAAGACAATATTCTCAGTGGTAGATCGCATGCACTCACTCATTAGATCTTCATAACAAGCCTATTTGGCAGGTACTCCAATCTCCACTTTACTTACAAGGAAACTGGAGACTTAATTGCTTATCCAAGGTCATAGGGTTAGTAGAAAAAGAAGATAGGATTTGAACCCCTGCATCTGGTCCCAAACCTGTGCTCTGAAATCGGAGCTGCCTTGCACAGTTGAGCAGGTTTTCACTGCATAGAGGGGTCCAGTCAATAAGGCTAGTGGGAGCTGAAACTCAGCCCAAACTCAGTTTACCAGGCCTCCACCTGGCACAGGGCTGTAGGCTTCAAGAGGGACAGTGTTTCTGTAATCCTGTGCAGGTAACCTATAGACCATGTGTGCTCCAGCCTTAAGCACTACCTATTGTTCTTTTTTTTCCCCATTCTTTTTAAAAATATATTTTTATTGATTTCAGAGAGGGAGAGAGAGATAGAAACATCAATGATGAGAGAGAATCACTGATTGGCCGCCTGCTGCATGCCCCACACTGGGGGTGGAGCCTGCAACCCGGCATGTGCCCTGACTGGGAATCGAACCATGACCTCCTGGTTCATAGGTCCACACCCAACCACTGAGCCACGCCAGTGGGGCTACCTATTGCTCTTTTAAC
The DNA here is from genome assembly GCF_951640355.1 of Cnephaeus nilssonii. Taxonomy (NCBI): domain Eukaryota; kingdom Metazoa; phylum Chordata; class Mammalia; order Chiroptera; family Vespertilionidae; genus Cnephaeus; species Cnephaeus nilssonii. The sequence goes on from NC_137086.1 coordinate 38,676,960, forward strand.
ATGGCTTTATTTCATTCATTCATTTAGTCACTCACCCATGTACTTATTCACAGATACCTATACAGGCACACTTCACTTTATTGTACTTCACAGGTGTTGTGTTTTACAAACTGAATGTAGAACCCTCCACTAGCCAAAAGATTACAACTCCCTTTATTGTGATACTCATTTTATTATAGTTGTCTGGAATGGAACTTGCAATATCTCCAAGGTATGCCTGTGGAGGGCCTTCAGTGCTAGGGACTCTCTAGGAGACATTAACCAAGATAGACCCCAGGCCTATTTTAAGAAGTCTTTTTATAATTTTTGCACAAGCTTGCAAGGAAACAAGGAATACTTGGGCATAGGACTGGATGAAAGTGGGAGGTCAGTTACTGCCATGAGGGCATTTTCTGGGTAAATATGATCATCATTTTTCAAGGCCTTGTGGGGCTTGGGGTTTGGAAGATAAAGCTTAGGGCCCACCTATGATAGGTGATCTAATAGAAGACCCTCCAGAAAGCTGGGACTCTTGGGGGGAGGGTTACACCAGCAGTGCAAAGATGAATTAAAAATAGAACTAACAATCTTTATGTCTGCTCAGGGGACCACAAAGAAAAGTTTCCAAACCTTGGCAATGAACTAAAGGCGGGGGAAGGGTTGATAGCCATAAACCATCTCTCATGAAGCTTTGCAGATCAGATTCATACTCCTTGGTGGCCTAAAATATCTCAAGCTGATAAATTTCTTTAAAGTTTTCCAGTATTGGTACCAGTATTGGTAATGTCTCCACTCACTGGCAGAAGCAAACACTAATCTCTTCTTGAGGAATTCACCTTCATTGTAGGCCTCAAAGATTTTCTACAGGTAAAGCTACAAGCATAATTAGCTCTGTAGTATAAACAATCATTAAACATACAAAGAAATAAGACACCATTAGCAAGAGCCAACAGAAACAACAGATAGCAAAATAAGACCTTAAAAAATCCTTCAGAGTTTAGAAAGATCAGGCACAGATTATAGAATAATATGTTTTATAAGATGAAGTAAAATATGAATAAAGAGCAAGCAGATTGGTAAAAAGAATTTCTAGAAATAAAAAAACAGGTTACATCCTAATGACTATTTTTACATATAATGTTTTAACATCAACACATTTATACATTTATAACGTGTTTTTACACTATTTTTATTATAGTCTAAATTCAAGTAAAATATTCTGTTGATATTTACTTATTACAGTTTTATTTTTCTTTTCATAACATTTCTATTTGGATATCAATTTACACACGATCATGATGCTCTTAGTTTTAAGAACCAACCGCAGTAAAAACCGTTGCATTTTTCTGTTTAATAACTAGATGGTACTCTCTAGGAGGTAATTCACCATGCGAAATTTTATTCATTACAAGGTGGTGATAATAATACCACCTTTTGTAGAGTTGTTCTGAGTGTGGGGATTGAGACCTTGTCTACCTGAGTCAGACTGACTGGGCTCAATCGCATCTCTACCACTCACTAACTATGTGTGACCTGGAACAAGTCTTTCATTCTCTCTATGCCTCGGTTTGCTCATTTGCAAAAAGGGAATACTAATATTACATGTCTCATAATGCTGTCAGAAGGGCATATGGGACAATGCATATCAAGTCCTTTGCGCATGGCCGGCACATAATTTATATTAATTGTTGTGATTACATAGTTTATTAGTGGCTGGTGCATAGCAGGCAGCCAATATATGGCATTCTATTAAGTATTATTATTCTTAATCAGAAATTATTTGAATGTATTTTGTTAAGGATGGCATCTATTAATTTTAAGCTGGAAAATGCCTTTAAGTTCAATTAGTCCAACCCCCTACGTATACAGGCAAAAAACTTCAGGAAAGTGGAGTTTGAATCAAGGTAGTCTTCCTATCTTCTAGATCTGTGGAAATGGACTGAAGGAGAGAAAAAAAAAATACAAGGATTTAAACATTGATGAGTGAATCAAACCTTTATTCTTCTGTAATTCAAAGATATATTTGGGTCTCAATGGGCTTTTTCTCAACGGAGCAGGACTGTCAGTGGGGCTGGCTGGAATCTCTGGGAACAGGCAGAGATATCAGGCGGTGCTGAATGTGGAAGCTGCTTTTATCTCCCGGGAGTACGACTGAAAGCGGGCTAGGTAGTGAGCTCAGTCAGCAGAAGTGCAGGCAAAGTCAGGCACTGAGAAGGTTAAATAGAGGAGAGGTGTATGAGAGGAGGAAAGGGAGGGGGGAGAGGATGTGAAAGAAAAGGAAAAGAAGAGGGTTAGACATTTTGTATCAGAAAAGGAGAACCTATGGGGCCAATTTATTAAAATCACCTTAAAAATTATTCCATTTTTACTTTCTTCTAAAAGTAATGTACAAAGTTGTTTTGAGTTTGAATGGGTTGTAAAATAGACCCCCAGAGCAATATGGAATATTCCCCTATCATGAAACCAAGTTAAATCTCTGTCAAAAAATTACATAATTTTCTGTCATAAAAGATATCTTCTGCTCTGCAAGAGTGATTTAGGTGCTCGGAATGTAGTTTCTGAGGCTTTTGTTTTAAGTATCAGTGAGATGTTTTATAAGGCCGGAAGATCTGAGTATATTGCAAGGTAGTCGAGAGTTTGATGTGACTAATTAAGTCCTCTATAGAAATTAGTTTTAACAAGTTCTGCCAGATGTTCTCATTGGAAATAGCTGCATGGGGATTAGGAAAGTTGGGACAGAAATGAATAAAGTGGAAACTGAACTACTTATAGTTGTAGAGAAATAGAAAAGAAGGCTTGTGTACTCTCTGCTGTCACTTGAAGAGAAAGGAAGAAGAGGCGTTGAGCACTGAATTCATTCCAGCAGCTTGGACGAGGTACCTAGAATATCTGTTAGTGAGACAGCAAGGGAATATGTGGATGTTAGCAAAGCCCGGAGGGCTATTTGAATCGGAGGGAGCTCAATTTTGGACAGATTGCTGAGAGGGGATTTTGAAGTCAAGCTTAGCGATTCAGATGGTGTTATTTAAAGAAAAGCCAAGAATTAGTGAAAAGGCACTTAGTTGTACCTTAGATGTTTCTTTGTTTAAAACTTGCTCTAAAATATAATCTTTGCTATTATCCATTTAAACACGGCTATTGGTATTTCATATATAGAAGACAGTTCTGTTCTACTTAGCATTTTCATTCTGAAGGAAATTATGCTAAAGGACAAGGAAATATATGATTAGATGCCTGCAATAATGGCTGTTTTTTACTTGACAGTGATAGGAAAATAAGTTGTCAAAGAAGCCTAATAACCCTATACAGAGGAAGGTGTTAGTAGTGATCTACTTCTGAATGGCAGGCAAAGCCAAAGGTTTTTGTTTGATTCAGGCGACTGAACAGGACTGCCACTTGGTGGCAGCATACTTAAAATGTGTCTACTAGTTTTTGAGTTGGGGTGATGAATAAAAGTTCTTTTAAAAGTTGAAACTGTGAAATAAAGGTTATGAAGTGACAAAAAAAAGTTATAGCAATAGTGCTTGAATGGCTTAAACATGGCCAAGAAAATATAAAGTATCTCTTGTGCTACTAAGAATGAACACAGGGCTAGAAGATATTTTTCTCTCTGTATTTTGTCTAGTTCTTTAAATTGTGTCTATTTATTTTGGGGGTTTGCCTCAACTTTTAATATATATATATTGCATATATTTTAGTTATTTTTAAAGTTGTCACTTTCCTTCCCTTTTTGGGGGATGGGGAGAAAGAAAAACTTTAGTTATGATTAATCAACATTTTAGAGACCAGGGAAGTTATTCTCTCCTTTGGCTCTTTAATCACTGGATCATAGCATTTAAGTGAGGAAAAATATGGATATTTACTCTCGAGAGGAAAAATATTTCAATGTCAGAGACATGTTTTTTTTGTTTGGTAGCTTGCTTTTGTTTGTTCTTAGCATGAAAATCCATGCGTTGAGTTAAATGAATTAGTGACTTGCTTTAGGTTTAGCTCATAGTATTCCATTCTTTCATATTTGTCTAGTTCAACAATATGAGAACAACATATAGGCTAATACTAACTAAACCAAGGTAGGGCACTGGGCCTAGATTTTTGGGGAAAACATATTTTAGTTGGTGACTTCACTGAAAATGTATTTGCTATATTTCACCCTAGTTTGTGTATCTAGTTTGGTAGACTTAAGTTCCTCATAGGAAGTAACAGGAAAATTGAAAATATAAATATAAAGATATAAAACATCTTTAATTTACAATATCCTGAAATCAATTATTTTATTTTTGCAGATATTTATTTAAACATGCTGGTGCCTCTCAGTCTTTTTTCTGCACTTTGTCACATGATGGTTTGTAATCCTAGATATATTTGGCTCATCCAGTCCCTTCTCTTTCTCTCTGACAAACGAGAACCTGAGACAGAACGTCAACGCCTGACTCACTAGTAGCCACCTCCTTTAGGTGGCAACAGGGTCAGGCTGACAAATTCTGTCTACAAATCAAGCCTGGGATTATTACTGAGAGCTAATATGGGTACTGATTTGTTATAAGAACCTACCATGTGTTTGGCCTGGAGTAGCTTTTAAAAAACTGTCCCACAATAAAGTGGAGAGCTGAAAAGTCTCTGTCTGGTCTTCTGAGGTCAAACCTTTGTGCCTCATTGACAGATGTCCTCTAAACAGAGGGAAAATGTTATTACTTGAAGCCAGCATTGTCTTTAAACCCTAACCCCAACTGTCTTCCGCCTTTTGAGAGAGTGGTATAATTTGTACCAATATCTTTGTGGCTTTCTTCTAACTAGAATTAGAGTCAGCAAAATAATGGAAAACTTTGTTCAGGGTCATAGTGAAGCCTTATATCTCTACTAGTGCCCCGGTGCATGGATTCCTGCACATTAAAAGGAAATTAATTAGAAGGTGGCCGGCAGGGCAGGACTGGGTGAAAAGGTCCGGACACGCCCTGGAGCCAACCTCCCATGGTCCCTCCCCAGCCGTCCGCACCTGGGGCAGTGCAGTGGCTCAAAGGGCATCTGGGGAGTGAGTGGGATCCCTCGGACAGATGGGGTCCCTCAGCCTGGCCTGCGGGGGTTGAGCTAAAACCAGCTCTCTGACATCCCCCGAGGGGTCCTGGATTGTGAGAAGGCGGTTCTTGGGTGATGCACCCCAGAATCAGGCTCCCTCCTCTCTAGTTCCGGGTGTGTCACCCGAGAACTGCTGCTGCCAAGTCACCACAGCTCGGCAGCTCCTGCATTGAGCATCTGCCCCCCGGTGGTCAGTGTGCATCATGCCTGTGGGCCGGTTGGATAGTCACTTAGCCTTTTATATATATAGATAGGACTTGCCTCTTTGAACATGCTTCCTTTACAAACTCTAGAATTCCAAAGAACACTTGGAATTAGCAATAGTTTCAGACTGTGGAAATATGCCTTGGAGCAACTACCATCTGATTTTAACCCAATAGTGACACACAAAGCTCACAGTGGCTTGGAGCTTGATTAAGTATTTTGAAATTATTCAAGTTTTTTATTTCCACATAAATAACTATAAAGTAGGTATCATTGTTTCCCCATTTTACAGATGAAAGTTCAAGGAGGTTAAGTAAACGGTCTCAGGTTGTATAGCCAGTTGAGAACTAAAATTTATTGGTTAGCCTTTGGTTGGTCAGTCTATGTCATTGTTTCTTAACAGGGTGGCACTGCCCTCCAAGGGACATTTGGAATGTTTTGGAAGCACATTTTGGTTGTCACAGTGATGAGTGGCAGGAACAGCAATGCAAGGACATTCTTATACAACAGAGAACTGTCCCATATCTGTATGGCTTATAATTGTCCCATTGGACATTCATGTGGATAAAACACTTATACATGATTAACCAATATATTATACTAGAGGCCCGGTGCACAAAATTCGTGCACAGGGGTGTGTGTGTGTGTCCCTCAGCCCAGCCTGCACTCTCTCCAATCTGGGACATCCCTCTCACAATCCAGGACTGCTGTCTCCCAACTATTTGCCTGCCTCTGTCTGATTTCCCCTAACCGCTTCTGCCTGCCAGCCTGATCAGCCCCTAACCAATCCCCTGCCAGCCTGATCGACGCCTGACTGCTCCCTGGCCGGCCCGATTGCCCCTAACTGCCCTCCCCTGCAGACTTGGTCCCCCCCAACTGCCCTCCCCTGCAGGCCTGGGTCCCGCCCAACTGTCCTCCACTGCAGGCCTGGTTCCCCCCCAACTGCCCTCCACTGCAGGCCTGGTCCCCCTCCCCCAACTGCCCTCCCCTGCAGTCCTGGTCCCCCCAACTGTCCTCCCCTGCTGACCTGGTCTCCCCCAACTGCCCTCCTCTGCTGGCCCAGTCACCCCTAACTGCCCTCCCTGGTTGCCTGATTGCCCACAACTACCCTCCCCTGCAGGCTTGGTCCCCCCAACCTTTCTCCCCTGCAAGCCTGGGTCCCCCCCCAATTGCCCTCCCTTTTTGGCCTGGTCACCCGCAACTGCCCTCCCCTGCAGGCCATCTTGTGGCAGCCATCTTTGACCAGATGGGGGTGGCCATCTTGTGTTTTGGAGTGATGGTCAATTTGCATATTACGCTTTCATTAGATAGGATTCCTCTCAGCGATTTGTAGCTATTGCATGCTTGGTGATTTTCTCTTAAGGAAGTAAGCATCTGATTATTTTATTGTATCTTCCAGGGTAATTGTGTCACTGCAGTTACAAATTAAAACATGTTTGTTTGTTTTTTGATACATTACCCATATTTTACATGATATCTAGAACCTTATAGTTAAATTTTTGAATTAGACATATAGGTAGGTTGTGCTATCTGTAAATCTTACATGAGGAAAGGAAGAAAAATGTTTCAAAATATTTGTTATAAGAAAGGGGGAACTATGGATGCCAGAGGTCAAATTAATGGTGCCACTGAGGCCACTGCTCTCAGGTGAGAGGTTACAAACTGATGGCTCACCAGCCAAATTGAACACACGGACAAATTTGGTGTGATCCACAGAATATTCCAAAAGTTGTTCAAATGTATTGCAAATGTTTGAACTAAATATTTCAGAAAACTTTTGCATTTCTGATTTCTTTTGGAAATTATGACAATCTAGCAATACGTGGACTTGGATGGTCATAGTGACCGCACCCCTTTGGAGGCACATCAGCCCTCCAAATAGGCATGGTCCTAACCTGGTCAACCTGACTCATGGAAGTTTCTGTCTGGTCCCCGGTGGCAGTGATAGTGTTTGGATAGTGATTGTGCTGTTTGCCATCCTATTTCTTGTTCTGCATGAGGTAAGCTGTGCTGAAAAGACTGGAATCCAGCTTCCTCTATCTGCATTGCCAGTGCTCACCATAGGTTCCCTCACCTACGTAATGCACCCAGCCACCTAATGTGTGCCCCGCAGTGGTAGTGCCCACTGAGATTTGGCCTCAGACTTGTGGTTCAGACAGGAGAGGCTTTGCTATCCATGCCTAGCCTCCTGAGTCATCCTGTCCCCCAAGACGCCCATAGTTACTGCATTTTCTGAGCACCTGTTCCCTTTCACTTTTCTTTGTCATATTCATTTCCTGTTTGGATTTTGACGTTAATGTTCGAAGAGATGAAGCCTAATGGTTGAGAACTGTTTTTTTAAGCAAGGAGAAAAACACTCTAGAGAAAGGGAATGTGAGATACCCCTAAAATCATTTGCTATGTTTTTCTTCTGCATGGGTTTCAGTTATTGTATTTTCTGGCTATAGAGAATGAAGAAATAAAGTCTAAAAAAGTGGGCTCTCTAGAAAGAACTATGAATGCTACATGTCTGCAATGAAAATTAGATAAATTTTTGAAATCAAATTCATAGAGTGTAATAAGAGGCTCTAAAAATTTAGGAAGTAAATGATAAGGCAAATTTTTTTAGCCTATTTTTGAATCCTTACACTGGTCTGGTATCTCCATGATGTTGGTTCTCTCGGAGGCAGGCCTGGTTGGGGACAGCCTCTCCACCTGTTGGAATCTCGCCCAAATAATCAGACAGGCTTGGGTAGATTCTCTCCTCCCGGCTAAGGAGAGGCCTGGTTGGTGTGGTAACCAGCACCCCTGCTTCAGTAATAATAGTCTAGGGGCTTAGTCACCCTGAGAGTACACACTCCACCCTGCTTCTAAACACAGAAAAGGGGAAGCATACAGTTAGAGACAAATTTAAAACCCCCTTTCAATAAACGCCCTTGTAGCTCCTCACATTCCACAGATCAGCCCTCGCTGACTAAATCTGTAGAACAAGAAATTGTCATAATGAGCAAACTGTGTCTTCTCCTCACCTGTATGAACTCGGGACTTTTAAAATATAAGCACTTGATAATATCTGTGGAAGGAATAAATGAGCAAATGATGTTTGGTTAGCTCGAATCTACTCTCAAGTACTTATTTCTTCACAGCTTTATTCACTCACTTATTTATCCATTCAAGAAAAATATGCTGAGCATCCATCCACTCCATGCTTGGGCCCTGTTCTACCTGCTGGGCATAGACTGGTGGATAAGACAGGTTCATGCCCTCAGGTTAGGGAGACAGATGGTAGACCAGGAAGCAAATACACAGGCACATAGAGATAGGGAGAGGTACACTGCGAAAAATAAAACACAAGGGCTTTGGAGCAAGTGATTGGGGATGGGGATACTTTAGATTGGGTGGCGTGGGAAGGCTGCAGAGATTAGATGATATTTGAGGAGATTTGAATAAAAAGAAGCCAGGAATGCAAATAACTGGGAACGCAATGGTCCAGGCAAGGTCAACAGGAAGAGTCCTAAGGGAGGAGTGAATTTAGTGTGCTCCAGGAGCCCAAAGAAAGTGGAGGATCATGGAGAGGGGATGAGATGAGATGGGAGAGGCAAAGGTGAACCCTGGGAAGAGTTTGATGTACTAAAATTGTAGGAGGAAGCCAGGGGAGGGCTCCAAGTAGGAACTGTTGTGATGGTACTACTCTTTCCTAAGAGAAGTCTAGATGTAAATGGATGCATCAGTTGTGCTGCATTTATGCAATGGAATATACTACAATAGAGAAAACAAATGAACTGTAAGTCTACTGGGAACATGCATGAGTCTCAAAAACTTAACCTTGAGTGAAAGAAGTAACACACAGTATTATTCCATTTATGTGAAGTTCAAAAACAGATAGACCTAAGCCATACATTTTGGGGGAGCAATTTGCATTCACTAAAATAAAAAGAAATGACATCTTACTTGAGTATATCCATGTATATAATGCATAGAAAAAGATGGGACTGATAAAAACCCAAGCTCATGACATTGGGTATCCCAGGTGAGGGAAGTAGAATGGGTAGGAGGAGAATGTATAATCAAGAAGTACCAGTATTTAATCTTTATCTACATAATTTTTGAATTTTATGTTGATAGTGTATGTTATTAGTTTCCTGTGGATGCTGTAACTAATTACCACAAACTTGGTGGCAAAAAAACCTACACACATTTGTTATCTCACAGTTCTGGAGTCCAGAAGCTGAAATCAGTTTCTCCAGGCTGAAATCAAGGTGTTGGCAAGGCTGTGTGTCTGAGGAGCATCCCTTCCTGGTCTCTTCCAACTTCTTAAGGCTGCCGGCATTCCTTGGCTTGTCTGCCTCACTCCAGTCTCTGCCTCCGTGGTCCCATCACTTTCTCCTCTTCTGTTTCTATCTAATCTCGCTCTGCTTTTTTCCTATGAGGACACTAGTAATGGTATTTAAGGCCCACTTGGATAACATAGGATCATATCTGAAGAGCCTTAACTTAATCACATCTGTAAGGACCTTTTCCCCATATAGTCACATTTACAATCCCAGGGTTAAGACATGGATCTTTTAAGGGGTGTGTAGGGGGGCATTTTCAGCTTCCCACTGTACATTTATGTACTTGTTGCATAATTAAAAAGAAAAAGAATTTTCTGAAGAGTGGGCAGAAAACGATGCTCCTGGCTACTGCATGAAAACCAGGTAGGAGGTGATTGGACTTAGTTGGGTGAGAGGTGATAATATTCTGGATTTGGGAGGTGGTGATGGAGATGAGAAGAGGGGAAAGAATTAAGATACAACCTGGAGATAGTTTTTAGGAGTGGGTGGTGGGTCAGATTCGGAGGAAGAGGGACAGAGGAAGAAACAAGGATGACATATATTATGGCTTGAGACGCTGAGAGGGGCCATGTACTGAGATGGGGAACATGTGGGGCGGGCCAGTTTTGGAGGAGAACGTCAGCCATAGCATACTTGTAATATGCTAAGTATATTTTCAGCCTTTTGAAAAATGATCAGAATTACTAGGCTGAGAGAGTTTTAGTGTTTTAATAAATTGAGTGGTTTCTCATTGTGGGCTCTTAAAGTCTGGGAAAGGGGTTTGATAAGATCCCAAGGAAGGCAGAACATTTAGTAGATGGTTTGCAGAGCACCTGGTTCCTTCAGCAGATTGAGTGACACAAGGACAATTATAGACAACTAGTAGCCCATTTGCAGGAAGAATCCTGCAAGCGGCCACTGCGGCCACGTGCGCTGCCGCTGCCACTACTGTTTCAGCCGCCGCGCCTGCACCCGCGCGCCGCTGCCACCCGCCCCACCCCGCCCCGCCCCGCCCGGGCTTTCCCTCTGGCAGCCACCTTGCTTTCCGCTTTTCCTCCCTCTTCCTTCTAAGTTGTCTTCAGTCTTTACTCCTCCCTCCCTCAGAGTATGCAAATTAACTTCCATCTTTGTTGGGTAATTTGCATACTCGCCCTGATTGGCTGGTGGGTGTGGCTTTGGCTGGTGGGCGTGGCTTGGGCGTAGCAGAGGTGCGGTCAGTTTGCATATTACTGTTTTATTAGGTAGGATGACTGCTCAGATGACAACAAATGGAAGTGGGCAGGTCTAGTGTAGCCCCCCTCAACGTGACCTCTGGTGTTCCCTCTCCACAGTGACAGGAACTCTCATTTTATAGATCCCACCCATGGACATGATAGGACAAAGGGCTTACCGTTTGCATCTTCTCACCTTTTCACCCAATAGCAACCACACTTTATAAAAAATCAACTTGTTTTATTTTGCAAATTATGTCTTTCTGACCTACCAGGGGCCTTGGAGTCAGACAGAGGCAAGCTCTGCCGCCTACCCCTTGACTCTGAGCTTGTTACCCAATCTCTCCAGGCCTGTGCTTCCTCATGGGATTGCCGTGAAGGTCAGATATGTGCTCAGTAAATGTTTGATGTTATTACCACTACCAGCTCAGCTTCCTAGCCTTTGGATGTCTCCCTGTAGTTTACTTTTGTTTGGAAGTGCTAAAATATAACATTTCCTTCTTAATAAAAACCAACCAAATATAATCCTGTTACCTTTTTTTCTCCACTCTGGGCAAAGCCTTTAAAGATTGTTCATAAATGAACAATTGTAATATTCCTTCAGATGGCTTCAGCATTTTCTCTTCCAATAAGTATTCCTTTTTCTACCCTGTCTAGATAGACTCAGCTGCCGGTATCTGGGAAATGATTGCAAAACAGCCCACCTGCTTCAGTGTGAGTTCTCTAGATCCCCGAGGCAAAAATGGGGATAATTACTGAGGGGGATTATCTGAGAACAGTGATATCATCACCTAACCCTTCTTTAGGATTTCTTAGTGCAGACTTCGAAAACAAATCAGCAGAGAGCCTGTGAAATTTCATCATCCGTTTGGAGCTTTCTCTGTTTCAGAAGTTAAATAATGTCCTGATAATCTCTTTGGCCCCTACCCTCTCTTCTCACTTTTTATTTTTTTTAAGACAGCAAATCTAGCAAACAAATTCCACGCAATCACTGCTGTCATATGAATTACCAAAGGAGGTCTGGCCTAAGTTTGCAAATGAAGACAACCCAAACTGAATTTGAAAATAACTTATTTGTAAATGCTAAGTAGCTGAAGTACATGCCAGCTGTTTAAGGATAAAACATTTGTTATAGAAGGAAGAGCCTTAACCATCATAAGCTCTTATTTCTGTTTGTTTGTTTGTTTGTTTTTCTCTTTCTTTGCTCTTCAAGTGAAATGAGATTTTCCTAATGAATACGCTGACTTTAACAATTAGGTCCCCTTTTTCCCCGATGCTAAACTTCCCAGTTCCCAGGCTGCTTCCCTTCTGGGTGACGAACACTGTCCTCTCAGTCATGGGGGTTGAGGGCTCATCGTGAAGACAGAGGCTCCTCTAAGAAGGGGTTGTTTTCTTAAAGTGAGCTTTTGATCTGGTGTTAGGGAGACCTAGACCTGCCCTTTTCCCCCTCTTATTTCCTGACACAGCTGTGATGCAGTCTAAGAACGCCACATCCTTCAGGTCACAATTTAACTGTGTCTAACGAAACAGAAGCCATAGGTTTAGCTCTAATAGTGCGGGCACCGGCAACATCCGTATCACCTGGGAACTTGTTAGAAAGGCTAATTCCTGGGCCCCACCCAACATCTCCTGAATCAGAAAAACCAGGGCTGGGGCCAGCCTCTCTGCCCTTTAACATGCCTTTTGGGGAACTCTGAGACATGCTGAGGTGTGAGAGCCACAGGTCTGGTTCTTGCAAAACTTTAAATCCATTTATTAATTAAAAGTTATCTGTTCTCTCACTTCCCAGTTACACTTTTAGTGATACACAAATTGGACAAACAGAATCAATGCCAGGCAAGGTGTTTGGTTTGGGCAGGTCCCCCCTTATGGCTGGCAGAAATGCCCCTCCTGTGGTCAGACCTCTCAAAGCAAACATCTGGAAACTTTATTTCTATATCTTCAGCCTGGATGAGTGGGTGGTAGAGGGGAGAGAAACTATCCCTTTTCTGTTTGGAAATATTTAGCTTGAGTGATATGAAGATTTCTGGAGATCTGTGACAAGATCAAAGACCATAAATTGTTGAACAGTGGTTGTACTTTTGTGGAATTACTTAAAGTATCATAATTGCAGTTCAGCTTCCCATCCTTCATTTTCGAGTCTGGAATTCTGTTGGGAGCTTTCATAATCACTCAGGAGTATAATATTACAGGCTGGGTATAAAAATATCTTTTTAATGACTAGCAAATTAGTGAAATGTCTTGACCTGAGTGGAGACCAAATAGAAGGCAGTGTTTTTATGAAGGGCAGGGGGAGACTAAACTGTCACCACATTGTTATTCTTGTTGAATTATCCACTCCTTAAAATGTCCATTGATTAGATAAAATTTGTAACACGGTGCATCAGTATGTGATGAGGGACCATGGGGCCTACGGAGGGGTCTTGGAACTTCTAGAGTTTTGTTTTGGTTTTAATGTTAGCATGCAGAGTCTGAAAGTCAGCCTCAGGTGACTGATCCCATGGATCCCATGTGGACAGTTCTGAGGACTCTTCTCCTGATCAGGACAGTAAAACCAGTGGGCTCAGAGACCAACTCCCCACCCCCAACCCCTACCCCCCAAAAAAGCTTCCAAAACACTAGGCAAATGGGCCCCTTTACAGTTCCCCCTGTAAATCAAATAACTACCTGCTACACATATTTTCCAGTTTGTTATAACGTCTCTAACATTTAACCTAAGGAGTCGTAAATGGAGCTGTGTGGATTTATGTTTCGAAATAGCATGTATTCTCTGCACAACCAAGGCAGAACAGGTTTTGCCAAGTTTATAACCTCACAGGTTGAGCGTTCTGAACCAAAAACTTGAAATTCTTGTGGTGTCAAGACTATTTGCAAAAGCAGCTGAGAATCTAAAAGATATCTCTCTTGACATCAGTTAACTCTTTCAGAACCAGGGTCCTAATGAATTAATTTTAAACCAGTCAACCTCAGATGTGCCCTAGTTGCCTTGGAATACACATGCATTCAAAGGGAAGGGTCATGTGCACCTACTAGTAATTAGCTCAGGCGTTTGAGGCTTTATTGACTTTATGCCCACTTTTTAAAAAAATTAGAAATAATTAATGCACACCAAGTGTTTTCTATTCAATGGGTCAAGGACAAGAAAGTAAGACTACAGAATACTGTTTGCATTATCTTTTAACCCATTGTGCCTAGGCCTGTGCAGACTTACTCAAGGAAGATATTCCATGCTGAAAGCTGGAACATTTTGGTCAATTTTCCCCAAAGGGTCTGGCATTGTGATGCAAATGGCTAGTTGTTTCTTTCAGAGGACTGCCCTATACTCCTAAACCTGCGGATGCCCTGGCTCTGAGGATGAAGAAAGGCCACTCCTGCCTGCCTTCTCTCTTGCCCTGTCACTCTCTCCCTTGCCTATCAGTAACTTCTCTGTTAGCCATAGGTGACCCCAGGAAGCCATGACCAGGTGGGTCTTGTTGATCCAGAGGCAGTCAGAGTCAGACCCGTGATTCTCACGCCCACGTGGGATGATCACAGGCACCCAGGAGAGAAGGGACGTGGGAGTTCACCTAGTTCATTTGGTCCATTTAGAGGAGCTCAGAGAGATTATCCAGAGACTCTTAGAAAGCCTCTGGTGACTCATTTCCCAGGAAGGGCTTGTTTGTTTCCCCCTCCCATTCTACAACAGTAGCTTTGTACTAAAGCATCTTAACCCACATCATCTCAATTAATCCCTCTGTTTACATATTTCAATTGGCTAATGGAGCCCAGATTTAGAACTAGGGCTTTGATTCTAAGTTTAACTTCCCACTATGCTCTGCTGCCTCTTATTAAGTCCTAAATACATAGCAACTACTATTTGGAGGGTGCCTCCCAGTTCAGGGGCATTCTCATATAAAACCTGGTAGATGTAACCCTCCCATGAGTGCCCCATGAAGTGTGTGCATTAACTATGTTTTACAGATTAGGAATTTGAGGCTTGAGAGATTATAAACTACTTGTGTGAAATCACCCAGCTCTGAGGTGAAGTTAGGATTTGAACTTAGCTTCTTCTTATGGCCATTGCAAAATCCATTTTCCTTCCATGTTTCTATAGATTCCTTGCTGCCTAACCCAAAGGTCATCTGCCATTATTGTTTATTCTTACCCTTTCTTCTACAGATTCAAATCACCTCCCAGCCACCCCAAAAGTTAACACATAAGAGAACAGAAACACAGCAAACATGTTTTCTTGGATGGTCAGTGCAAAACCTACTTGAATTCCAAGTGGAGAGTGTGTGAATTCGAACACTGGGTTTAACATAAAAGGTCTGTAGATTACATTGTGACACTCCAGCCACTCAGAAACTATACCTCAACTCTTCTCTCGTGGTCTACCCATTTTATCATCATGGTGATAACCTTGCCTTCTGTATTCCTCAAACTCTGAGGAAAATGATCGCATAACCAGAAGACAGTGTCACCTCTTTTGTAGTTGGTTTAGCTTCCATGTAGTGTAACTGTAAGGAGCAGTTTAATCAAGACGTCAAATTTCTATTAGGAAGTACACAAAGCAGGAATTCTGAAATGTCTAGGGATGACCTGAGATCCTATTTCAAGAGTCAGATGGCAAAGGGAGGAGGTGGGGACAGCATAGGTCTGCAGAGCTAGATCCGGGTCCATACCCTAGTTTTGCTAGTTGCTACCTGTAGGATATTAGGGAAGTTACTTAAATTCTCCAAGTTTTAGTTAGTTCATCTACAAAATGCAGAATACCTACTCTGTAGGGATATAAGGAATATTAATTACACAACGTAGTGTAAAAAAAACTAAAATGATACGTATGCTCAAGAAATGTTAGTTCTTTCTCTTCATTCCCTTTCCTCTCTCCTGTAGGATAACCCAGCGTGCTCCCCCCCCCCCCCCCCACACACACACACACTCTCTTTCTCTCTCTCTCTCTGTTGGAGGATAACCCTTCCAGGGTACATTGGTTTGCTAGAGCTGCTGTAGCAAAATTCTGGAGGCTTGAAGTCCAAGTTCGAGGTGCTGACAAGGTTGGTTTCTTCCAGGGCTGTGAGGAAGTCCCAGGCCTCTCCCCTAGTTTCTGGTAGCTTACTGACAATCTCTGGCTCTCTCTGGCTTGTGGCACTATCACCCCATCTCTGCCTTCATTTTCACAGAACATTCTCCTTGAGTGTCTGTTTCCAAATTTCCTCTTTCATAAGGACACCAGTTATATTGAACTAGAGGCCCAGTGCACGAATTCATGCACGGCTGGGGTCCCTTGGGGTGGCCTGAGGAGATAGGGCCCCAGCTCTTGCCCCCAGCCTCACACCCCCGCAGCCCCGCCTGGCACCCTGCCTTGGCCTGGCATCGCCCCCTCACCTGCTCCACCATCCTGCCTATGGGGCAATCGATCAGGGCCGGGCCCCCGCCCAGCTCCCTCAGTGCCTGGGAGCTGGGCTGCGACCCCACCCCCTGCTGCTGGTCGCTGTCTGTGGGGCGATTGGGCCCCTGCTCACACCCGCCTTGACCTGGCGCTGCCCGCTCACCTCCTCCACCATCCCGCCGTGGTCCAGCTCTCATCAGGGCCCATCGGGTCCAGCAGCACCTCCACTGCCACCCGCTGCCAGCACGGCATCACCAATGCCCACCATGTTCCACGCCACCCCCTGGTGGTCAGCGCAGATCATAGTGAGCGGTCGAACGACGGCCGGAGGGGACAATTTGCATATTAGGCTTTTATTATATAGGATTAGGACCCACCAAATGACCTTACTTTAATTGGGTAACCTCTGTAAAGATCTTATCTCCAAATAAGGTCACACTCTGAGCTACTGAAGGTTAGGGCTCTTATGAATGTGGAGGGGACACAATTCAACCCATAGCACAGGGTGGGTAGGGATGGTGCTGGTTGGAGAAGGAGCAGTAGAATGGATTAGAATTTGAATGTTCATCTGGGGATTTTGTCTGTGTTAGCTGCAGGCTGATTTAGCTACATAGTGATTTCCTTTATATCATGGCCCCTTTGGGAAAAATGGAGTTACTGCAACAACAGCAGGAAATAAATTTCTAGTGAGCCACAGGGACAAGCCTCATCCCTGTAAGTATTAACGCTGACTTGGCACACACACTTTAAGATGGGGCAGCCAGAGTGAAAATTGTGTGCAGAGCTTAAGAAATGGCTGAAGGTAAGCAGTATACCTCCAGAGAGCAGAAAAGTTGAAAAGAACTGGTTTTGGTATAAATTTTTGGTTGACATCATATAGCCCCTTTAAATGCAATCATAAGATTATGGCATTTTGTGGGTGACACCTTTTACTCAGCATGTAACAGGAACATTAATGTAATCTTGCTTGATTCCTAAAACAACTTATAAGGTAGCTTTTTATAAATAAGGAAACTGAGGCACAGAGAGTTAAGAGACTTGTGGGTCATTTGGCTTTAAATGCTCTTTCTTATGCCAGAGTTGCCCTCATTGAGGGACTTCCCTGGGTGACGGTCCAGGGAAAACATGTCCAGCTACAGTAGCACTGGAATTTAGCAAGCATCTCTGCCTTGACAAAAATTACAAGACCTCTCGCATGTCACAGGATAGCCCAGGGGAGACTATTCCAATCGCAGCTAAGCCAATCTGATCATCCATGGTTTGTCTACACAGTAGCGCAATTGGCAGAAACAGAGGAGTGTTGGTTACTCTGATTACAGTGACTTTGGGGACCATGACTGATCAGTTTAGACCAAAATTCCAGCCACGATCATTCTGGAAACTTGCACCACCGTGGTGAATGTAGAAATAGTCACAGTCAGAAATTGCATTCATCGCACATACATTTTGTTTATTATTGGAACTCGAATGGACTCGTGGTTTTGACTTTCCACAGTTACCATTACACCTAAGATAGAAGTTCCATCCTGCTGTGGAGTGAAGCCATCCCCTTGACTGCTTTCAAGTCATGGCTTACGCTCTGCATAAAATCATCAGTGACGGGCTTGGTAGGTGCTCTTTAGATATCTAATCCAGGTGGCAGAAAATGGCATCTCCCTCGTTCTAACATCTGTGGACAGTGTTGCTGTTAAGGACTCTTCCATTGTTACTTTCTAGAGCTTTCTGGATTTCTCTATTGTTTTGAGACTTAAATGCATGAGAGTCCCCTGAGAAGTCCTTATCTTGGAGGAGAATGCTACAGTAATTGTCAGCAGAAGTTCGAGAGGCTGCATCATTCCGCTTTGCCATGTTCAATCTAGCCCGCCTGTCACTGTCCCTGTGCAGAAAAAGAAAGGGCCTGAGACATAATCAGGCCCCAAATCATTTTTTCCTTTCTTAGATTTTAAGTTTCAGTGGGAACCAGTGGCCTTACAATTGGATAGAGCCACGTATTCAGTGCCACAGAGGCAAGATTTTGTTGTTCGCTTACCAGACATGGTGATTTGGTATTTTGTGATGTGGTGATGCCTCTGGTGTATATTTTATCCTTGGAGATTTGACAAAGGTACAAGGTGAAAGTGTTCACATGGGATGTTCAGGTACCACACAGGCTCCTGCCATTTCTCCTTTCCTTGACTCGGTCTCAGATTTAAGCTGACATTCCTAGCCACATGGGGTCCTGGTGGCAGCTGCAAGGCCCAGATGTCCAGCTGGGGAAATGTGGCCCATATCCTGTTCATCCGACAGACGTGTGAGTCTGGGACAAGGCAAATTGGCAGCTGAGTTGTCGCTCCTCATATTCCTTTAAGTTGGTCATGAGTGGGTATGTTGGGAGTTTCCAAGCTGTTTTTTCACATGCAAGATATAGTAATGAAAAATAGAAGTGAATTTTGTCTGTTCAAACCTAGAAATGTTTTTCTATTGAGCTAATGGTCAGTGGTGAAGAACAGATTTGAAGTAACTTTTCCCAAATAATTGACTGTCTAAATGAGAAAGAACAACATTTAAATTAATAGAAAAACCAAACCTAACTAATAAATATAATGTGAGCGACACAGGAGAATGTGGGTTGTAAGTAGGAATATTTAGAACTGATAAATGATTTAAAATATTTACAAACGACGTCAAAAGCTTGACCTGTAGTTTATGCTAAAGGAGATTCACAGCCTTAGAAACCAGGTCTTCAACATTGAAGCATAATAGCTCACTTTCACCCTACCAGCTTCCACTGCCTTCACACTTAGATTTCATGTGCTGCCAATAAGAGGGTCTTTTTCAAAGAACTTATATGCATATATGCATAACCCATGGACACAGACAAGAGTATGGTGAAAGCCTGGGGAGGGGCTTGGAGAGTGGTGGAAGGGGATCAGCGAGGGGGGTAAGGGGACATATGTAATACTTTCAACCACTAAGATATATTTTAAAAAGGAGGGTCTTTTCCACATATTGATTATTTATACAAGACTTACTCAGATGCCATTTTAATAAAATGTTTCTGAGATCTTTATTGATTTGGGAATCTATTCATATCTCTATCAGTTTCATTGAAATCTTTTGTTTTTTTAACAAGTTGTTAGTGACTGATCCAACAATCAGGAGAACATAGGTTATGATTTACAACTGCAGTGTCCAGTACAGCAGCCACTAGAAATGTGTAACTATTTAAATTGAAATTAAATTAAATTAAAAAATAATTAGTTCGTGTATTGGACGCACAGACCTAGAACCTTTCTGTCGTTGCAGAAAGTTTTACTGGACAGCTCTGATCTAGAAAGCTTCTTGCTCTTTTGAATCTAGAACCTTTGAACAACTGCCTGCCTTTTGTTAGCTTCCTCCTCAGTCCAGAAGATAACAGAGAAGCAGGGCTGCATTGTCAGAGAGGAAAACATCAAATAGCTCTTACTTGTGGAACACATGATTCTCCACTGTTCCGCAGTGTTTGAATGGTATGGTAGCTACAAGTTCATGGCGAATCTGTATCATTATTGAGAACTGGCATCTATGACTCATCTATGTGGTCCCTGCTGCCCTAAACCAAAGGCTAGAGAACTTTTCTCTAAAGGGGGCAGATGGTAAAATATTATAGGTTTTGTGGGCTCTACTACCTCTGTTTTGACCACTCAGCTCTGCCTGCCACTGGTGTGCAAAAGCAGCCATTAAAGATGGGTATAAAAAGGATGTAGCTGTGCTCCAATAAAGCTTGCTTGACAAAAATGGGTGGGGGGTGATAGTTTGCCCACTATCATAGAATATTTTTATATTCTGTGTCCCAGGATTTAATCAAGGATGTAGTTAATATATTGGCTAAGGCTAATCAATGCTTGCTCACTTATCCTCATTCCAGGGCTATGATTAAAATGTAGTCAGCCATCCATTTTTAAGCTTGCTTTCTTTGGGAATTTGCCCAGATAATACATGTTGTTAGTCGCCCTACAATGTCTGCCTTTGACATTCTATAAATTTTAGTTTTCTATGTAACTTAGAGTGCCAACCTCAGGGTAGCAAGAATCTTAGCAAAAAAAAAAATGGGCCTTGGAGCCCATCCGGCATGGCTCAGTGGTTGAATGTCAACCCATGAACCAGGAGGTCATGGTTTGATTCCGGTCAAGACACATGCCTGGGTTGTGGGCTTGATCCCTGATAGGGGCATGCAGGAGGCAGCCAATCCACGATTCTCTCTCATCATTGATGTTTCTGTCTCTCTCTCCCTCTTGCTTCTTCTTTGAAATAGGTAAAAATATGTATTTTTTAAAAATGGGCCTTGGAGAACATGCATGAATGTTGTTAGGCTGAGAGGTTTTTGTTTGGTTGGTTTTTGTTGTTATATTAAGGTCACTGTTGCATGAAGATGGTATATAAACTAGTCAGGACTGATCCTACTTCAAGATGCTTTTGAAAGAGATGAGCTACTGCCCTGCAGTAGCCACTCTGTGCTTTTCCTCATCAGCATCAAATGGTTCTGGAAGTCATTCCAGAAAGCCCAGCCTGGCACCTGCCCGTTCTGCCCCTCCAGGGATCTAGAAAGCCCCTCCTTCCCTGTTGTCTCTTCCACTTAAAATGGCTAGAATATCTGTTTCACACCCTGAGTCAACAGTGTGCATTATTTTTATAAAATCTGAAATGTGTCTACATTAATCATCTTTTTTGGAACATTGAATCTCTTAATGAGTCTCCAGCCCCATTTTTCTGAAACCTAGGTTTCCCTTTCCACCCTTCTTTGTGAAGTGTCTTGGACTCTTCACTTACTTTATGGGTGGGGAATTCTTCACTAAGGGATGGGAGCCTGAATACCAGTTGACCCTCGAGAGTGTTGGGAATGATCCCATCTTATGCACACACGCCTTGGACTGGATACAAATGATAAAACTGAATACTAAGGTCACATGCTGCAAGGCTGCCATTAAAACTCGTCTGAAGCAAACACCTATCAATCTTAGTGAAGTGTGTGTCCAATACAGTCCTGTGGCATAATTATGCGTGAACTTCAGAGCCTTTGTTGTGTTTGCAAAATGCATTACAGAGGCAACTCATCACCTGACTTTTATGTTTTCAAAGGAGATTGTTTCTGTGCAAAGGGATCCAGTCAGCTCATATGGATCTTTCCTTTGATCTGCCTAACATTTCCCAAAATGCCACCTTGACCCTCTTAGATCCCTAAAAGAGCAGAGGGTTTCAAAGTGCTCCTTGTGCTTGCCCAGGAAGGAGTCCCAGCCTGGGCATTTACGTGATATTCGCGACACATCAAGGATAGCTTTTTCTTTCTAATTGTGATTCAGTGGAATGCCAACCAGAAGTTTAAAAAAAACACACACACAAACCACATTACAAAGCATAAAGCTTTATGATTAATTACCTTGAGCTGAGATATAATTTAAACATATTGACTTGTCTGAAATAAGTGCCAGACAGTGGGGCTGGGGAGACAGGAAGTGCCCGGGTGAGACTGCTGAAACAGGCTGGAGGAGAAGTCAAAGGGGGGTAAGGACATCATCATTTAACTGTTCTCCATGCCGGGCAGAAAATGGCCACAACTGCTGATGGTCAGTGGAATCAAAGGGATAAATTATGGCTGAGCCCTGCCTTTGAAATTAACGGAAAGTTAGTCGATACTTCAGCTTTGCACAAACGTAAAAAAATGGTTCTGAGACAATCCATTACAAATGATTTCTTTTCCCTTTCATACACATGATCTGTGCAGAGATTTCTCTGAGGGGCTGGAGCTGCTTTGCTAATTCCCAGCCTCCTTGTTCTGAACTGGTGGGGGTTCAGAGTCCCTGCTTGGCTGAGGCCCTGGCTGGAGGCAGAATGGCACCCGAGGTGGAGATGGGCTGAAAATTCCTCAGCATGAATGAAGCCTTAAGATCGGCACGATGGCCCTATATTTGGAGAACCAGGCTGCTTGCTCCCAGTGCTTCCCGTAGCTGGTCTGTGAGAAAGAACAAAACTGATTTCTTTGCAGCAAACTGGGACCAGATGCATTTCTCTGTGTAGAAAGTTTAGAAATCCAACCAGCTGCTTTCAGTTTTTGATAATGGATTATGGTGTCGAGGGGCCTGCGCTAACTTTGATACCCATGCATAGAAAGCAGAATGTGAGTGTTTGGGCTAACCTTACCGGTGGATTTTCAACACACCCGGGGCATCTGCGATTCAGAGTTCCCTTGAAGCCGAGCGTAACTGTTTAATGCCATCTGGGTAACAGCGATGTCATCCAAGGAAGCTTGGCTGCACGCAGAGCCCCACTCATCCCTTAGCTGGCTCCATGGTCCTTGGAGAGGGTCTTCAGTTCAGCACTGAGAGCCGCGTGTCCTGAAGTTTCTGGAGAGTTTGGGATCCAGCCTGCTGCTCTTCTCCCTCATTGAGGCTCCCTTGAAGCCTGCAGCTGTGCAAAAATTTTACACATGCAGTGAGAGTAGCAGCATTTACCTTTTGGCTGGCTTTTCAAAGAAGCTCATCTCTGATACTAGATCCCAAGCTCCAGGCCATGGTGGAGAAGACCTGTGTAGGTGAATTCACCCTTCCTGAGGGGAGAGGGCGCCCATCAGCTTCTTGAAGTCTCTGGCCAAGGCCAAGTGTAATGTTGGGCTTCTGAAGGCATCTTGTCTTTCAAGTCAGAGAGCTCGGAAAGCCATATAGAACTCAGAAAACATTCCAGAAGGATTTCATAAACTGATGGCATAATGTAAAAAGGAATTTGGCTGTCATATTTGATAAAATTTTGGATAAAATACCTATGTTAGTATATGTGTATTTAACTGGAGATTTATTAAGATTTATTTTAAGAGATTGATTGGCTCACATGATCTTGGAAGCTGGCAAGTGTGAAATCTGCAGGGTAGGACAGTTGGCTGAAGGCAGACTGTTGACAGAATGCCCTCTTCCTCAGGGGACCTCAGTCTGTTTCTTTTAGGGTATTTAACTGATTGAACAAGGCTCACCCACACTATGTAGGATAATCTGATTTACTCAAAGTCTACTGACTTTTCATGCCAATCTCCAGCTGGTGTTTGACCAAATATCTGGATACTATGGACTAGCCAAGCTGACACGTAAAATTAACCATCACATCCCAAGTATAAGAATATTTACATTTGTTTTCCCCTGAATACCAAAGGAACTGGAGTGCAAAGGAAGAAGTCTCCATATCACATGAGTTGGTAGAACCAAATGCATTCATCACAAATGAATATATGCACACACATACATATGTGTACTCACACATACACACGCACATGCACACACACACCCCTATGCACCTCAAGCTCAGCCATGTACAAACACAAATGAGCGTCAGGGCAAAAGCAATCAGTGAAGAAAGGAAATCAAAAGTACATAGCCCCCCGTGTCCCATACATTTCCTCTGTCTGGATGAGAAATGGAAAAATTGGTTCTGGAAACTCCACAACCTTCACCCTTTGCTGTTGGAATATCCTAAGGTGAAAGTCTCCCTTTTGTTTCTGAAAGTCCTTAAGGATGATGGATCACCATATGAGAATTCTCTTCAAAGAATTCTAACTTAATTTTAAAGTGCAATAGTGATCTTCATTCCAATGGGGAAACTTTGGTCTGAGAAATGACCAAGATTTTTTTTGGAGGTGTGTGTGTGTGTGTGTGTGTGTGTGTGTGTGTGTGTTGAATTAGATATACTTTTATAGTAAAACTTAATACTAAACAGCAGGCTTTCTTCTTTTTCTAAGTATGTAGAAGAAAGTATAGCAAACATTTGGTGATGTTGCAAAAAGCTACCCAACAGTTTTCTTCCTCTGACTTTTGGCTAACATTTGGGCTGGTATTCTGTAGAGTTAGCCTCTCACTATTTCTTTATGTCTAGGCGTAAGATACAAGTCCCGGGGCCTATGGCCACCCCCTGTGCAATGGTATTTTTAAATCTGGTTATAATTCACTACTCTGGCCACTTCTGTAAGATTCCTGCAGGGAATGAGACTATATGATTTGTAAGGTTCTCTCCCAGGCCCAAACCTATTGATTCTGTTCTCAACTAAACAGATTTCAGCCACCCTGCATATTTAATGGTTGCAGGATCCACAGCCTTTACAATCAGAATCAAAGATACACAGATGATCTTCACATTAGAAAAAAAATAAAGTCTACCAGGAGCCACTAAGCCACTGGCTAGTTGTTCCTTGAGTAGCGTTGCTAGATTTTGCAAATAAAAATCTATGACATCAGTTAAATTTGAATTTCAGCTAAATAACAATTTCTTAATATAAGTGTATTCTATGCAATACTTAGCACACCTTTATGCATTTAATGTTCATCTGAAATTCAAATTTGACTAAAAATTCTGTATTTTATCTGGTAATCATGTCCTTGAGGTGTTCTGTTTTGCCTGTACTTGGGATGGCATGGGTCTCATTTTGTTGCTTGTGGATTTGTCTCCCAAGTCATTTTCCCATGACAACATTTTTATTTCCCACTATTCTACAGAGTTTCTTGGAGTCTCTGATGTTTTTCTATCTTGGCATGTCTTCTTGCTTTCAAGTCACTGCCCTGGCTTTATCTCCACCTGGAATATTTAAATTATCAATTTTAATTCTTTCTTAGTTTTTCCTGAAATGCCAAGAGGATTTCAGAGCAGCAGAGATTCTGTGTTGTGAAAAGGGGCTGTAAATGCAAATCCATTCAGTAGCCATTAGTGATATAAATATTTGAAGCAGGACAGGTGCCATCCAATAGATAATAGTGGAGTCTGTGTCCAACGGCAGAGTACAGGCCCTTCCTAAAGACATTTCCAAAAGCTTTATAAATCACTGTGCTGGCTAAACCAGGAAATTCTGCTTACCTAATGTGCTGCAATCTTGCATCTCATGGTTTAAGGCAAAGTACTTCCCAAAGTCTTTTCTTTGGAACATTAGGCCTTGCAAAATATTAAAATAAGTTTAAGAAACATTGAGTGTCCCCTAAAGTATCAATGGAAAGCTCAGCAACTAGTCCTAATTTCCAAAAAGCAGGAATGTAAGATTGTCTGCTTTAACCCCAGAGCTTAGCATATAGAAGCCTCTCAATAAATATGTGTTGAATGAATAAATGAAGAATTAAGTCTTAGTTTATTCTCCCCTGTCTCATTCATCATGAGAAACCGATATTTTAAATATAAACTTTGGATGAAAACCAAGCTGTAGAAGATTGTTAAAGATTCTTGTGGTTGAGAAATTAATTGAATTTAACATATGATACCTAAACTTTGAACCTTGGTCTTGCTAGCTGAATCTGGTCCTGGGATGTATTTTATTTGGCAAATGCAGTATTTTAGAAATATGTGACTTTTCATGACTTGAGACAGACATGAGTCCATGGCTCACCAATGTTCCGACTATTTCCTACTGTCTCATTGGCTCTCTCCCCTTATATCACTTACCTGGCCTCTGGAGGCATTTGCATCTCATTGTTAGGGAATGATTCCTCAACAGATTTTGTTATAAGACAGTTTTAGGTTTAGAGGCCCAGATCTTTCATGTATGACTAACTGTATGACTTTGGACAAGTTATTTCCCTAAGCCTCAGGTTCCTCATTTGCAAAAGAAAAACAAACAAACAAAAAAACAACAACAAAAAACCCTGCTGATGATAATAGTACTTACTTCATAGAGTTGTTAAGTTTATCACATAATATAATAAATGTAAACTGCTTAGCACACTTTTGGCACACAGTAAATGTCCTACAGATGTTATTTATGTAATAATAATAGTTGTTATTTTTGTTTTGGTTTCACATTTATGAAGGCTAGGTTCTAGAATTAACAGAATGACTTTCAAGAAGCCCAGAAATCAGAAGGTATCAATCTTTTCAAAGTCTAGAAAGAAGACAGATGATGAGTTAATATATTTGTCTATTGTTTAGTTTTGCTCACTGATGTATTCCAAGTACTAGAATTGTGCCCAACATGTAGTAAATTCTCAATGAGTATGTAGTAAAATAAATGAATGAACTGTAGACGACTTCATTAGGATCACAAAACCTCATGAATTTCAGTGGCTTGGCTTCTTCTAAGTAATCTCTAGGCTTGGACAATCAAGTGTTTTGATGAAGACAGTATATGGAGCCAAGGTCTACATATAAAATACCCAAGAATGCCTCCAAGATCTTCACTGATCCCTAGAACTTCTTTTGTAACCCCTCATACTTTGACTCAGGGCTCATCTGTGTGAGCAATAGAATACAGCAAAAGTGATAGAGTGTGATTTTCAAGGCTCAGTTAAAAACATGTATTGCAGCTTAAGTTTTGGTCTCTTGTATTACATGCTCTGGGGAGAAGCCTTCTATTTTATATATATATATATATATATATATATATATATATATATATATACACACACACACATATATATATATATACATATACATATATATATAATATTTTATTTTTACATTAAATTTATTGGGGTGACATTAATTAATAATCATATAGGTTTCAAGTATACAATTCTATGAAATATCATCTGTATATTGCATTGTGTGCCCACCACCCAATGTCAAATCTTTTGTTTTGTTTGGAGAAATAAACAGAAGTTGAATTGCTGGATCATATGGCATCTGTATATTTACTTTTTTGAGGAAACTTCATACTGTTTTCCATAGTGGCTGCACTAATTTATAAGTCCACCAACAATGTATGAGGGTTCCCTTTTCTTCATATCCTTGACAATACTTGTTGTTTGTTCATTTATTGATAATAGCCATTCTGACAGGTATGAGGTAATATCTCATTGTGGTTTTAATTTGCATTTCCCCAATGATTAGTGATGGTATGCATCTTTTCATATGTTTGTTGTCCATATGTATGTCCTCTTTGGAGGAGTGTCTATTCAGGTCCTCTGCCCATTTTTCAATTGGATTGTTTGGAGTTTTTTGGTATTAAGTTGTATGAGTTCCTTATTTATTTTGGATATTAATGCCTTATTGGATGTTTCATTTGCAGATATCTTCTGAGGTACTTGTTCTCCCCAGATGATTCTAACATGCAGCAAACTTTGAGAATCACTGTGTTAAAATATCTTTGCAATGATCATGAAGTTATGGAACACTGAAGCGAATATCTTCTCCTATTGAGTAGGTTGTCTTTTCATTTTTAATGGTTTCTTTCACTGTACAAAAACTTGTTAGTTCAATATAGTCCCATTTGTTTACTTTTCTTTTGTTGCCATTGCCTGAGGAGACAAATCCAAAAGAGCAGTGTTGAAGAGTTTACTACCTATGTTTTTTACTAGGAGTTTTATGGTTTCAGGACTTCTAATTCTATGGTGAATAGAAGTGGTGATAGTGGGCATCCTTGTCTCCTTCCTGACCTTATAGGAGTAGTTTTCAGCTTTTGATCATGGAGAATATTTGCTGTGGATTTGTCATATATAGCCTTTATTATGTTGAAATATGTTCCTTCTATATGCACTTTGTTGAGTTTTTATCATAAAAGGATGTTGAATTTTGTCAAATACTTTTTATGCATCAATTGAGTTCATATGGTTTTTATGTTTTATTTTGTTAATGTGATGTACCACATTAATTTATGTACAGATGTTGAGCCATCCTTGCATCCCAGGGGTAAATACTACTTGGTCATGGTGTATAATCCTTTTAATGTATTCTTTGAATCCAGTTTGCTAATATTTTGTTGAGAATTTTTGAATCTATGTTCATCAAGGATATTGGCCTGTAATTTTCTTTTTTGTAATGTCTTGTCTGGTTTGGTATCAGTATAGTACTGGATTCATAGAATGAGTTTAGATTCACAGTATTTTTTAGACTCAAAGGAGTTTATTGAATGTGGCAGGTAATATGGTAATGTAATGTGCTATGAAATATCAGCCAGTATTTTCTATGACTTATCTGGGTGCTCCCTAAAGAGCCCACCAGAGTGTCTTTTAGGTAGTAAGTGTCTGAGGAATATTTGCTGAATTGAATAAAACATCTTAATATTTAGGGACATATTATATATGAAGGCACAAATGCACAGTCATAATTGTATATTTTGGTCATGGAGAAGTTGATGTGCTCCATCTGTTCCAGAATATTGGGGGCAAAGTAATTCTTCTGGCAGTTTAGCATGTTTTCCCTTCTGAAGACTCTGCAACTGTATGCCTTTGGTTCAAATGCTGTAGTCCCTCATGTCTGAGAAAGCAAAAAGTTGGGTTTGGAGGATCATGTGCAAAGGTAGGATGATGTGTCTTCTCCTTGGGGCATTAGAGACAATTCACAGCTTTGGAAAACCACCATGTTGAATCATGATGACCTCATACTCTGTTTCACCCTCCCTGTTCTGTGTGTGTGTGTATGTAATGTTTAGTATTTATGTTTTCCTGTTTACTAGGGCTATTTATTTGAACACAGGAGCTTTGCTGCTTATGAACACATCATCCCTGTTCACCTGTGGTCTTAATTCTGAGTTTATGAAATCATCAATTGCCATGGAGACGATCATGATTTCTCAAGCTGAGCATAGTAAGTTCAGGTGTGTAATCAACTGGAGGAGCAGTTGGACTGGTAAGCAATGAAGACCCTATTATCATGTAAATGTTCTTAGCAATCAAAACCACAGAAGGAGAGACATATAATGTAAAGACTCTGGCACATCAGCCTCCACTGCGTTGCTCAACATGAGCCCTCTCAAAGCTTTCCATAAAGGACTTGTGTCTTGTTAACACAGCTGGTAAGAGGTAGAAGAAGAAAACACAACAAAATGATCTTTTTTCTTTTTCTTTTTGAGCAGCAGAATCCAAACACTTTGCTTTAAAGGGCCTGATTAGTGAGTTTGTAAAATATCTAAACCTCTTGAATTGTTAAATGTTAACACTTGGTTTTGTTTACCCACCTTTCCTTCTTCTTGTAGTACCTGAAATTAGTGCTTCTCAAACTAACTGTACACGTGAGCCACCTGGGGGTGTTTTTAAAATATGGGTTCTGAGTGCACAAATCTGGAATGGGGCAGGACTCTGCACTTTTAACAAGCTACCAGGTGATGCTGATGCCCTTGGCCCTCAGACCGAAAGAAGTAATGAGGACTTTGAAGTCAGAACCCAAACTTTAAGTCAAAATAAGGATCTAATGGGTGAAAAGCTTCCAGGAGGACTTACCCTCTGGTTACTAATAATATTACTCTGTTTCCCAAATTCTAAGCCATATTTCTCCACATTTTAAGTTTTCTGAAATTGGTGTGTGGCATTCATATAAAACAAAAGTACAATTGCTGAGCAGACAAGTAAGTTGTGACATATGGGTTGCTATCTGAATATGTGTGAAATTTGTGGTTGTTAGAACTTGTTCATCCATTTGTCACCTCAGTTATCTGCATTGGTAGCAAGCAGCACATGGGGGTCAAATTTTAACTTACATTTGTTCACTGATACTTTCATATAGCACTTGGTTCCACATTGAATTCATCTGGAAAACTTTAAAAAATATTGAAGCCTGGGTCCCAGACCCAGAGATTCTGAGGCACTTGTTCTCCCCAGATGATTCTAACATGCAGCAAACTTTGAGAATCAGTATGTTAAAATATCTTCACAATGATCATGCATTTACATAACATTGAAGCAATATGTGATTGTGCTTATGTCAAGCCATGTAAAGCAGGATAAATTGGCACATATCATAGAAGAGATCATAGACTTCTCAAAGATCAGAGAGGCTGGTTGAGCAGGTCTCCGAGCCAGGTGGGTTCTGAGTGCACAAATCTGGAATGGGGCAGGACTCTGCACTTTTAACAAGCTACCAGGTTCTCAATGGAAGCTTCCTGACTTTGTTGCAGAGATGTTGTTCCATATCTAGTGAAATAGCAAAACTGGGAGTTTACCCAAGTCAAAAATGCAGATGAAATCCTGGTTTAATTTAGTATACCTCAAAATTATGCCAACCCTGAGGAGGTAGAGGTCAAAAAAACCACATGTTGTGACACCAAGCATGGCCACATATGGCCAAAAAGGTTCCACAATTTCTTTCATCTCTAATGTGAAGAATGCTGGGGCTTAAACTTAGATTGTAATACTGAAAAAGAAAGGGTCCTTGTTACAAGAGGGATGTTTTGTGGGTCAGCTGAAGACAAGGTTTCAGCTGCTGTTGATGGAGTAGCTGAGCCGTCCGAGTCCCGCCTCTCTGTTCCTGTGACACCTTCTTTGATGGTGTGGCCTCCATCCTCCAGAGAATACCTGAGAAAAGGGTATGAGAGGCTGATGTCCCAGTGAGATAACATTCAAAACTGGAGGTTCTCACCTCGGAATCACAATTTCTTTCTTTGGTGCATTTTTAGTTTTTACAGAATAGTAACAACAGACAATTAATGCCTTCTGGCCATTGATTCTGTGGTCAGTTTGAGCCCAGCTGCCCTTCCAGTCAATAGACTATCCTGTATACTGGAAAGAAACAGACTAACTGGTTTCAGTATCTCATTCTCCACACACACACACACACCCTTGGATGCAGGGATAGCTCTTGAGGAGGAAGGGTCAGAATGAACTTGTTTGCAAGCTTGGCCCTGGGAGGAATACAAGCAACTTGGGGAGGAGGAGGTACTGAGGAGGTTCCCCAAAGAAGGGGAAAGTAATTGGTTTGGCAGGTTTGGTATAACTGAGACCCCCAAACAGCAACTCCACTCTGACTATGACTCAATGCTGGGCTGCACTTCAAAGAGGAACTGTGCCTAAAGAGACTAGCAAGACTGATAGACGCAGGGTTCCCAGCCTCAGCAAAGACCTTGTAACTAGATGCTGGGGATGAGCTTCCCCATATGCCCTTGGCTGTATCAGGGTTTACCTATAGCTACAGTGAATAGTTCACAGAAACACTGACAGCTTCCCACTTCAAGTGCCTGACCTTATTTAAGGCCAACTTCTGCTGTTGGGCTCTACTTATCATCTACTTCTCTGAGACTTCAGTTCTGTAATCATTACTATTCTCTCCCCAAGCATCAATTTCTCCCTACCTGTTCAATTATCCCTATTTTGTCTAAGAAATTTTGATATGATCTCTTTAAAAAATAAAACTCCTTTTTTTTTAAAATCAAAACCTCCCAAAAGTACTTCCTAAAGTTACATTCTTACCTCTCATTCTTTCTTCGAACTACCCAAACATTTCACTTTTACCCCGAAATGGCTGTTGTTTGGGGTCAACAATTAGTTTTTATTATTAATCATTGGCTCTTCTCATTGTACTTTTAACAGTGCTTTGACAAAGTGGGCCACATGCTCTTTTTTGAAATCCTCTCTTCTCTAGATCACCCTAATCCCACATTCACCTGGTTTTCCTTCTGCCTCAATGCTCTACTATCCCTTCATTTCTCTCAAATTCTAAACCTCTGTTGAAATGCCTGAGAGCTTTGTCTTTAGCCCTGTTCTCCTCTCACTGTCTCTTTGCTGATCTCATCAGGTCCCTGGAAAATAAGTCCAAACCATACCAGACTGAAATCCCTGAGCTTCTGACTCCCATACCAAATGGCCTACTCACTACCTCCACTTGAATATTTGGAGGCATCATAAAATCAATGTGGTCAAGAGGAACTCCTGTTTTCTCTCAATTCTAAAGCTACCCCACCATCCGCACTCCTAGTCTTTTTAGTACTTGCTTATTGAATTACCAGACTCCCAGTAGCTCAGGCCTAAAATCTTAGTTAATTTATTTCTTCTCTCACAACTTCCATCAGTAAGTCCCATCAGTTCCACCTCAAAACATCTTTCCAATCAGAACATATCATTTCTACTCTCATAATCCTGGTCTAAGGCACCTGCAGCCTAAACAATTGCAATGCTGAATGGTTGGTCTTCCTGCCTCTATGGCTGACCCTGCTTCCCTCTCCTCCTTTTATAGGGGAGGCAAAAGGACCTTTCTAAGACATAAATCAGATCACAGCACTCCTTTCCTTAAAACCCTTCATTGCCTCACATGGCCTCAAGCTCTGTATAATATGAACTCCTTGCCATGATTTACAAGACTTCACATAACTTGGTTTTTGGTTTACCTTTTGGTTTTGGTTTTTCATTGTATTTGTAGAGTATTTGTCTAGAAAGACTTTTTATATTCTTCTACTTGCAATATTTTTGTGCCATTATATTTTAGATGAGTGTCTTGAAAATGGCATATGATTGGATTTTGTTCTTTCTTTAAAAAATTAATCTGCTAAATTCTAGAAAAACTGATTAATTTGGCTTATTATATTTCTTGCTATTATAACTATATTTGGATTAATTTATACAATCTTATGTTTTGCTTCTATCTGTTCAAAATTTTCTATGCATATTTTTCTTCTTAGATTGTTTGAGTTGTTTATTTGTTTTTAATTTATTTTCCCCTTATTTGGAGCTATCTATTCTGTGTCTGGTCACATTAACATGTTTTAAAAGAACACTTACTAAGGTAAAAGTTGCCCTTTTTAGGTATACAATTCTATTAATTTTGATAAATGTAAACAGTCATGTAATCATGCCACATCAAGATACAGAATATTTCCATCATCCCCAAATGTTACCTCATGACCCTTTTGTAGTCAGTTCTCTTGTTAACGTTTCCCCCTCCCCCTCAGCTACTACTGGTCTGTTTCTTGTGCCTATAATTTTGCCTATTCCAAAATGTCACTTAAAGGGAATCATAAAGCATGTTATATTTTTAGTCTGGCTTCTTTCATATAACATAATATATTTGGGATTAATGCATATAGTTGCATGTATCAGTAGTTTGTTTTGTTTTATTGTGGAATAGTGTTCCATTATATAGATGTAGTACTGTTGTTTATCCACCCACTAGCTAGCTGATGGTCATTTAGGTTGTTTCCAGCTTTTGATGATTGTGAAAAAAGCTGATCTAAATATCTGCATACAGATATATATGTATACATATGTTTTTATTTCTCTTGTGTAAATACCTAGGAATAAGATTGCTGGATTGTATAGTAAGTGCATGTTTGAAATTATAAGAAACTCCCAAACTGCTTCCTAAAGTGGTTGGGCTATTTTGCATTATCCCTTCCAATGAATGAGCAGTTCCAATGTTCTGCATTCTTGTCAGCACTTAGTACCAGTATTTTCAGGGCTTTATTTTTTTAGTCATTCTAATAGATGAGAAGTATATTTTATTATGGTTTAATTTGCATATCACTGGTGACTAGTGATATTGAGTATCTCTTTGTGTGCTTAATTACCCTCCATATATCTTTTCTTGGTAAAATGCATCTCGAAAATTTTGTTATATTATGTTTTCTTTTAATTCAATTCTGAATATTTTCTGATTTCTCTTGTGACTTCCACTTTGAAGCATGAATTATTTAGAAGTCTATTGTTTAATGTCCAAATATTTGGGAATTTTCCAAATATATTATTTCTATTGACCTAACTTAATTTCACTGTGGTTAGAGAACACACATTCTGCCATTTCAATTGTACAATTAAATTTGTTGAGGTTTGTCTTAATGCCAAGAATATGGTCTGTCTCAGTGAACATTTCATGTTCACTTGAATATTCTCCTTCTTATATTTGAGGATTCATTTCTGCCATCAATCCTAGATAATTCTCTCTTCAAAAATGTATTCTTTCACACTCACTTGGATAACTATAATAAAAAAGTCTGATAATAATAAGTATAGGAAAAGATATGGAGAAATTGGAACCTTCATACACTGCTGGTGGAGAGATAAAATGGCACAACTACTTTGGGATAACAGTTTGGCAATTCCTCAAATGATTAAACATAATTACCACGTGACTCAGCAATTTTACTACTAGTTATATGCCCAAGAGAACTGAAAAACTTGTACATAAATGTTTCTAGCAGCATTATTTATAATAGCAAAAAATGTTTCTAGCAGCATTATTTATAATAGCAAAAAAAGAAAACAACCGAAATGTCCATCAACTGATGAATAGATGGTATATTCATACAGTGGTATATTCATGCAGTGGAATATTATTTGACCATAAAAATAAATGAAATACTGATACATTACATAATATGGATTACCCTTGAAAACATGCTAATTTATAGAGGCAGAAAGTAGATTAGTGGTTGCTTAGGTCTTGAAATAGGTGGAATGAGGGAATAGGGAGGTGGCAGCTAAAGAGTATGAGGTTTCTTTTTCAAGTGGGAAAATGTTCTAAAATTGACTGTGATGGCTGCATCTCTCTCTCTCTCTCTCTCTCTCTCTCTCTCTCTCTCTATATATATATATATATATATATATATATATATTAGTATATATGTGTGTGTGTGTGTGTGTGTATGTATATATATGTACTAAAACATTGATTATATACTTTAAATGGTTGAATGTTATGGTGTGTGAGTTATATTTCAATAAAGCTGTGTCAGATAATAATTCCCCCCTTTCTCTCTAGTCTCACCTTCTGGGACAACAAATAAATATATAAAGAGTTGGTTAAAATATCCCACTGGTTATATCTTTATAAAAGGAAGATTAATAATAATTTAATATCTTAATCTAGTTCATAGTTCATATTCATATTTCCTCAATTGGCTGTAAAATATCATTTATAGTATTTTTTTTAAGTCCAGGCCTAATCAAGGTTTACAACTTGCATTTGGTTATTATGTCTTTTTAGACTTTTAATCTAAAACAATTCCTTCTCCTTTGATTGTTTTTTTTTGTGTGTGTGTGTGTATGTGTGATATGACCTTTTAAAAAAATAATCCAGGTCACTTGTTAATAGAAAATTATTCATTGAGCTCTTAATGTTAACTATTATATTTTTCATTTCCAGAAATTCTATTTGTTTCTTATTTTTCAATTTTTCACTCTAATGCTTGTTCTTTGCTCATATTTTTATATTTTATTTTTAATTTATTTAATGTTTTATATATAGTTATTTTATATTCTAAGTCTAGGAATTCATCATCTGAAGTTCTTGGAAGTCTAAATGTTTGTTTGTTGTTTTTGGTGGCTTTCAATAGCGCGATTGCTTAGAAATTTAGTAATTTTTAATCAAGAGCTCCTATTTCACTGAAGTAGGATCCCGAGGGACCTAAATAGAAGATATATTTCTCTAAGAAAAATTTGTATTTTTTGCTCTTTATATTTTTCCATATTAAAGTGATCCAAGGGGACAGATATAGATAGAGCTATTTAATTTAATATTAAATTTGAGGTTTCCTGATTATAAAAGATAAGATAAATTTGAACACAACTATTCTTTTCTCCAAATGGAATTGCAATTGAGAGATACAAGTTTCTATTTACTAGCCCCCTTTTCCTCTGGCCTCTTCCTTTACTGAGGACTGGGGGCCTCATCATCTCCCCATCTTGTGTGTGCCCAGTTTAGTCTCTTGTCCCCTCATGTGATCATTAATCCCCACAACACTAGACTCCTAATAACATTTGCCCCAGGGCAGACCCAGCTTCCCCATTAGCTCACCACCGTGGCTTCAGTTCACAAGGCAGTTTTTCACCCATGTGGATCTACCTTACTTCCATGCCATTTCAGCTATGCATTAAAAAAAATTCGGTTGTAATTGATTCAGCACTGGGGGTTGTGCAGCAGTAGGATTTTCAGAGTAGCTCATCTGCCACACTGCTGGAAGCAAAATTCCTTACCAAACGCTGTGACCTCATCTTCCTCCAGTCTTACCTTCCTCACTGTGCTCCAGCCCCACTGGCCTTTTTTCTGTAACTCTAGCATATAAAAATCACAGCTGTTTCAGAGCCTTCTCACCTGTTATTTGTTTTGCTTAAAAGACTCCTCCAATTCTTCACATGCTTGCATTTTATTCAGGTCTCAGCTCAAATGTTTCATCCTCAGATTCTTCCCTGATCACTCTGTTATTTTCTCTCACCTTAATACATCTTCTACATAGAACTTTCCAGAACTTAAAATGAATTTGTTTATTGAATTTTAAAAATGTTTTACTCTCTGGAATGTAAACTGCTTAAGGGCAGAGAATCCTGTTGTGGAAAAGTACTTGGTACACATAGACACTCTAAAAGCAGGTATTTGTTGACTGGCTGGGTAGTATCTCTGTTCTTCCTCTTCTGCTAAAATACCTCCCTATGATCTCATCTAGGCTAGAAACGAAGGCTATTTTCATAATCACAATAGTCAGTGTACTGTAGCAGGGTCACTGTGGAAGTGTCAGCCTGTGTATTTCAACAGGCAAATACTGTGTGTGTGTGTGTGTGTGTGTGTGCATATAAATATGTTGTAAGTGTAGAAAGCATGTGTACCTGCACAACCCACACCAACAACCCCTTGAATCATAAAAAAAAACCCACAAAAATTAAGATTTAATCTTTGCCTTAGTGCCCCAGGGGAGCCTTACAGAAGACATAAGTGAAATGATCTCTCCTTTAATTTGTAGTTCATGTTGTTAGATAGTTTTTAAGAGTTCTGCAACTATGGCTACCAGGGAATCTCCAAATTTCTCCCAATATTCAAAACACTGAGAGGGTCTTTCTGGTTATAGGCAAGCAATTCACGTAAAGAAGTCTCTTTGAAACTTACATGCTTGATTTTTTTTTTACCGTGATTGAGTAAATGGTTATGCTTTCACTGAAAGTGCTAAATATTTTTGTAGGTATAATATGATACCAATAGTGTTGACCATCAAAGGACTATTCAAGACTTAAGAATTCTGAGTTAAGATAGATGTATTACTCAAATCTTCTACAGGTGTGATATTAAAAATATTTAACACCTATCATGGGGTAGACTTTGACCATAGCATAGGAGCAGGAAGTCTCCTGCCGTGTGACAGGTCGGGTTGGTGGGGAAGCATCAATGGGCTCAAAGCAACAGCTGTTCAACATCTGATACAGAAGTGTTTCAATATTTTTACAACTAGTATGTATTGGCCTAAAACCAGTCTTCATTTTATGGGATCATGGCTGCTCTGAGCTTCCAGAGACCTTAGAAAACATCTAGTCCTGAGGTTTTCATATTTATTCCTAAACTATGGAAACTAATAAACTATAGTTGATTTGTAAACTATTCTTAAACTTTTTCAAACGATGCCTCCTAGGCCCTTTTACATACATTAGGGTTGGTTTCAGTGATGTCTGGTCATGAATATTAGAGCGCTTAGCCTGTCTGCTTTCAAAAACCTTATTAAAAAGACTGGCCCTGGAGAATTATCTCTGCAAAGAATATCCCATCTCTTAAGTGAACAAATACAATTTCCTTTCTATTTTCCCATTATGGGCGAACATAAGCACAGTTAATCCAGAAACCTCAATTTCGCTCTGAGTTTTAGTTTAGATTTCTGATTCTTCACGTCTTCTAGCAGAACTAGTAAATTTATGTAAGGATCAACTTCTTTCTTCCTTTCCCCTGACCACCTGGGAAGGGGGTTGCAGTCATATATTGAGTTTTGGAGAAGACAAAAGAGGCAGTTCCTAATAAGTACCTATAATATACAGTAGCTGTTCATAAATGTTTGTTGAACCTGAGGTACAAGTAGGAAGGAAATGAAAGAAGTCAGATGCTCTTAATAATTCACAACATGCATAATTAGACCCAGTGCTGGACTTAGTAGGCTTGCTGTTGTACTGTGCATATCTCACACAGGTATAAAGTTCCAGTACCTTTCTTGGGATCTTCCTAAAATACTTGTAAGTTTCTAATTATAGTTTTTCCAAAAGTTTGGCTAACATGGGTGAGTTTTAAAACCATTATCAAGGGGAAATAGAAATAACTCTTACAATTTAACTGAACCTTCATTTAAAAACAGAAAGTAACTTTTTATTTCATCAAGTACAGAATGTTTCTTGAGAAGAGGGGATAGGGATGAACTGGGCATTTTGCAGCAGGAAAGAAACAATTAATAGAAATACTGCATTTGTGGTAAGAAGAACAGCAGCTTAAGTTTGGGAGGGGATGTGCTTAGAAAAGGGCAGGAACGAAAAACTGTTTTACAAATGAGATTTCTTTAGCTTCCAGAAATAGAGAAAGTAGTTTACATACTCCTGCACATCTGTGTAGACTTGCAAAATGTGCTTTGCCTAATTCTTAGGTTGCACTGTTTATGCTATTGATATGCAGAACACCAATGCAATTTTAATATTTATGTTGTTAACAGACTCCTCCATCCCAGCCTCTGCTTATAATAGTGAATCAGGACAAGCACTAGAATTTCAAAGATCATTGAATTTAGAGTCAGAAGGGACACTAGCTATCAACTCCTTTAGAAGAAAAGAGATCTTTTTTTTCTAGCTTCAGCAGAAAATGCTTTTCACAAACCATACCAAAAGAGAAATTCCTTGTTAGAAACTATAGAACTCTCTGTGGAATGTTGGGCTTAGATATTCAGACCAAATATGCGCAAGTATGTTCTGCAGAAGAAAAGACTCCTCCCAGGTAGAATGCCTCTCCTAAATCCCCCCCCCCCCATGATTTTTTGTTTTTGTTTTGTTTTGTTATTGCTCTTTTCAAAGATTGCAAATGCTGCAACAATTTTGAGTTCTTATCACATTTCTTCCATAGACTGGCTCTCTCTTCATTTTGAGAGGCCCTCGCTGTGGAGTAAGAGAAACAGTGAAGAGTCAGCTGACAGGTGGTCCCTCAGCTCCACCATCAGCCATCCTGGGACCTGAAACATGTTCCTCAAGATGTCTTGATCTCATTTCCATGTTGAGTTACTTGTGCATGTTTGTTTGTCCTCAGCTCCTGCTCAGTGGAGGGCTCCTAGTTTCATATCATTCCTGCAGATCATAAAATTCCTTTCCCTTGACCAGGAGTTTCAGTGACAACAAAGATCAATCACTCAGCCCCTGCTGCTGTGTATCCCATTGCCCTCTGTAGGGATGGAGAATGCCTTCCATGGGCCCCCATCTCCATGACCATCCTACCATGCAACCATCCAACTGGCTAGTCAACTCTCTAAAAGTGGGTGATGCATCGGCAAGGCTGTCGTTCTATTCAAAAAGAGGGCTTTGCTTACTCTCTGAGTTTTTCTGTGATTTCTTAGGTGTAGCTAGAGTTCCCATTTCTTTTGAAATTAATTTCTCTTAGTGGTTTAACAAGTTCATTTCAGTTTGATCCAACAATTATCTATAACAATATAATGAGCCCATATGACCTATTTATAAAGAGTGTGTGTGGTGAAGGACTATCTTTGGGAGTAAATAAGTTGGTGAGTATCGAGCTCTGTGACCACCCAGCCTCTGCTCACCACTCAGCAGCTCACCTTGTATTTGAGGAGGAGAGGACCTCGCCCTGCCTCATGTGTGTGGCTGGACTTCAAGTTCACACATGTTTGAGGGGCACACATTTCCACAGATTCCAATCCTGATTCCCTTCTATCTAGGGGTCCCCTGTTAGTGCTTAATCTGGGAATAAAAAGGATGATAACAGCAGCCAGGTAAGTAGGTGTTTCTTTTTCCTTTTCTTTCTGCTTCACTCTCTTGTTTTCTGTTCCCTTTGTCTTCACCTTCTCTTATGTCTCAACTTTCCCCTCTTTTCAACACAGGAAGCTCTGTGATCCAGTTAAAACCCATCCCAGGAGGGCTGAGAGGGAGGCAGGGCACCAAGTTGTGAAGGTCACTTTGCTGGCTCTGTATCCTCATAGGGCTCAAACTCAGAAGTCATCCCTGAACAAGGTCCTATACACAGCCTCAGAGAGACATCCACAGATTGAAGAAGGCATGAGTGCACATATTTTTAAAAATCCCTAATTAGCTTGCAAAGAGCAGAGTTTTATTTGTTAAATACAAATGTATAAAATCAATGAATTCAATCAAAAAAAGAAAAGGAAGGAAGGAAAGGAAGAAAGGGAGAAAGGAGGAAGTGTGTATAGACTGGCCCTCTCTTCATTTTGAGAGACCGTGGCTGTGGAGTAAGAGAAACAGGGAAGGGTCAGCTGACTTAGGTGGTCCCCAGCTCCACCACCAGCCATCCTGGGACCTGGAACATGTTCCTCCATGAGCCTTGCCATGCTCAGGTCTGGGGTGAGGTGATGGACTGCAGGTCTTTGTGGTGGCCTCCAGAGGCGGTGACCTTTGATGATTCTGACGGACCCTTTGAAGAAGTGACGTGTTTAAAGTTAGGGCTTCACACTCCAGATCTTTATGCAAAAGGGAAAAGAAGCCCAAATATTTTTTTTACTGCCTTGCTGTGGAGACCCTTGTAGAGAAAACACTTGTCAAACATCACTTGGAGCAGTCAGGTTTAGCAACATGGCAAGGTCAGACTACCAGGAGCAAAGCCAAGCACAGGATTAAAGACTTAACTAAATTCTCCGGCAGAGGCCTGGAGACTCAGTCTTTTGAGAAGCACTTACTGTAGCATGAATTGAAATGAGCTGGAGAAGTGAAAGCAGGATTTCTCATGACAAATACAGATGTGACCCACAGGGGGTTTGTCTATAGGAAGAATACACAGGAAGTCCTTGGAAGGCCATCCATCATATACCTACAAATACTACCTTTAAATGATGGAAAATGCATGTTAATGTGTGTGGACAAAAGAAACCTGGGACAGGCCTCCTATTGTACAATCGTGGAGTAATAACTGAGCCTCATGCCCTTTGAGAAGTCAGATGTCTGCAGGGACTGAAGTGGACTGTGAAATCGGGCCTGCTTCTCCCTTTGTCCATCACAGCAATTCTGACAGTGTGCCAGTGAAAAATTTCCCTGGGGTTTTCCAATTCTACCCTCTTTATCCATCAGCAGTGGTTTCAACATTCTCGTAAGTCCTCCTGGCCATTGATGTGCATTAACTGGTGTGCTCTGGGATCCAGGCTGTGGGAGGTGAGCACGTTCAGGCACGCGGTGTAGCAGTGGCTGGAATGGTATCCTCTGAAATGCAAACCTTCTAGTTCAGTTTATATGGATGTTCTCCTAAATTAGGTTGTCCATCCAGAAATCTGAAAGTGAGGACAAAAAGTTGATAAAATGAAAAGATTAACTCAACACCACCCCACCCCCCCGACAATCCAATTAAAAACCATGTGAGATGATTTAAATAGACATTTCTCCAAAGAGGGCATACAGATGGCCAATAGACATGTTCAATGTCAGAGAAATGCAAATTAAAACCACAATGAGATATCACCCGACACCTGTCATAATGGCTATCATAAAAAATCAATAAACTAATGTTGGTGAGAATGTGGATAAAAGAGAATCCTTCATGCACTAAAGAATGGT
The DNA here is from genome assembly GCF_951640355.1 of Cnephaeus nilssonii. Taxonomy (NCBI): domain Eukaryota; kingdom Metazoa; phylum Chordata; class Mammalia; order Chiroptera; family Vespertilionidae; genus Cnephaeus; species Cnephaeus nilssonii. The sequence continues at coordinate 38,718,217 of NC_137086.1, forward strand.
GCAACCACTATGGAAAACAGTATGGAAGTTCCTCAAAAATTTAAAATGGAACTGCCTTATGTCCCAGTGATTCTACTTCTGAGAATATATTTTAAAAAAAAACACCCAAACACTAATATGAAAGAATATATGCACCCTATGTTCATTGCAGCATTATTTACAATAGCTAAGATATGGAAGCAACACAAGTACCCATCAATAGATGAGTGGACAATGAGGTCATGGTACATATACACAATGGAATAATATTTGCCCATAAAAAACATGAAATCTTGCCATTTGTGACAGCATGGATGCACCAGAGGGTATTATGCTAAGTGAAATAAGTCCGTCAGAGAAAGACAAATACCATAAGAATTCACTTATATGTGGAATCTAAAGAACAAAATAAATGAGCAAACAAAATTAAAACAGACTTACAGATACAGAGAACAGACTACTGGTTGCCAGAGGGGAGAGGAATTGGTGAAAACAGTGAAGGGAGATTAAGTACAAATGGTAGTTACAGAACAGTCATGGGGATGTAAACTACAACGTAGGGAATATAGTCAGTAATTTTGTAATAACTACATTTGGTACCAGGTGGGTACTGGAAATATCAGGAGGAACATTTTTTAAAATATATGCTTGTCTAATCGCTGTGTTATATACCTGAAACTAATACAAAATAATATTGAATGTAAACAGTAATTGAAGAATAATTTTTTTAAACATAAAGATTAACTCCTGAGCAGTAATGACTGATGTAGTCTTTGTATAATTGTGGTCACACTAGGAGAGTGTCTTATATCCTGGAAAGGAGGATATGAACCACAGATATTCTATGTGTCCTTTAAGGGTAACAATTTTAGTGGTAAGTCTTATTCCTTTGGCCACCCAGTGCAGACAGAAGGAAAAATGATATTTATATGTTTCATTTATCTAGGGCTTACTGAGTACCAGGCATCTTACCCACTTTATCCCCTTTATTTCCCAAAATAATTCAATAAGCTATATACAAGTATTCTACCTGGCAGGAGAGAATAGTGGAGGTAGTATGGGGTAGAACCAGGACTCAGATTCCGGCCTGGCTATAGAACACTTGCTCCAGCCATCATACGGCATTTCTCTAGGGGAGAAAAAGGAATCCCTAAATGGATTCAATTACCAGAGCCCAGGGTTGCAATTGAGGACCCGCCTGAAATTCTATCTCTAGGATACCTGAAAAGGATTTAAAATGCCTTGTTGGTCACTTGTTATTCAGTTCTCCGGACAGTTGGTTTTTTGAGGAGGATGCTGACCAGACCACCAGCAATCCTGAGTGATACAGTCAGTCTCTAAAGTGACTAGTCAAATCAGCTGTCCCTGCTGGGCCTACAGTGATGTAATATCATCAAGCATCAGAAAAGCATGTGGCCATCACCCAATCTAGCAAGCAAGTCCATGTGGAAGGAAAGGCTTTTCAGTAGATGGTAAGAAGGAATTCTTGTGTAGAATGCTAGTCTGAGTGAACAACAAAGAATGTGGAATCTCCACCTAAAGGTCTTTAGGAAGGGGTGGGATGTCATCTGTGTGCATGGGACTGAAGGCCAGAGGTCAGGCACTCACATTCCCTTCCAGTTATAGAATGTTATACAATGCCTCCCACTTTTGAAATCCCTTAGTAATGTTTTGCTCTTCCTAAACACCCCTTCAACATGACACTCATCATTTAAGAGCTACCAGTGGCTGCCTCATTTGTGGGACATTTTGTTGCCTATTGGCCTGGGTGTATTTTTGGCTTCACACACTTTGTAAGGTACTAGAAAGTACCTAGTATATTTTTATAGTTATTTTCCCCAATGCCTAACATTCATTCATTAAACAAATATTTATTGAGTGCCAACTCCGTGTCAGGCACCTGATTTGTAAAGCAGAATACGGTTCAACTCCAGTCACTGGAGAGCTTCCACCTAAGACACATAGCAAATAAGTGGAATGCACTGTGATTACCATTATGTATATAGTTCTTACAGAGGAAAAAGGAGTTTTATATCATGCACAAAATAGATGCTCAATGAAATATTTGTTGAATGAATGAAATATATGCTTGTAGAATATAATAACTAATGAAAGATGTGCTATCCTAAGGATTATTGTAGCAGGAAGTGTTTATTTTAGGTAGAAAACAAAAGGCCAAAGGTTCATATCCCACTTACCCTGTGCCTTATAGGATCCTACAATTTTAGGTTAAAGGGGGATTTATTTACTTCAATTGGACTTCCACATTTGTACCAGAGAGAGAAAACCAAGACCCAAAGAGGTAGGCTTGCCTCAGTTTGCCACATTATCACAGCGAAAGCGCATTTTCTCCTTCCTCACCAGCTCTTTCCTCCAGACAACACGAACTGAAAGGACTGCAGCTAACACAGCATCCTTAATAACCCTAGTCATTGCCTTGATTGAGCTTTCCCTAATCAAAGCACAGCCCTGTGGAAGGGAATTTCCAAAAAGCTGCCTGAGGCTGCTGATCAACAATTCATTTTTAGCATTTCTTTTTAAATCGCTCTAAGTCACTGCACCTGGGTCACAGTGACAGCTGAATAAGGGGGTTGAGCAGCAACATTGGGGCACCAGGTTGGTGAGCCCCCTTCACCATGTATATGCATGAGCTCTGTATTTGCATAAAGTGAAAAAAGCATTGCTCCCATTAATCACTGCATTCATCTTAATAATTAGTGGCAATAATGTTGAAGAGCGGTGGTCTCTACATCGATCTCTAAGGCACCATGGGCTATTTCGGTTGCAGATGAATGATCACCAAGAGTGACAAGTTGATATCTTTGGATCAACCACCCTCATTTCACGTGCTTCACAGCCTGGCAGCTGGTCAGGAAGCTCGAGTGATCTGTGGTGCTAATGCTGTCCCTCTAACAAGACCAGTAAAAAGGAGTGATGTGACACGTGGGAGGGGGCGTTAGAAGAAGTCTCTGATCGCTTTAAGAGGCCCTCTCTCAGCCATATGCATAGTAAACTAGCCATAACTGCAAAGCAAGAGGCGATTTGTCATAAAGATTATGACTCTATGGTTAAGCACTTGAAAGGCTACCACTTGCTCTCAGACCTAATTCATAAAAGATTGGCTTGGGGTCTGTAATTTGCTAATACTTCTGGGTCAAGAGAAAGCCATTTCAGATCAGAAATATAATAGAATGCTTTAAGGCCCGTGGTGCCAGAGAGGGTGGAAGTATTGGTAATTTTCATGGGTTTTTTAAAAGGACTCCATCAGGTAAAAGAAAAAAAACAAAACAGAAATCACAAAGGAATCCACTTAAAGATTTGAAGAGAAACTACAAAGGACTTCATTAATACAAAGGGGAAGATTCGAGAACAAAAGAATAAGGAAGGAGGCAGTGAATGGAGAGAGGGGAGGAATTATAATAACATGAGCCAGAGAGGCTGGCGGCAAAAACTAGGGAGGGATTAAAACAAAGACTCCTCAACTTTTTAGATTCACAAGATCATCCTGGATATTTCCCCTCGGTGATGAGACGAAGACAGAGTGTAAGTGCCAGGAAAATTGGAGTATTAGATGTAAATGTGTTAAAAATGTAAGAACAATTTCTCCTGACATCCCGGTTACCAGAGAGCCATCAGCACAGCACTAGGGTTGACTTGAGAAGTTTGATAATACTCATTCTCTTGCTTTCTCAACTTGTATTTACAAGTGAAGGTTTCAACCCACCTTTATGAACTCTCATTTTGCCCTTATTAGGAGGGAACATTTACATTATCTACAAAAAAAAAAATGATAGAAAGCTCTTAAGGAGAGTGCAGGTATTTCCAGTGGCTACTTATTAGGGATTTTTCAAATACAGCGGTCTTCCTCCATCTCCCCAATGACATGAAGTGAGTCCTCTGTACCCCCTCTATTGCTTATGGGGTGTCTGCACGTGCACATTTCTCTGTGAGAGAGACAGCACATTCAATCTTGTCCATGTCTGCACATAAATCATCTTGGAGAAAGAAAAGGCTTAATTTATTCAAGCAACTGGCTATTTTGTATACAACTGGTTGACCTCAGTAATTATTTTTCCAAAGGGTGTGTGTGTGGGGGGGTGGGGGGTGGGGGTGGTGGTGGGGGTGGTATTATGAATAGCCAGTATGAAACCCAGCCACTTCAACTTTTGAGAAAAGATAGATGATTCTCAAAACTGCGCATTTGAGACGTTTTGCTTGTTGCTACATATCCTTTCCTCCCCTTTGTGTGTTACCTAGTTTTGGTATCTAGACAGAGGCTTTGTTACAGTTCTGTGCTGGGTTTTGAAAGGAAATAGGTTCACTTGTAAAACATCTAATAAACATGTGTGTGAATACACAGCAGGGCTGACACTTATCCTTCTAAATGAAGTCCATAATGATTGGGTCTTAAACAATAATTTGAACCAATTTCCATTCCTCCCTGAGATAAAGGATGCTAAAAAGAAAGGGTCTCTTCTATACAGGTTTGGACACAGGACAAGGATGCTGGGATGTGAACAATGGCATTCTTAAAGGGCCCTTACTATTTGGTGGCAGGAGGGGGAACGGAGGTGGGAGGGGTGGGGAGGACTAAATGATGGCAGGATCTGGCATGTTTGACCCCAAGAGTCACAACATTTGAACCAACAAAGGAGGAACACAATGGGGGTCATTGGTCTGTCTTCTGACCTTGGAGCAGGTTGACTTTTCTCAGCCCAAACGGCCACATTCCTAGGGCATGGAGTTCTTGGTTTGTGCCTTCTGGGGAAGCTCCAGGCATTTTGCAAGGCTAGGTTTCCCCTCTTGCCCAGTGTGTCTTTTTTTAAAGAAATATATTTTATTGATTTTTCACAGAGAGGAAGGGAGAGGGACAGAGAGCCAGAAACATCAATGAGAGAGAAACATCGATCAGCTGCCTCCTGCACACCCCCCATTGGGGATGTGCCCGCAACCAAGGTACATGCCCTTTACCGGAATCAAATCTGGGACCTTTCAGTCCGCAGGCCGACGCTCTATCCACTGAGCCAAACCGGTTTCGGCTGCCCAGTGTGTCTTGCGGTGCCTAGTTCCGTCGCCCCACTGCTCAGGGTCTGGAGTGTGCACGGGTGTTTTTAATTGGATTCTCTGAAATGCATTTCTGACACTGATTTGGTTACGTTATATTCTATTCTGTTATCAAACAAATTTGCTGTCAAACAAAAGATCAATGTTACTGTAATGTCCTACTTGATGGATTAAATAGGGTATTATTCAGCTCCTATTAAACAGGAAAAACACACTGGGACATGCTTTCAGGCGCAGCTGCTGACAAATACAGTGTGTGTGATCTGTGATTAAGAAACAAAGCAGGAGCAGTGATTTTCAGATTAATTAAACAAACAAGGAGGATTTAGGGACCAGGATTTTTAAAACCCAGCACAATTCTTTGGAACATGTTTGGAAAAGGACATAATTTACTTTAACTACATGAGTGAACACTTAAGAATATAAAATCTTTCAGTGACGCAATTCTAGGTTAATTGCCCAGAACTATCGCAGTGCCATAAACAAAACTGTTCCAGGGATGGACCTTTCAGAGGAATTTTTCCCCCCCTGTGTGAGTAAATGTCCATTTAGAGAGCTTTTCTAAATTTAGAAGCAGTGTTCATCAATCATTTCTAATAAGCGCTGAGCACCCCACTCAGCTGCCCGCCCGAGATGCTCCCTCCTTGTCGGGAGGCCCCCTCAGAGTGCTTGCCCTGCTCCACAGGCATTCACTCCACGCCAGGGCCTGACCTTTGTGTTTCTCAGACTCGGCTCTCAAGATGCTCAGAGAAAGCAAATATTAAATCAGGAGAAATTTCTCTCTTATCTCAGCCTGCCTGGCTCTATATTATCTTTAAACTCCCCACCACCGGCACCCCCATCGCTGGCTTTACATACAGTTGGCTACGTTTTGGCTCCTTCTGTCTGATGCTGTTTCCGCTAATGGCTGAAGAAATGGAACATTACACCATTTAACGTGTGTGGGTCACATTAATCACAGAAAATTCTTTTAATGTCTCAGAAGTAACTGTCACACTGGACATACTGAATCTATTTAAACTAAAGCATGCCATTTTTTATCTACAGTGATCTTTAATTCCCATAAAAGGGTCAAGAAAATGTGATTAAGTGACAGTTTTAAAATGTACTATAATATTAAATAGCTTGATTAAGTGACAACTATAAAATGTAATACAATATTAAGTATCTGGCTATGTCCCAAAAGAACTTTAAAGTATTTTTGAACGGTTTGGGAATTCACTAACCCATAATGGGTTACTAAGGAATTTTTTTTTTTTGGTGGGGACATAAAAATAGTTGAACTTAAAGTACACACTAAAGACAAAAAAAGCAACAACAAAAGCTTAAAACATTTACAGATAACATAGAGTCACAGAGTCCCTCTTCGGAGCACCAAAGACTGGGTTTTTGGCAACACGGAGTGATCATTTCAGGATGCTGAATTTACTAGTGCTTTTGACTGGAATTGTAATGCCTATAACACAAATAATAGACTCAAAAGTAATTGTGGCAGAGAAACCTCACAGCTGGATGGAAAGGCTGCAGGCTTGTCAGTGTCCTCTCAGGTTACCTCCAAGGGGCTGATCATCAACTCCCCAGGTCCTGGCTTAGCTTGTACATTATGTCTCAGCTCTGATGGGGTTGGGGGGCAGAGTGGGAAATCCAACTTGACTGAGCTCAGGTCCTCTTTGCCATCTTTCTGCAGTAGAGTAAGCCAGCAGCGACACTGGAATATAAAATGGGGCCCATACGAGGATCCTTGTTCTGTGTGGACTTTAATGGAAGCCCCATCAGGGGTGCTGAGGTTGGGAGGGGACAAGCCCATGCAATGCCTAGGATAAATGTCTGGATCAGGAACCCAGGCCAAATGATTAAAGAAGTTTATGCCACCTTGGCTGGTGTTGCTCATGGGTTAGAACATTGATCTGTGCACCGAAGGGTCCTGGGTTAGATTCCCAGTCAAGGGCATGTACCTGGGTTCGCAGGTTTGATCTTCAGCCCCGGTTGGGGTACATGGGGGAGGCAACCAATTGATGTGTCTCTCTCATATTGATGTTTCTCCCTCTCTCTTTCTATCTCCCCCCGCCCCCACTTTTCCTTTCCACCCTCTCTAAAAATCAATGGAAAAAATATACTCAAGTGAGGATTAACCAAAAATAATTTATGCCATTATTCATGCAATTTAGTAACTCTTGTGCCCTGATTATTTGGTCATATCTTAAGTCCGAGTTTCCCCAGAAAGCAGAACTTGAGCCAAAGGTGATTGTGCTATTATCTTGTTAGGGGGTACAAACCAGGGAGCAGGATTTTGGGAAAAGGAGAGTGAGTCTGGGAGAGCCAATATGAGGGTGTCTGATCCTATTAGATGCTACAAGATGCTACTATATCTGACTGATTGCTTGATCTTGTGGGACTGTCCCCCAGGAAACCATAACCATACAGTACATCTGGGAGGAGAAGGAGAAGGACTGGATCTGCCAGCTCCCATCTCTCATGGCTCAAATGTTTCTGTACATCAACCCAGCACTTCCACTTGCATTTGGGTGGGTGCATGGTGGACTCTTGAATCATCCTGCACCTCTGTAGCAACAGGGCATCCCCAAGCAGGAGACAAGGCGGGTCAGGTGGAACCTGTGTGATGTCAGCTGGAGCTCAGGCAAAGCTGGTCTGTACTGTGGCATCTGGAACAAGGAGAATCTGAGAGGATCTGAAGTGGCACATAAGAGGGTCTCTGTGTAGCTGAGAATCAGATAGAGGATCTGCAGACAGTTAAATTCACCAGAATGTCTCCATGTGCTCCTGCTGCGAGGACCTCATTGAATTTTCATTATCTTCCTGGCTTCAGGCCCAAGCATAAATTCCCCTCTTTCCCCATGGGCTGGGTACCATGAACAAGTACATACTCCTCCTAAAATTATAAAGTAGATAGTAAGTTTTGGTGATGGTTAGCAAGTGGCTATGCCATGAGCCACATGTCTCTTAAGAACTTCCCAGTGTCCTATAGAAAAAGGATTGATTCTGACTTTTAAGGACACTCTTCAAGAGAAAGATGGAAAGCCTTGTAGATACCATTATGGGTCCCACAGTGACAGAGACAAATGGCCGTGACACATTTATGGAGGCTCACTCACTCTTTCTCGGGTGGTGATGAAGCTTCATTTGGAAGATTTGCTCATCTGTCTAATAAATCAGTGAGGAAAGTTTCCCTGATATTTACTCGGACTTTCTTTCCCGTCTTCATTTCATTTCACTCCTCCAATGGCTCACCCCCGTACCAGGCTACATAAATCTCTTCTCTTTCTTCTGCCCCTTTGTCAACCATTAGCCTGCTCCCCCTCTGTCATTGTTTCACCAGACCATAGATGTAACTCTCCTAATCTTCCCTGATAAATCAGGCTCTCAGAATCGCTCCTTGTTGCTCCCTCAAACTCCCTGGAGCTGGGATATAGGGCTCTGAGCGGCTGGTGCAGACGTTTCTTTTATAATGGGCCCTGAAAGGTTGTCAGCTGCAGATAATTAGGATCTCACTTCCCGCCATCCAGCTGCATATATCTTCCATGCAAAAGACCCCCATCACCTTCAAAAGAATTAACACATGCAGAGGAGATATATGAGGGGGCTGGGTGACCACCAAAGGATGGGGCCAGCTCTTCTGAAGGCCAGAACTGCTTCATGTTTCCTGTGAGAGAGACACTTTCTCTCTGGAGAACCTGACCCTTCTCACACTATTCTATGGTAAAAATCTATACCTGGCATCTAGACTGTGCAACACAAAGTAGTGAGAATGTCATTTAAATTAAATTACTATATAATAGTGCTGTGCCTTCATGCTCTACCCTTCTCTTCCTTTCTCCCTATTGAGCTAGAATTTGGGTCTTGCGATGAACACTCCGGTATATTTTGTCTGTGGTTTTTATGTTCTAGCTGATGATAACTGGCCCGCATCACTGTTAGACATACTGTCCAGTTTTTCTTTAACTGTTGCTGAGAAATATCAGGGATGCAGCTTTAGGAAGACCGTGTTGGCTGTCAGATGGATCTGATATCAGAATGCGATGTTGGCCCCCAATGCAGCCTGGTACAGAGAAAATTCTTCCTGGGCAAGTGATCTATGAGACCTCAGGGCCTGCCATAGTTGGGGGTTGGGCAAATATTCAGAGGGGAGGAAAAAAATCAAGTGGGTTGGATCTGAGGCTCTCTCCCCACACTCTGCCAGAGCATATTTATTTTATCCGTGTTACAGATTCATATTCCATGTAAGAGTTTCTATTTTAAAAGAGGGGAAAATAAGTTTGACAACTCCTGATTTCATCACCTTCTATATGAGGAAAGAGACCCAGAGATGCTAGTGTCCCATGGCTTATTAATGCCAAACCAAAATTGGAATACAGGATCCCCGGTTTCTGCATTTCTTTTCATCTTTTTCTTCCACTTTGCTGCATCATAATCTTCATAATAATGTTCTCAAGTGTTGTATTGGGATCATTAACAAAGAGACAGTCCCATATATTTTCAGGGACTGATGTTGATGATAAAGTGCTGTTTGTGGTCTGAGGGGCTCCCACTGACCTGTGAACTTGGAGTGATATTTTCTGGTGCTGGGGACAGATGTGCACTGAGTCACCCTCCCCGTTGCCATCTTCCAAGATGATTGGTGAGTCTCAGGGGTGTGATCTTTGACCATGAACCTCAGTGAAGGGAACTGACCGCGCCTTGAGGAAGAAAGCAACGTAGTCTGGACCTCATCAGAGTCACTGCTAGGGCTGACATAGCATTTCAGAGCTAGACTGACTCACAGCCATCCCCTAGCCCAGTGGTCGGCAAACTCATTAGTCAACAGAGTGGCAAACCACATGGTTTGCCGACCACTGCCCTAGCCCAACACACTCCTTTCCAGGCTGAGGACAATGAGGCCCAGAAGGGTCATGTGGTTTCCCCACACAGAGCAGTGGGGGGTTCAGGACTGCTGGGCCACAGCCACTGATTCTTGTTTCTTGGCTGGATGGAGCTCTATTGGTCTATTTTCCTCCTTCCCTTCTTTTTGGAACCAGTCCAAGACACTGATGTGGGTAAAAGTGTCTGCTCTGAAGACTACAGTCACCTTGGGCCTGCTGTTCTGGGGCCTAGAGGGGAGAGACAAAGGGGTCTGCAGGAAGTTATCATTCCTGCTTTCTTCTCACCCAAGTTTAGGTCCTTCCTCTGGGGCTTATCTGCAATAAAGATGATGGCTCAACCTCAATATATTAACTCATTTTTCTTATTCCCTTTGATTCAAAACTTGGGTGAAGAAGAGGGGTGTTTTTTATTGAGTGCCATCAGACTCCAAATCTCAATATCCTACCTTCTAGAACTTATATTACCGGCAGTCTGCTGGCTCTCACCTCCATGAATCTAAACTAACTCCCTGTGGAGAAGGGAGTCAGCTGGAATCATTCTTAATAAGAAATGGTTGGCATCATTCATTGAACTGGGTGAAGACCAAAGTGATAGTGGGTTTAGACTGAGATTCCTTTTCTAAGCAAGGTTTTTAAAAACATTTCTTAAGAGTAAAACTTGAAACAAATGGGAGGCCTTGTTCCCACCAGGACTTAAAATACCAACATATGTATCAAAGAATCTATTCAATTAGATAAGTCAGTTTAAAGTGACCAGGAAATAATAACAAGAAGCCAGGAATGGAAACAGCATTTGGTGTTTGGAGAATATTAAATACCATCTGTACATGGGTTGTTCTTCAAAATCCTCAAGTTCTGAAACATTCCTCCTCCCTTCTATTTTTTCTTTCTTGTCAGACATTCATTTATTTTTAGAGGTGCAGAGGGCTTTCTCTGATTGGGTCAAGGTGTCAGATTAAAAAGCAACAAATGAGTCCATTACCAAGGAATCACCTTGGCCAAAGATAGGAGGGACAAGGAAGGAAAGTTCTGGAGGAAGTGAGAAGAGAGAGCAGTTAATTAGGTCAAAGGTGTCTCTGAGAAAGTCACACTGATGTGGAAAGAAAGTCACTTATTATTGAGAAAGGGAATGATTTGTAATACGTTTTCTCTTCTGGAAGGATACTAATAACACCTACCTCACTGAGTTGATGTCAGGGTAACATGAGGTAATTATAGTTAACACTTCATGAACTGGAAAATGCTGTAAAACTATAACATAGGATTAAGAGTGGTTGTTTAAAACTCTGAAAACACCACAGCTTCCTGAAAGGAATCTCAGTCTAAACCCACTATGACTTTGGTCTTCACCCAGTTCAACATCTAGAGTGGATAGTAGATGTTGGCATGTAGGCTATTCTATGAACTGATTTGCTAGGGGTCTCTTGGCCTCCCTTCCTCTTTATAATTCCATGGAAAGTAAAAAGCACATGTATAGCACCCTCTGAGGATTTTTTTTTTTTTTTGCCTGTAGACTAGCTTGGGGTTGATTATAAATGGTGTCAAACCAGGGCATGATTTGCCTCTTCCACAAACTCCTGTGGATCCCCTTCCGTAGCATGATCTATAGGGCTTGATTCTGACATCTAAGGCATGTACGATTTTTCACTTTTTCCCTGAAATCCCATTGGTTCTTTATGCTTTAAAAAAATAATAAAATTGTTTACTTTCCAGTGCCATTTTAACTGGTTACTGGAGAGCATCTGGCCTGGGTGTTTTCCATTAGCATGAGAATTCAGGAGGCTACAGAAGGCAATACCTACAACTGCGCAGTGAGAGGGCTGCTTCATTCCCTCGCCAGACAATGTGTCTTGCATTTCTCTAGTGTAAATAAAATGATGATTCCAAGAATGTTCCCCATTAATGAGTATCTGATTTAGAATAAAATAAAATCCATGCTGGGAAGTTGATGAGCTTGATTTTGCTGAATTGCTTCTAGCATGCAACTCATATTTATTGGTCCTTTTCCTTTGACAATTGTCCCCAGTCGTCTGCTGTTCTTTCTGCTGAGTGGAAAGGGAGAGGGCTTGCAGGTTGATTTTAGTTCTCTGTAACTGGAGGTGACATTTGAAAGCTCAAAGCTATTGAAAAGGTAGGTGATTATTAAAATGTAATGTGTTTCTGCTTTCCTGAGTATGACCTCTGGGTCTTTCAATTTGCTGCCAAGCACATGCCAAAGCTGGAACGCAGGTGGTGATGTGTCTTCCCAGCGTTGGGAGAGTTTTAGACCACATTATCCACCTACTTGTTCATCTTTCCTAATTGTTTTCAACAGCACATAAGCTGAAAAATTAAGATACAGGGAGAGAGAGACAGGAAAGGTTATCTATGATGTCTTTAATGAAGGAGGGAGGAATAGGGGGAGAGAAAGAGAGAGAAAAGGAAGGAGAGAGGAAATAGCACATAATTAATCAGAAATAACATTTGAAAACAATTGCTCTGGAAGGGTATTTCCCAGAAAAACAATAGAATCCACTCTGAACCCCACTCCACTTTCATTAACCACACAAAATATCAATGGCATATTTCACAGACATGGAAAGAACTCTCCAAAAATTCATCTAGAATAAAATAAGACCCCGAATAGCCACAGCAATCCTGAGAAAGAGGAACAAAGTAGGTGGGATCTCAATACCAGATTTCAAGCTGTATTACAAAGCCACTGTTCTCAAAACAGCCTGGTACTGTCACAAGAACAGACATAGACCAATGGAATAGAATAGAGAACCCAGACATTGACCCAAACCACTATGATCAATTAATATTTGACAAAGGAGTCATGAACATCCAATGGAGTCAAGACAGTCTCTTCAATAAATGGTGTTGGGAAAATTGGACACACACATGCAAAAAAATGAAACTAGATCACCAACTTACACCATACACAAAAATAAACTCAAAATGGATACAGGACTTAAACATAAGACGGGAAACCATAAAAATACTAGAGGAATCCACAGGCAGCGAAATCTCAGACATATGCTGAAGCAATTTCTTCACCGATACTGCTCCCAGGGCAATGGAAACTAAAGAGAAAATAAACAAATGGGACTACATCAAAATAAAAAGCTTTTGTACAGCAAAAGAAACCATCAACAAAACAACAAGAAAGCCCTCTGTATGAGAGAACATATTTGCAAATGTTATCACTTATAAAGGTTTAACCTACAACATCTACAGGGAACTTATACAACTTAATAAAAGGAAGATAAATGATCCAATAAAAAAATGGGCAACGGACCTAAACAGAATATTTTCAAAAGAAGACAGAAGGAAGGCCAAGAAACATATGAAAACATGCTCAAATTCACTATTATCCGAGAGATGCAAATCAAAATGACAATGTGGTACCACCTCACACCTGTCAGAATGGCAGTCATCAACAAATCAACAAACGACAAGTGCTGGCAAGGATGCGGAGAAAAGGAACCCTTGTGCACTGCTGGTGGGAATGCAGACTGGTGCAGCCACTGTGGAGAACAGTATGGAGTTTCCTCAAAAAATTAAAAATGGAACTCCCATTTGACCCAGTAATCCCACTTCTAGGAATATATCCCAAGAAACTAGAAATACCAATCAGAAAGGCCTATGTTCATAGCAGCACAGTTCACCATAGCTAAGATTTGGAAACAGCCCAAGTGCCCATCAGCAGATGAGTGGAATAGAAAACTATGGTACATCTACACAATGGAATACTATGCTGCTATAAAAAAGAAGGAATTCTTACCATTTGCAGCAGCATGGATAGACCTGGAGAGCATTATGTTAAGTGAAATAAGCCAGGCAATGAAAGAAAAATACCACATGATCTCAGTCATTTATGGAAAATAAAGAACATTATAACCTGATGAACAAGATAGATACAGAGGGAGTAAAGCACTGAACAGACTGTCAAATTACAGCGGGAAAGCAGGGGAGTGTTGGGGAGGGAGGGAAAGAGATCAACCAAAGGACTTGTATGCATGCATATAAGCACAACAAATGGGCACAAGATACTGCGGGGGGTGGGATGAGGGCATGCGACAGGAGGTAGGGGAGGCTGGGGGAAGATCAATGGGGGAAAAAAGGGAGATATATGTACTACATGTAATACTTTAAACAATAAAAAAAAAGTTTAAAAAAAAATTAGTGGCAATTTGCTTCTGCACATTCTCTATTGGTTCCTCATTAGGCTCCAATTTGCCATACTCCAGTGTGTTGCTCAGATGGGAATGGAAAGTAGGAATCACAGTCAAGTGAGAAAACACTTCACAGAAGACCGGCACCCAGGATCATCAACAGAGCACAGTGCCTTCTGAAAGACCGGAGGGAAATGACTAGCTAACCTTCCTGACTCGGAATTTGGAATTAGGCAAGCTGGGGAAATTAAAAGAGCAGGAGCTGTGTAGCTTGTTTGCTGTGTGAAGTTTCTTTGCCTGTGGAGGCCTCTGTTTTCCCATAGACTAATGCCTATGTCAAAGGACTAAATAAGATGATGTCCCTAAGCACTTTCAGTAATTCCTGGCGCAGTGGGCATGCCAGGTATAGAAAACTGGTACTGTCAGTTATGAGCCTTTGGCCAAGGGATATTTTTAAAACTGCCCTTTGGTATTTCACCAATAGATAATTCAAAAGTTTAAATTAGGGCAGACTCCCAGAGAGAACATCTTCTGCTCTGTGTAAGCTGTATTTAGAGGAATAAGGCAAAAGATTCATCTCATGCTTCCTGAATTCATGACTATTCTTTATTCTTATTTTTGTTGGCATTCAGTTGATGATTGATTTATGTTTGTAATTCCAGACCCATCACCCATTCCTACCCCCCTGCAAAGAAATATTGCATTAAAAGCTACCAAGTCATCATCCATTCTGAATTGAGTGAGGCATACACAGAGCTGGGCCCTCCACTAAAATGCAGATAGATTAGGGCAGTGGTCTGCAAACTGCGGCTCGCGAGCCACATGCGTCTCGTGAGGCGCTGTTTGCCTCTCTGTTGACTAATGGGTTTGCCGACCACTGGATTAGGGCTAGCTGACTGCTGACTTAGAGAATCCACATCACTCCCTCCGGTTTCAGAGCAGATGTCCACCTCATACACAAGGACACAAGTCCCTAAAGAGGCTCTTCTGCAGGTCTGGGTGGGGAGCGATGGGTCCTCATGGGTTTCATGTGCGGCTCCCTGGACCATTCAGCCCTTCCCTGCTATACACCATGACCGTGTCCCAGGCCGGTGGAATCCCAGGGAAAGTGCATCACAGGCTCCAGAAGGGAACCCACACACAACAAAAGCCACCACCTCTGTGAAATTTGATCCATCTCTGCCCCTGTGGGGCCAAGTGGCAGTTGAATGTGTTTATAAATGACATAAATCGCTTGCAGAACTTCAAGAAACTATTACCTCAGGTTGAAAATAGCTGCTAAGATTTCACCTCCTTGAATGTTTACATCCCTTCACTTCAGCTTTTAGTTTTGAAAAAGGGAAGATTAAAATTGTTTTGAGGGCCAAATTGCAAGGAAGGGCTGGTTGGCTGGGGCATCTGTTTCACATTCCATGCAATTTGAATAATCACAGCTTTGCCTTCTTAAAATAAAGATATACCAAAAAACAACCCCCCCCTCAAAAAAAGAAAGAAAACCAGGAATTAATTGATCCTCCTGAGACCTCAACCTGGCAGTGTAGAGTGGGTCAGTGGGTTTCACTATAGAGAAGGGGGTAAAGAGATAGATGAAAGCCTCAGAAAAATCTTCTAGAAAGAAACCAAGCTAGCAACAGAGAAGACTTGCCACGTTGCTTTAGATCCACCACCATCCTGTGGCTCCTTCACTTTATATTTGATGAGGCATCATTCACTCAGCCATTATGGAGCACAGGAAGAGCTCATGAAAATGTTGAGGGCTGGGGAGTGTTTCAAAGAACTATGCTAAGAGCAATTGCATTCTTATTTTGAAGGAGTAATTTAAGGGTGTTTTTTTTTACATTATAAAAACATTATAAATTCATGGAAGAAAACTTGGAAAATACAAGAAATATTTGAAAACATTAAAATCATCTCTAGCTCCACTTCCTGACATTTTGATGCATTTCTTTAGCTGGAAAGACCTCATATACAACCTCAGTGGGGAGGGAGTAGGAAGTGGTTGACATTTTTGGAGGACTGGCTGAGGACTCAGGAGCTCAAGGCCTTGCTTCCTGGTCCACCAGCTGAGACTTCTCAAGACTAGACCCCCTGGGGGCTCTCTGCTTTGTCTATTTCTTTATCCAGAGGAAGGTGCTTGGACTATATTCTTCCCATAGTCCCACTTCTTAGGTTCTGCAAGTCTTTATAGGCAGCTGCAATTGCCCCAGAGGCAAGAGAAAGCAACCCCAATATCTAATCTGTTTTATTTCTTTGTTTTTCTATCTTGGAACTCTGCAGGATGCTCTTTCTGCATCCTTATTCTCTATTTGGCATCAGCTAAGAGCCCCTTTCTTACAAAGCGGGGAATGTTTTGGTAGAAAGAACACAGGACCGGGAAGCAGGGGTCTTCGGTTCTTTCTACCCTGTACCTAGCTGTGTGATCTTGGGCAACTTGCTTCATCTCTCTGGGGAGTGGGGTTGGAGGGTGGCAAGCAGAAACTAGGTCAATGGCTCATATATGTGGACAGGAGGACAGAATCACATCACAGTCACCTGGGGAGCTTTTTAAATTAATAAGATGACAATATTTCTAATTGTTCACTTGGGTCAAGCCCTTTGTGACTCACTGAGAGTCTGGAAGGAGTAGAGAAGGGAAACAGCAGCAGGTGGGGACATGGCCATGGGGACTGGGAGACCACACACTTCGAGGAAGGACACTGTTACTCACTGGTTGTTTCCATTGAGCAACCATGATATCTGGACAGTCCTCACCACCAATCACCTGAGGAGATTACTCAGGGGAGAAAAATGCTGCTGTGAATTGAGGAGGTGGGAAAAGCCCGCTCAGATCTGCTTCCTGTTTTTGTGCTGTGTCTTGCCTAGAGACACTCCCCGTAAGGGAAGGAATGAGTCTTTTTCTTTCTCCACTGGCTCAAGGCAAACTATTTCTTGACTCTGGTTTTCCAACTTTCTATAAATAAAGGAAAGGTTGTCTCTGGAGTTATCTTAGTATTGTGTTTATTTTCCTGTGCTCTTTTAAGTTATCCATCTCCTTTCTCTACTTAATAAGATTGGCAGGAGCTAAGTTTTAGGGACCCTCATACTAAGCCAGATAAAAGGCTATGTGATGTTACTCAATGGTTAGGATTGGGGATGCAAGGAAGCCAGGAACCACACATACCTTTGCTGATATTATTTTGGGGCCCAGTTATAAAAGCCTAGGCCAGCAGTTTGTTTTAGCAGATAGTTTTCCATTTGAAGATATAGAATGCCTTCTATACTTACATGATTTAACCTTGCTACATCAACTAAAATAAGCCTGTGTTGAATAACTTTACCATTTAGGAGGTTGGTGACGAGAGGGGGAGAAAACTCTCAGAACCTATCACAATTCACCAGGTTACATGCAGGAAAGAATGACTAGAGATGTAGTGTTATGGGAACTCTTAGTTCATAGGCCTGTATACCTTTTCTTCTCTGTGCAAGAAGAGTTCTTGTTCTTTGGCCTCAGCAACAAGAAATTAGATAGCTAGTGGCTGCTTAGTGATAATTATATCGTGAAGTTTTATATTTAAACTAGAGGACTGATGCATGAAATTTGTGCAAGAGTAGGCCTTCCTTCCCCTGGCTGCTGGCACCAGCTTCCCTCTGGCACCCGAGACCCGGCTTCCCTCAAAGCCCTGGCTTCATCTGAAAGGTTGTGTGGAAGGATGTCTGGTCTAATTAGCATATTACACTTGTATTATTATAGATGAGATCTTTTATGTAGTTACTCAGTTACATGATATGTTGTTGAAAACCCCGAAACCAGCAATTGGCAGCAACAGTGGTACAGCTCTGGACATCAAATTTTGATGAGAGCTTCTGAGTGACTCCAGGTTCACCTGAGCCAATGTACTATGGCAACATGAATGCCAATGAGTGAATGAATGAATGATGTTTTGACTTTGGATTCAATAGGAAATGGACAAGAACATTATTAGCAAACTCTTCATCATATTATAGTATCAACTAGAGGCCCAGCGCACGATTCAATCGTGCGGGTAGGGTCCCTAGGCCTAGCCTCCTGCGATCAGGGCCATCTTCTGCCTGTTCGCCAGTCCCCAGGCCCAGTGCTGCCTCCGCCGCCGCCACTGAGCTGCCAGGCTGTTGGGATCACCAGCTCATCCCCAGCCGCTGCCGCTGCTGCTGGGGCTTGAGGCGCTGACGAAGGGGAGCATGGCAGGGGATCCGGGTGCGGACAACCGGCTCCCCGCCTCCGATGGCAGCGGAGCTGGGTGTCCAGGGTGTCCGAGGCAGCCCTCCTCAGCGGCCGCCAATCCAGCCGTTGAGAGGCGGAGGGGGGGGGGGGGGGGCGGGAGTCCCACGCCTCTCAATGGCCGGATATGCCACCCCGAGTCCCGCCCCCCAGCCTCCCACCGCCCAATCGTGGGCGTAGCGGAGTGATGGTTATTTGCATATTGCCTTTTTATTATCAAGGATAGTCCAAGAAAGGGAAGGGGTATGTCTTAGTCTATTCATGCTGCTATAACCAAGTCCCATAGACTGAGTGGCTTAAGTGACAGCAATTTATGTATCATGGTTTTGGAGGTTGGGAAGTCCAAGATCAAGATCAAGGAGCTGGCAGATTTGGTTTCTGGTGAGGGCCCACTTCCTGGCTTGTAGACAGCTGCCTTCTCACTGAGTGCTTGTGGTGAGATCTCTCTCTTTCTTTCTCTTCTTATAAGGACACTAATCCCATCATAAGGGTCCCAGCCTCGTGGCATAATCTAAACCTAATTACCTTTCAAAGGCCCCACCTCCAAATATCATTACATTGGGGAAGGATTTCATAATGAATTTTGGGTGAGCACAAGCATCCAGTTCATAATGGTATAATGAATGAAAGGAGTTGGGGCTCAACTCCCATGTCTATGAGCAGATTACCTAACTTTGCTGAGACTTTTATGTACATCTGTAAGTGGTAATACCTATTTAAGGATTGTCTTGACAGCGTTCATATTTGGTTCAACATTTGGTCAGCAAATGCTCAAGATACTACTATTACTTCTGTTGCTATTATTGATACCAGTGTTTCTGCCATTTCTCATTCCCCAAGGAAGATAAGTAATAATCACAATAGACTTACTTTAAAGAACTTTAAGAGTTTCAAGGCTTTCCTAGAGTGATAGTTTCCAACTTTTTTATTATTTAAAATACCTGCTCCATAGACTGCTAAAAACGAATGTAAGTAAGTTCTAGATGCTGTCCTTGCCAGTAGGCAAACACTTCCTGAAATGTCAAGTATTGACTTCTGAGTCACTGCTATGCATTATGGCTCATTCTTTTAAAAAAAAAAATAATATATATATATATATATATATATATATATATATATATATATATATTGATTTCAGAGAAGAAGGAAGAGGGAGAGAGAGATGGAAACATCAGTGATGAGAGAGAAGCATTGATTGGCTGCCTCCTGCACACCCCTTACTGGAGATTAAACCCGCAACCCAGACATGTGCCCTGACCAGGAATCAAACTGTGACCTCCTGGCTCTTAGGTCAACACTCAACCACTAAGCCATACTGGCCAGGCTAAACCCCTTGTTCTTAATCACTTTATTTTACAGGTTGATAGTTGAGCCCCACGTGGAAGAAAGATAGCATTGGAGTCTGGTTGCTTACTCCTCAGAATGCCATTTACCAAAGGAAGCTAGGTAAAAAAGCAATAAAGAAGCCCTTTCTGTTCTTGCAAGAGTCAGTGTTTCACAAATCTCTCCATGCTGATATTTTTATGAGGTCAACCTCTATGGTAGGTTTTTCTTTTCTTTTTTATTTGTTTTCTTTTGTTTCATTTTGTGTTGGTGTTTTTGCCTTAGGAGAAAACTTGCCTTTTAAATTATTACTACCATCTACTGGATGGCTGGGGCTCTCTTGATTATAAATACACTATACCTTAGTTACATCTGTCCTTAATTGGAATTGACACAGTGATTGATTTTACAGACTTAACAGAAGTGATCAGGAAATCTACTTCAAGCATCCATATAAATTTTTCAAAGTATACTGGGGAAAACATTTTTTACTGTGATAGAGTTCCTTCACAAAATAGCTTAAAGAACTCCCAGTTCTATCCCATTGAAGTAGAATAGACTTGCTCATAGTACACTTGCATTTATGTCATTGGAGGAATTTTTAGATGGGAAACTTACCTGAGTTGTCACCACCATTCTTTATCACCCTAAGAAAAGGCCAATTTACCGGGCCAGCATAGCTCACTGGTTGAGCATCTACCTATAAACCAGAGGTCAAGGTTTAGTTCATGGTCAGGGAATCTGCCCGGGTTGCAGGCTCAATCCCCAATAGGGGGTGTTCAGGAGGCAGCCGATCAATGATTCTCTGTCATCATTGATGTTTCTATCTCTCTCCCTCTCTCTTACTCTCTGAAATCAATAAAAATATATTTAAAAAATAAATGGCCAATCTGAAAGAAAGAAAAGGCATTCCAACAATTAAGTTCCAGAGGAGAGAAACTGACTAAAACTTTTGCTAAGTTTCTTGTCACCCAGTACCTTCGGGTTCCATGCAACTAATCAGTTGTGTTGAATTAGTACCAAGGGCATATTTTATGATTTCTCTTGACAATCTCTCACCAGATAAGATGAGAACTTACATAATCAGAAAAAAAATTTCAGAATACTGTTGTTTTTTAAAATATATTTTTATTGATTTCAGAGAAGAAGGAAGAGGGAGAGAGAGATAGGAACCTCAGTGATGAGAGAGATAGAAACCTCAATGATTGGCTGCCTCCTGCACACCCTGCACTGGGGATCGGGCCTGCAACCACGCATGTGCCCTTACTAGGAATCAAACCATGACCTCCTGGTTCATAGTCAACACTCAACCACTGAGCAACACTAGCTGGGCTCAGGATTCTGTTTTGACTGTGTGTGTGTGTGTGTGTGTGTGTGTGTGTGTGTGTGTGTGTGTATGTGTGTATGTGTATGTGTGTGTGTAAAATCCATCAGACAAAGCTGGGCTCTGCCCCTAGGAATAAGGTGACAGGTGACTGGTCTGAGCCATTCCAGGTTAGGAGAGCAGGTTGGGTTGTGAGGCATGTTCCCATCAATCACTGACTAACATGTTTCTCCCAAAGTGATGGGGAAACCACACAGCTATTAAACCACGACTCTAGAGCTAACTGGCATTGGGTATTCATTGTACCTCCGGCCAAGTCTCCAGGGTCATGAAGAAGAGGAAACAGGAATTCAAATATGACCTCCACACATGCTGAAGTGCCATCACTTGCTGTTTTGACACCAATTCGTCAAGTTGTTCTTGACCCATAAGTTCATCAGAATCACCTGGGTGACATGTTAAAAAAGAAGATTCCCATGCTCCCCCACAAGATGTCTGATTTAGCAAGTCTGGGATAGGGTCTAGAAATTTGCAATTTTAATAAGAACTTGGGAGTGTTTTTGATGTGTGGTACATGGACTTTTGGAAATAGCAGCCTCACACAGTGGCTCTGAAACTTGGCTGTGCATCAGAAGCACCTAATTGGTTTGTTCAAACACTGACTACTAGATCCAATGTCCAAAGTCTCTAATTCAGTAAGTCTGCCTTGAAGCCCAAGAACATGCATTTCTCACAAGGTCTCAGGTGCTGCTCTTGCTGGGGACCACACCAGGAGAACCAATGGCCTGCTGAAACCAGGACAGCTTCAAAACCTGTGTGCTAAAAAGGCAGTTTACTCTTTGAGAAAAGGAAATAACCAAATGGACATTTACTCAGTATCTGCTAGGAGAAGTTACCTGGCAGAGTAAAATGATATTTATTTTATCCCAGTAGCAGTAACTTTTTATTGTATTCATGTTTTTTACAGATGAGAAATCCAAAGGTCAGAGCAATTATTAGCTTGTTAAAGTTCACATAGCTAGCTAACGTATTTTACAATAGTTTTTTTTTCTTTGAGTATCTGTGGTTATATATGCAGCAGTTTAGAATAAGGAGGCTGTATTTTGTTATTTCCCAACTCAACCCAGACTTACCCAGCCTTGTCCAGTGGAAGAAAATGGCATTCATGCTACACATTCCCTATTTCATTGCTGACATTGACCAGTTCAGAAACCAAGACATTCCCCTAGGAGAGAGCCACCATACAGTTAGCGAGTCTTCATCCCGCATTGATTTCATTAGTTTGTTCATTCATTCATTAGTTCACTTAAGAATTTACTGAGAATGACGGTGTTTGCTGAGCATTGTGCAAGGCACTGATATAGTAGAAAGTTCCACATGAGGCCAGTACATTAGAATTTGTGTGCTTCCCTCTCCACGTACAGGGGCCATGTTTCTCTGGGTCTCAATCTCCCTATGGGCAAACTTTGGGAGTGAGGTTAGGTGACCTCCAAGGTTCCTTTATTTGGAACATTCCTAAATTCAGAACTAAACCCTCACAATGTGCCAAAGCCTTGAGCTGTGGGATGTATGTGTTTAGAAGGAACATGGTAGATGTAGAAGGAAGTGGAGATAGAATTTTTGTCTTTGAGAACTGGAAAATCAAAATGTGCACGCATGACATCATTGGAGAAGATTGCAATTTAGCCTGGAACCCCAAGGTTAAGTCAGGTAGTCCATCTTCCTGTGGGGAAGTGATCAAGGGTGATAGGATATGAACTAGGGAGTGAGACATGGAGAGGATTAGATTGGTGGAAAGAAAAGGGGGGCAAATTCCGTAAGCGTGTGACCTCAGAAGCAGGAATGCCATGATTTCACAGCTCCTCATGGTCCGGAGCCCTCTTTTCTGTGCTGGTCACATCATCAGATGCCTCTGGGGTTGGGTGAGCCATCTGCTTGTGAGTAGTATTGCAAGGATTAGCAAATGAAAATCTAGGGGCCCCGGTGAAATTTGAATTTCAGATCAACAACTCAGTTTTTAAAAGTATAAGCATGTCCCCAACATTGCATAGGGCATACTTATACTTAAAAATTATGCATTGTGTATCTGAAATTCAAATTGAACTGGCTATCCTGAATTTTATCTGGCCACTCAGTGCTATGGCCGACCTCTCAGAGTCTGGGCATGCCCATGAATAGTGAGGGGGAGTAGTCTTGGCTGTTATTAACACTTCGGTGGTTGCTAACTCCTTGACTGATGGCTCACTAGGAATGCCTAAGTAAAGTTCTCTCGGGCCAGAGGACAGAAAGAACCCCACTCCCTTCCCTCTGCTGCTCGCGTCTCCTCAGACTAGAGTTGAAAGAAAGCAGAGCAGCCCTTGGAATCCCCTTCCCTCAGGAGCCCGCTTATCACCAGGATTAACATAGAGCAGTTTGGCAGCATTAGATTCCCCTCAACCTCCCTTCTCCAGGGCCTTGGAGGCTCCTAGATGCATATGAAAATCTCTCTATTTGCTTTATCTTACCTTACCCTTATTCCCATCATTCTGCATCTCAACAGTGAGAGCGAGAGCTGCTAGAGGAGTAGCTTTCTGACACTAGTTGTAGGGACTGGCTGAGCTGTTTCTTTCTAGTTAATTGTTTTTTTTTATTTTTTAAGAAAGCGCCCCTGGTTTTCCTGTCCTTTTAATTCTGTGCATCAGGTCATGGGGTTGGGATGAGCTTTTGTCTATTTCCCAGGTTCCCTGTGCACTGACCTTTGTCCTCACCTCCAAGTCCTCAGGCCATTGCCTGGATGAGTTCAGCCTGTCTTTTGGGTGGGCTCTCCTCAAGGACACCTGGGGGCTGATTGAGCAGCCTGAGCAGTACAGCCCCTGTCCGAACACTGGGTTATCCTCTTCCGTGTGATGCAAGCTAAAGGTTTCCTTTGGGACACACAGTAACAGCTGAGCTTTTTAAAAAAATTAAAATAAAAGTTTTTCAGTTATAGCTTACATTCAATATTATTTTGTTATTGTTTTAGGTGTACAGCATAGTGGTTAGACAATCATATACTTTGCCAAGTGTTCCCCCTAAAATTTCCAGAACCCACCTTAAGTAATCAAGAGTCTTTCATGGGCAAACAAGTTCCATTCATTAATTTACTCCTCCAACATCTCTTCAGGGCCTATGTTGTGCCACAGCAAATCTCTTCTAAATGAAGTGCTGTCCATGATTGCTCAGAAGGTGTAGCATTCAAGCCTATACTCTATTGTCCTGTCTTAGGCTATGATGGGTGCAACCCATTTTATAGCAATCAGTTAAGGCAGCCTGGAAGAGGCCAGGACTGAACTTTGACCTGTCTACTGGAATGGACCAAGTGCTAGAACTCCAGGTTGGTGGATAAAATATGGCGTCAGAAGAAGAAGGCCACAACGGGTTCTGACTGACATGGCAAGGTGTCAAGTGGAGAAGGCCCCATAATTCACAGAAGTCTTTCAGAAAATAGGGCCCCAGCCAGACTCAGGTTCAGGATTAGGACCACTGCTGAGAGGAAGAAGAAAAGCACGAGGGTCACCGGGCCTAACGGACCTGGGGATAACTTCAGACAGAGGCCCAGTTACCTGGTAGGGCATAGTAGGGCCTGGGTCTCAGAAATAAGAAAAATGCCCTCCCTTGGACACAGGGACACAAGTTAGGAGCCACAGTAGAAGCGAATGATGTGGGGTCATCAGAATCTTGCGTTAGAGTTGCTTCAATTCTACTTTTCAAAATCAGAATTGTTCCTTTGTGTACCACGAAGCTGAGGCTGCAGGTGTGGGTGAAGTGGCCTAAGAAGGGGCAGGTGGGAAAGGTGGGACCTGGACAGGGCCTGCCATTACTATCAGCCCCTCATGGGTTCCCATGATCACAGAAATTTAATGAGTGTTTCAAGCATTGAAAATGATTCCCATTGAGTGGATCAGTCTAAATCAGACTGGATTCCTGGAAAGTCTACAAGGCAGCAAATTTAAAACTTCATTCAGATTGCAGAAGCAGACAGATGGTTCTTATTAATAGAGGCTATCTACCTTCCTTTGTAAATAGGAACATTAGCCTAGTCCCCAGGTAAGGGAAGGAAATTAGGAAATTACCATAGAGGAGGCCACTGAAGCCTGATGCAAGTTGAGTTAGGGTACAGAGAGGTGTTTGCCAACCTGTAGTGGTATCTGCTCTCCCCAGAATAAAATGGTCTTTGCACAGTCAAGGGCTGGCTGGAGAAAACCACATGGGCACTGACCCTGCAGAGGAGTACAGGGGAGGTGTTCTAGTCACAGGCCTGTGGGCCAAGCACACTAGGCGCTGAAGTGGTGATGAAGCAAAATGCCCGCAGGTGCTTCTCCCGCCTGAGCTCCTGGAATCAGCCTGTAAAGAAGCCAGCTGTGTCTCTGACTACAAGTGACTGTTCTCAAGCTGTCTGGAGCGTGGAGTCATCCAAGCAGAAAGGTCAGCCTATGGTTGAGTGGAGGTATAACAGAAATGCTTGGTGCCCAGAAGTAGCTTAAAGGGCTGGATGAAGGACACAAAGGAAGGACAACGGGCATCTGCAGTTTCCCGGAGAGGGGACGGAGGCCAGTGGTGCTGGAGGAAGCTTCCCAGCTTCCGAGGCCATTGATAGCAAGAGCTCTTGTCATCGTCTGTATAGGATTTGTAGCACCAACTGGTCTCCCTGGGCCTTGCCCTGCCTGCCCAGTACTAGAAAAGTCACACAGCTGTCCCTGGATAGAAAGAGATCTCAGCTAATTACACACTCTAAGGACTTGGTTCAATATTTTTAAAGGTCCCTAAACAGACATTCACAAGTGAGGGTTCCCTTTGGGGCTGTTACTATGACTTACATGGTTTATCAAGATTCTAAAAAATGTATTGTAAGTGTCCCATATATTTATTCACATTCTAGACCAACCAGCTACACCAGGTAACCCCCCTGGCCTGGCCCACCTCATGATGATGGCTGGGTTCTATAGCTCTGGGATTGTTAGATAACAGACTTTTTGGTGTGAAATTCTGGAATTCAGAGTCACCATTCATCTTCTCATGCTGGATCACATCACTGCTCCAGACTGGAAAGAGTTAATTCAATGTCAAGAGATGCTTAGACTGGGAGAGGATATTATAGTAATAATCCTGGACACTTGCCTAAGACCTTTGACTTTTCAAATGTATAACAACACCTAATAGCTCTGCTTGATTCTTACCCAGAGGAAGTCAGGTTCTTATTATTACCTCAGTTGTTCTCAGTGAGAAAACTGAAGACCAAAGGGCTTGAGTGACTTGCCTGAGGCCACACAGCTAGGACTCAGGTGGTTCAGTGCTCTTCTCAGCTCCTTCAAGTGAAGACAGGATCCAGGCTCCTGGTGGGTTGCTTGTTCAAATTGTTCTTCACATTCTCCCCTTCAGTTGTTGAGAATATGTGAGCAGAGTTGTTGGTCTCATGTTCCAGCGAAACCTCCAGTGCTGCTGCTTCCTGAGGACTTCATTTCCTGAGCCTCTTCTTCACTCTTTCTCATTTCACCCACAGCTTTCATCCTGGGCTTTACACCTTCATTTAAAAAATGAAGGTGTAAAGCCCATTTAAATTCTTTATTGTTTAAAGTATTACATTAGTCTCCTTTTTTCCCCCATTGACCTCTCCCCAGCTGCCCGCCCCCCCCCCCCAGCACATGCCCTCACCTCCCTCCCCAACCCCTCGCCGTCTGTGTCCATTGGTTATGCTCATATGCATGCATACAAGTCCTTTGGTTGATCTCTTACCCCCTCACCCCTGCCTTCCCTCATAGGTTGGACAGTCCGTTTAATGCTTCTATGACTCTGGTTCTATTTTTGTTCATCAGTTTATGTTGTTCATTATATTCCACAAATAATTGAGATCATGTGATAGTTATCTTTCTCTGACTGGCTTATTTTACTTACCATAATGCTCTCCAGTTCCATCCATGCAGTTGCAAATGGTAAGAATTCCTTCCTTTTTATCACAGCATAGTATTCCATTGTGTAGATGTACCACATTTTTTTAATCCACTCATCTGCTGATGGGCACTTAGGCTGTTTCCAAATCTTAGCTATGGTGAATTGTGCTGCTGTGAACATAGGGGTGCATATATCCTTTCTTATTGGTGTTTCTGTTTTCTTGGGACATATTCCTACAAGTGGGATTACTGGGTCAAATGGAAGTTCCATTTTTAATTTTTTGAGGAAACGCCATACTGTTTGCCAGTGGCTGCACCAGTCTGCTTTCCCACCAGCAGTGCAAGAGGGTTCATTTTTCTTCGCATGCTCTCCAGCACTTGTCGTTTGTTGATTTGTTGGTGATAGCCATTCTGACAAGTGTGAGATGGTACCTCATTGTCATTTTGATTTGCATCTCTTGGATGATTATTGACTTTGAGCATGTTTTCATATATCTCTTGGCCTTCTGGTCTTTTTTTCAAAAAGTGTCTACTTAGGTCCTTTGCCCATTTTTGATTGGATTTTCTATCTTCCTTTTGTTAAGTTGTATGAGTTCCCTATAAATTTTGGAGATTAAACCCTTATCGAAGATAACATTGGCAAATATGAAGAACTTCTTTTTTTTATCTAAGCTCTTACTCTGTGATAGACACTAGTGTTCATTTTTTACTAATTCCAACTCATAACAGTGAAGGAAAAACTGTCATCTCCATTTAACAAGTCTAAACCAAGGCCAGGGATATTGAGTAGTTGCCTAAGATCCCATAGCAAGAAAGTGACAGATTCAATTTAAGCTACTTGTCAAGCTGTTGTCTTAATCACAACAGATTAACCTAGATAGTGATTCTCAAACCATAGTGTGCACAAGGACCTCTGGAGAGTGTATTAAAACCCAGATTCCTCTCAGTGTGATTCAGTAGATTTGGGGAGTGAGGCCTAATAATTTACATTTCTAATGAGTAATGCTGCTGCTGCTGGAGATCTCACACTTTGAGAACCATTGATCTCTAGGGAATCCCAGTGTAGCTGCTTGAGAGTCAGCTGGGTGAGTTTTTAAAGAACGACTCCAGGTCTCCATTTCTAGGTATTTTTGATGTAATAGGTTCCAGAGGAGGGACTAGGAATCTGTGACTTTGCAGAGCCCCAGTGGAAATTCTGACATGCAGCCAGGGTATCTCCTGGTGACAGTCTTCCATGGAGAAAATTAGTGTAAGAATTAGTCCACCTACACAGGGTTGTCAACGAGCACAAATGAGGAAACCAATGTGAAAGTGCTTTGCAAAGATCAAGTTCTATTTAGAAGCACTTGATTGTGATTGCTAAGCAGTTTGTTGAGGATTTTGTAGTTGAACTAGCCTGCTTTTCATTCTAGCTCTCCATTTCCACCTGTAAACCCTCATCGCTAAGACGGGAATAATAAATAGTGTTCTCATAGACTCCTTGGGAAGTAAAGCTTCAGTGGTGTTTAGCACATAGTAAATGCTCAGGAAAGTTTAACTTCAAGTAACTTAAAAATAACGTATTGGTTTTTTACTGTCCTTTCTTTCATGCTGATAACTGTGTTTGTAATCTGATGAATTCACCTTGATAGACCTCCTCC
Source organism: Cnephaeus nilssonii (assembly GCF_951640355.1). Lineage (NCBI taxonomy): Eukaryota > Metazoa > Chordata > Mammalia > Chiroptera > Vespertilionidae > Cnephaeus > Cnephaeus nilssonii. The sequence continues at coordinate 38,746,724 of NC_137086.1, forward strand.
TCACTTCCTAAAAGTGCATCTGTTTCTTGAACTAATCCCACTCTTTATGTCGTTCATTATATGCTGGCATCTCTAAATGTTCCATTTATCTAATCTTGGAAAAATAATAATTAATATCTGTGTCTCTATTTGGAATTTCACAGAACACTTTAATATACAGAGGTGGATAAAAGTAGTTTTACAGTTGTTTCTATGGAAAATAATGCAATAATTAATAAATAATAAAGGATAAACTGTTTTGTGTACTCACAACTGTAAACCTACTTTTGCCCACCCTGTACATTGTTTCTGTGGAATATGATGATGAGGAGGAGGAGGAAGAAGAGGAGGAAGAGGATGAGGAGGAGGAGGAGGAGGAGGAGGAGGAGGATGGTGATGATGGTTCCTTTTTACCAGTGGGGCAAAGAAGCCATAAAGAAAGAGAATTGATTTGCAATATATCCCCCCAATTCTAAATGTCAGGGACAGGACTCATTCCAGTCTAGTCCCCACACCTGGGCTAGACTACAGAGTGAAATATTTTATCTGTTGAGTGTATTTCCCTGTAGATACATTTTGGTCATTTCCCCTCCCCCCCTTTCCCCTCACAAATATACTGTTAGAATTTTTAAGTTGAATTTCAATACACTTACCGGTTAGTTTTTGCAATATTGAAACTTTTTACCCAAGAATGTAGTTTGCTTCACCAGTTGCCAATTCTTGTACATATCCTTTGCTCAAGCTCTGTAGTTTGCTTTATGCATGAAATACATGTTTTTCATTAAGTTTACTTTTAGGTAGTCTACAATTGTGTGCTTAGTTAGATGGGCTCGTTTTCCCATTTTATTTTCCAGTTGATTATTGCTGATGTTTCGAAAATTTATTTTGTAAATCTATTGATTTTGATTACTGTTTATAAGCAGTTAGTTACTTTGATCTAAACTCTGTTAGAAGAAAACAGTTTTTCAGTAGATTCTCTTGGGCTTTATAAGCAGAATAGATTATATTATTTTCAGATAATTTTTTTTTTCATTCTAACTCTCCATTTTCACCTGTAGATGAGAACTAGAGGCCCAGATTTTTTGACTCTATATCAATATTCAGGTAATTTTCAAGCAATTTTTGTCCTTTCCAACAATTTAATATAAACCATTTACTTTTCTTATTGCTTTAGTATGGTTACTTTTGTAGAATTTGAGACAATGAAGAAGTTGGCTTAGATTTACTTCTTATTGGCAAGATTAAATATGATCTGAAGATTAAGCCACATGAATGGAGTTAAACTTCGTGTCTTGCAACAATCTCTAAAACAAGAACTTTTGAAGGTTTTTTTTTTTTTTTTACTTTTTAGGTGTCAAAATATATGCTTAGTTATACTATGTAAGCTTATTTAACCTTAAATAAGAAACAGAGAGGTTGCAATCTCCACATTTAAGTAGCTAGTCCACTGGCTTGATTGAAGGAAAACCAGCAAAAGTTATTTCTGAATCAGTAAAATAAAATTCACTGACTGAAATTAGTTTACTGGCTGAAAATAAATTCACCAACAGTGAATATGACCAGGCTTGCCTATTTTTTTTTTGCATTGATAATAATTAGTTTGCTTTTCATAAATTTAAAAAGAGCATGATTGTATATCATTTTGTTTTCTATAGTCTTTGGGTCAAGACTTATAATTGTAAAACTTGAAAAGAATAATTATTTCTGTTGATAAGAAATATTTAAATATGTAAGCACATCAAAGCATAGAAAGTAGAATGTTAAAATGTAAAGTTCATTTATAAATGGAGAGTTTAAATGAGGACACAAGCTCAGAGAGCTGAAGTACCTTAAAGAAGTTCACATAGGGGGCAGTGATAGATGAGAACTAGAGGCCAATAGTGTTACAAGCACAATTATTAGTTATCTTTGGACATTCCTATCTAATCTCTGAAAAGCAAACCAAAAACAAACCACTTCTACCTTATTAAATAAAAAAATGGCTGCTAGACCTATATTTATTTAAAAATCCTCATAGCAGACATTGTGGGTTGACTCACTCCAACTTTCTTTTAGCTTTTCTTAGTTTGTCTTAGTGTTCTTAGGCTGTGTAGACTGGGAAGCTAAATTCTACGTTTGCCAGACTTCCTTGCAGCTAGAATACAGACAAATAGCCTTGATTCTACCAATTAGAGCCATCCCATGTGTGACTTGGAGAAATAAGAGGAAGCAGCTCTACAAAGGAAAATTGGATCTTCTGGGTCTGAAGACTTTTTCTCAGATAGCAGTGGCACAGCTTTTGGATTTCAGTCTCAACAGTGGTCAGTGCCTAGAGTTGGACAGTGGTGTTTCACTGTAATAGTCCAGGAGTGTAGTTGGGTCTTATTTCTGGCTGCTTTGGTTCTGGCTATTGAATAAACCAGCCTGGGTCCCTGATTAATTTAAGGATTCTATGATCTTAGTATCTTATAATATCCCATTCTGCTTAAGTTGTTAGACTTGACCCTCTTGATTACAACTGAGAATCACAATTTATATACTCTTAACTATCTATCTATATATATATATATAAAGAGGCAATATGCAAATTTGTCCGGGACACTGTAACTGTCACAACCAGACAAATTTGCATATTACCTCTTTATAGGCTGCACATGAGATGGGGGGGAGGGGACTGCTGCGCGGTGAGGCATGCCATGGATGGTGCAGGCAACAAGCAGGTGTGCAGAGAGCAGGGCGGAGCAGGGCCTGCCAGTGCCACAGTGAAGAGCAGGTCTGTGGAGAGCAGGGCAGAGTAGGCCTGAAGAGGGAGCGGGAGCCGAGAGGCAGGGGGGCGTGCCCAGGCCACCACCACTGGGAGACAGTGCCCCAGCAGGCCCGCCTCTGTGCGTGAGCTACAGAGGAAACACTTTTTCTTACAGCTCATTGGCTAAGCTCCCTGTATGCCACTCTCAGTGTTCTTGATAACTTCAGTAATAAGAATCCAAGAAGGTGATCTATGGTTTTTCTACCTCACTCCTGGAGGAAAAAAACGAAGATCTGCTGCTGGAGGGGGCTAAGAAATGTCATATCCTACCCTAGCCAGTTTGGCTCAGTGGATAGAGCCTCGGCCTTCGGACCGTAGGGTCCGGGTTCGATTCTGATCAAGGGCATGTACCTAGGTTGCAAGCTCCTCCCTGGCCAGGGCCCAGGTCAGGGATCATGCAGGAAGCAACCAATTGAAGTATCCCTCTCACATCGATGTTTCTCTCTGTCTTTCCCTCTCTCTTCCATGCTCTCTAAAAATCAATGGAAAAATATCCTTAGGTGAGGATAAGAAAAAAAGAAAGAAAGAAATATCATATCCTATGAAAGAGATATCTTGATCTTGAAAATGCCTAAAGAAAGTTGTCATTTTTTCATGGTGAAGGGACTGGAGTCCATGTTGATGAAAACACCTTGGTGGCTGTGGCGGCCAGCAGTGGCAGCAGCAGCGGGGTGATGGGGGTGGTGCCTTCCCCTGATCAGCCTGTAGAGGGAGGCCAGATTGCAGTTTAGACCCGCTCCCCACAGGGAGCGGGCCTAAGCCGTCAGAAGGACATCCCCTGAGGGCTCCCGGACTGTGAGAGGGGGCAGGCTGGGCTGAGAGACCCTCTCCCAATGCATGGATTTCGTGCACTGGGCCTCTAGCCTATTTATATAAAAGGCTAATATGCTAAGTGTGCCTCCACCTGCCTGACTGGTTGCTATGATGTGCACTGACCACCAGGGGGCAGATGCTCCACGCAGGAGCTGCCATGACACACACTGGCCATTTACAGAGAAACGGCAGTGTGGACCTGGTGCCTACAAAGCAACACTTGGCTTCCCCCAAGTGGGACACAGGCCCCGCCACCACCACAGAGCAACAGCCCACCAAATCGTAGCCAACGCTGCCATGGCGCAAAATGCGGCCCACAGCCCAGCCCAGCCCAGAAACGGTGGCTGTGGGCACCAGGTAATGACATCACGTAGTAAAACCTGGCTTTGTCTCCCTAGCAACTAGCCTCCTTGCAGTTTCTTCAGCCCAGGAACACGATTTGCTTTATAAACATTTTACAGTTTAACCAAATGTCTGGGAAGCGTTTTCTCGTACTTCATCTGAAGTCTTGGAGTAAGTAGATAGGAGACTTGGTGGAATCCTATTTTCTTTTCATTAGCCATAAAACAGTGATTTAGAAAGCTTAGAACTTGACCCAACTGAAAAGAAGTAAGAAATGGTGAACCTTGAAAATGACTTCAGGTTTTCTCACTGCACAGAATATAGTCAAACACTGCTGCAGTTAAATATTACACCCTTTGTTCGCCCTGTGTGATCTACAATAATAATCTGCTTTGTGTTGATATTTACTGCTGTGTTGCTGACAATTACCTAAAAGAGAAGTTGGGGTGCTTCACTGGGCTGGAAAAAGCTTAGCTAAATCAGAAAGCAGGTCTAATTAAGCAAATTTATTCTATATATGTTTAAAAGGCTAAGTTGACTCACACATGCATGATACATATAAAGCTCTCACTGGCACCACTTGCACACATGTGTTTCCATCTGTCATTGTCGATCGTGAATTTGGTTGACACTTTTATTATAGAGAAATGGTGAATAGCGATATTAAACTATTTCTTCTAATTAATTTCCTTTCAATGTGCATGAATTCGTGCACTGGGCCACTAGTAATAATAATAATTAAGGTAATATAGAGTGTATCTATGTAACACTATTTTACCAAAGTAGTATTATAATGTGTCTAGCCTATTATGTACCAGAAACTCTTCAAGATGCTTTGCATGTATTACTTTATCAAATTCTCACATATATCCCTAGGAGTTTAGTACATTATTCCATTATACAGACGAGGAAATGCATATGTAGAGAGGATAAGATGCCTAGGGTCACAGGGCAAACAAGGGAGAGAAGTTCAGATTTAAACCAAGGGTCTATAGACTTTACTTCTTGGGGCTCTGCTCCCTGCCAATTTTATGAGATAGGTATTATTTATTATTATTATTACCATTTTACAGATGCAAAGGTGAGGTACATTCTGATAGATTCACTGACAGCACTTGTACAGCTGGTAAGTAACTAGATCCAAGATCTCCAAACTCCACATCCAGGGGACTTTTGGCTCTGCCCCAGCGCTGATCGGAGTCTCACTCTACTGCTCATTTGTCCACACATTTATTCAGGCTGTCAATTATTTGTGCACATCTCCATTCATCCAGCTGTATTATTCCTGGGAAAGCACTCCAGGCTTTTCTATTTTTGGAAAAATATGGAGCTCTTGGTCCCAGGGTCTCTTCCCATAGTGTGCTCAGACTCACACCTCATTTCCTTTGGGGTCCTATAGAGGTGTAGCATGGCCATAAAAAATACCATCTCTGCTCATATTTCATGATTTTTGCAAATTAATGATCTAAGTAAAATGGACCATTGCCCTTAAAAGTGTGCAATAAAAAATGATAATAAATGCCAGGCTGAGGATCATAATGGAAAAACAACTGTTTGGGGTACTTTGCCATGGTACAGTTCCCAGCCTGAGTGCTTTAAGTGGAGCTGGCTGGATTTTTGGGGGGTTCCATGTTCCGTGCCTCGAGTCTTCACACATGGCTGGATGCTGAATAAGAACTGCCTGTGAAGTCAGAGAAGGCTTAAATCCGAGGCCTGCCAATAGGCGTAGCAATTAGACAGTGACCCAGAAATTCTTGGAAGAGTGATTTTGAGCTACCTTCTATCTCCTTGAGGTCTCCTTTCCTTCCTGCCTGCCTTCCATGACTTCTTGGTAGAAAACTGGAAGAGCTGGGATTTTTGCCCCAGGAAGGTTTAGGAAAACAAAAATTAACTGTTGTAGCTTTGAAAAATAAACTGCTCTGTGAGGCAAGGAAAAAATCGAAGATCTTGAGGGAAAAATGAAGCCACAGTTTCAGTTATAACTGTTACCAGGTTTAGATCCAACTTTGGGCCAAAGTGTCATCCAGACAGATGTTCTTGCAATTTGGTTTCCATAATAATTGTTGTATTTGTGAAAATATTTTAACGACATCTCAGCACTTTACTAGGCCTCAAATTCTAGAAGATTTTCCAGGTCAGGCAAGGAACCATTTGCACTGTCTCACCCAGTGACCTCTTTCATTCTGCTGGGGCTTATGGGGGAACATTAAACTTGCAGATCCAATTGTTGCATAATGAAGTATTGATTTCCTAAGAAATCCTGTAACATTTTCTTCTTAATAACTCACATTTACAAGGAATCCACCCCAGAACATTTATAGAGGATTAGCCACCTATTGCCACTTGAATGAGACACTTAATACTTTAGTTAAAAGATAAACAACATTAGAACATAGTTTCAGTTCTCAGAACTGCAGATCAGCTGCACATTTCTTATCAAGGTTCCCACAGTGTCCTAGTTCAGATTTTAAAATAATTTTGATATATGTTATAAGTCATTCTAAAAATTCCATTTAAAGGCAAATTGAATTATCTTCCCACAGCTGATAAGGACTTAAGTTTTGCTTGGCAATGGGCTAGCTAACTTGCTGAATTACCTCCTATGGACAGTTTTTATCTGTAAAAGCTCCAAAAACAAGAACAATCCACAATTATAAAATCAAATTCCCCCTAAAGTCAAAGAAATTTTCAAGTACAATTTAAAGATAATTTCTCCTTTGTAGATGACTGAGGTTATTTAATTCTCCAAATGAACAAAGGCTATGATGACTGGATGTATTCATTATAGGAAAGCAAAGATTTATAAACAAGCGATCTGAACAAGATGTTTTTTCACATGTTTCTGGTTTACTCCTGTTGAAATTAAGGGAGTGCTTTGCTTTCATGTCCTTCAAGTGTTCTGTTGAAATTGTCTCCTGAATGTGTTGAAGTTGGCTTTGAGGGGGACTTCAGAAACAGGGTGCTAACGTCAATAGAGCATCAGCCAACCTGGACTCCATTTCCAATCACACCACTGATGAGCTCTGCCATGTGAAAATAGTGCCTGCCTTTGGCTGTATGCTCCATCTCTGCTCTTTGGGCAGCAACTTGGCCTTGAAGTCAGATTGACCATGGTTCCACTTACTCCTTCTGTATCTCCCAGGGAGAGCAGGAGGCATTCATTGAATCAAACAGAAGATTTTTATTGTGCTCCTCCTATGTCTCAGTCTTGGGTTGAATGGAGTATGGAAAAGGCAGAGTTGGAAAGGAGGCATAGCTCTTCTCCTCAAGTCACTGACAATAAAAACATGTCAGAAACACCAATCAGAAAGGATATATGCACCCCTGTGTTCATAGCAGCACAATTCACCATAGCTAAGATTTGGAAATCACCCAAGTGCCCATCAGCAGATGAGTGGATTAGAAAGCCGAGGTACATCTATACAATGGAATACTACGTTGCTGTCAAAAAGAAGGAATTCTTACCATTTGTAACTACATGGATGGACCTGGAGAGCATTATGCTAAGTGAAATAAGCCAGTCAGAGAAAGATAACTATCACATGATCTCACTCATTTGTGGAATATAATGAACAACATAAACTGATGAACAAAAATAGAACCAGAGTCATAGATGCATTGAATAGACTGTCCAACCTATGAGGGAAGGCAGGGGGTGAGGGGGTAAGAGATCAACCAAAGCACTTGTATGCATGCATATGAGCATAACAAATGGACACAGACCAGGGGCGGGAGCGGGGAGCATGAGAACATATTCCGAGGCGGGGGTGGGGGGGGAGGTGCGGCTGGGGAGAGGTCAATGGGGGGAAAAGGAGACTTATGTAATACTTTAAACAAAGAATTTAAATGAAAACAAAACATGTCAAAGACATGTGCACAGATGATCTATCATACATAACTATGTAGGTAGAGTTTTTGTTGATGCTATTTCCTTTGCCTGAAAGGCCTTGCCGTTATTTCTTCAACTAACTTGATAGAGCTTAAATCCTCCTCCTTCCAGGAAGCTTTCTCCAAATATAATACAGCTTCACCATTTTCCAGAATATGTTGAAATTATCTTTCCATGGATCTGACTCACTTATTAGAATCTGGTTTCCCCACACACACACACCCACACACCCAAATAAGGATTAGTTGAGTTACTTTTCATATCCCAGGGTATAGTATCTATCTTTTAATGGTATTAGATAAACACTTGTCACAGAGTTATGCCATGGTCTCCCTAGTTTCAAGGCCAGTGCCAAGTTGCTGCCCATCATCTCTGTCCATCTGTAGCACACAATTTTCCTAATGATCAGATGTATATAATTACCTCGAATTATAGTTATTTGGTTATGTGTCATCTCTTCTAATAGACTGAAGAGTTAGTGATGCTTTGCAGCAAAATGACACATGTTTGAACCCTTCTCTACCACTACTGGCCAAGGAATTTAGGCATTTTATTAGAATAACAATATTAACTTCATAGGATTGTTATGAAATTTAAATGACAGGGAAAGTGCCTAACAGAGTTTGACATACCACATATGTTCATTATATGTTATTCTCTATGACCATGGTTTCATTGATGGAAGGAAAGTATTTTGAATTATGTACTTTGCACACATAACTTAAATTAAAAAAAGATATGAAGTCAAATTAATTATATAGATAATTAATATAATGGAAGTTCAGAGAAAGGAGATCATTGTGGGAGCTGTAGTGCTCGGCAAATACGTTATATATGAAGGAACAGCTGAGTTAACATTGAAGGCTGCTTGGGATTTCCAGTGATCACACACTAAGAAAAATAATGATCTCCCTTCGAGAATTTATTTTGTGCCAGGCACTGTGCAGACTACTCTATGTGTATTGTTTAATCTTCACAATAACCCTATAAAACAAGTATTATTATAATTACTGCCATTTTACAGAGAATGAAACTGAAGCTCTTAGAAATTGAATTATTTTTCAAGTTTATGTAGGTAAGGTATTAGTCAGTTATTGCTACAATATGCTGTATAATAAACCACACCAAAACTCAGTAGTCTGAAATTATAATCATTTGCTCTCAGGCTCATGGATCTGTAGTTGGCTGTAACTCAGCTGGGCTAGGCTGCTCTCCAGGTTCCTCTCTCGGGGCCTGGCCTCTAACTGCTATATCTACCAGATCTTCCTTGGACCGTGGCTACATGGTTCATGTTATCTGCATCATATGACTCCTTCTGGGGCTGAGGCTGAAGGAATCACAATTAACTGGACATGTTCTTCTCATGATGTACCACAGGAGCACAAAAGGGCAAACCAGACTCTGCAAGTACATTTCAAGTCTCGTACTGATATCCCATTGGCCAAAACAAGTCACATGGCCAACTCTAAATTCAAGGCATAGCAAGGAAGTCCATGCTATCCACCTTAAGGTTATAACAAGGGTGTGAATGTGTCTGTTTATAACAAGAGTGTGAAGAATTGGGATCAGTAAGTCAATTTCATTGGTAATAACTGACAGAGCTAGTATCTAATCAATTTCTGTTCAATTTAAGAGCAAAAAAAAATCTTATTCTCTATCATATAAGTAAGTAACTAGATCTGCTAAGTAACTAGATCCAAGATCTCCAAACTCCACATCCAGGGGACTTTTGGCTCTGCCCTAGCGCTGGTCAGTCTCACTCTACTGCTCATTTGTTTAGGTAGTGGAACAGCACACAAAGACATGTGAGAAGGAGCGTGAGGAGCATTCAGTCTGGAGCAAAGGGAGCAATGAAAGCACTGTCTGGCCAGAATGCAAAGAGTCCTGAAAGCAGTAAGGAAAATGCATAATTTAGTCAACACCCCTGACTCTGTTAGTGCACCAGTTGTAAAAATCTCAGAGATCCCTAGGTGAGTGGCAAATATTTGTTTTGATTTTCAAAGTGTCATTGGTCTCTGCTAGTCTATATGGTCCACCTTTGAGGATTAGGAAATGGTTCCCTATATTGATCAGCATCCCAGCCAGAAAAAGATGACAGAGTCAAAGGGTTCAAATGATCAGAATGAATACAAGACCATTTACAGAGGTGTGGCCAGAGGAAAGGGGACCCACAAGGGTTGACGAGGCACTCAGGGACCAGCAGCAGTGAAAGCTGAAGGACTAAGGAGGGAACAGTCTTACTACAACCCAGTGAGAGCTGGGGCTGCCAGGCAGAATCACAGGCACTGTCAGAACCACAATGGGACAGGGATGAAAGGTGATGCATGGGAGCAGGGAAGGGGAAGGGTGGTGCTGGAGAAAATAAATAACCTGGCCTCTCTTTTCTCCCACCTTTCCCATCTCCTACTTGTGATTCCAGTTGGCCAAACCCCACTGGAGTCCAGAAGATAAGAAAGTTTCAGATGCATTGTATGGAGGCCACCACCTGGGGCACAGAGCAGGGCAAAGAAAAACAATGAGCGGGGAGAAGGAAATGGAGAATAATCAGCATATAACCCCCTGACCTAGCAAATTAAAAACAAAAACAAAAAACTGCTGTGGGCAGATACAACTCCAACAATGAGTGGTTTAGCCATAGTACCCAACTGGGGAACAACATTTCCAGCACAGGGGTTCATGACTTAGTGAGTAGAGGCCAGCCTGGATTTTAATCCCTATTTACCTCCTAGGCTAGGTGCCTTGTTGTCAGGGGAAGCTGTACAGAGTATGCAGCAGCCCTGTCTACACCACTCTTGACTTGCATATCTGACTATTAGCATAGGAAGTACATAACCCCCAAATGTAGTTGTGGTAGAAAGCTGGTAAAATGGGTCCCCAAGGAATCCACGATAGCTGAGCTTCTATCACTAATGGAGTGAAATACACTTTGATATCTTACCTCCATCTACTGAATCTCATTTCCCCAGACAAGACCCTACTGCCTTGGACTTCCCTGGACCCTGTGTAGCCTCAGGTGATGGGCAAGCCTCCTGTGTTCTGTCTGGGACCAGATCCCTTCTTCCTTTCACAGGTCAGATCATAGCTCTAAGGACCTCCAGTGCATCTGGAGGAGTCTCCATCTATCCTTGCCGGCACTCACATCATTCAAAATTCCCTATGGTCTTGGAATATCTTTCTCCTGATATTATAGAGCCATTGGTTTAAAAGTTTTGAAGAGGGAAGAGCTAAGTTCATACCTACAAAATGATTGTTTTGGATAGCCTTAAGTCTTCCCTAATCTGCACAAACAAGACAGCCTGGCTTTTCGGGGAGTGATCACATACCTGCCTATGTTCTCAGGCTCCCAAGCTCTTTGAAAGGTAGGAGTGTCCCCACCTGTCTCTTTTCTCAATATTTCTGAAAACTTTGCCCTTGGCTGGGCCCCTTGGTATGTAGAACTATCTTGCTGAATCTCATTCTTTGCCACAAGAAAAAAAAAATGTTTATTGGGTAGCTTCACTATGAATTACTTGCAAAAATATATTTTTCTTGAACATTATAATTATTCGTATTTAATTATTTATTCAATCCAACATGAATGAGTTCCTGCCATGTACCAAGTACTCAGGAAATAAAATAAAGGTCTCTGTCCTCACAAACACACAGAAAGTATGTCTTGAATCCCAGAGTTGAGCTGAGAAGAGCTTAGAGTTCTACTAAGTTAGATTCTTACTTTTCAGCAGCTAAGCTATCTTTACTTTACACATGACCCATGGGAGGGTCAGAGAGTCAAAAGTTTACCATGTCCAAGGCCTCATAGCTGGTTAATGGTAGGTGGGAGGCTAACATGTTGCTCTTTCTCCCTTGTCAAGATGTCCTCGTTAGCAGGGATGTGCTGAGAAGTTCCCATTGCCTGGATGGGAATTACTAGAGCCTGTGTCACCTCATTCACAAGTGGAACCATAAACCAGCCATTCTTGTTGGACATTACATTGGTCTGTAACACTGCTGGATTTAGTGGGAAAATCTGAAAGTCTGAATTTGGTAGTGACCTCATTTTCAAAGCCAAGTCTAAGTCCTGCAGAGAAAGGTTTCTGGCTTAGACACATTTCACATACCTCACACTTTGGGCTATAGGGGCAATGGCTTTTAGACCAGGTGCCTCTGGACTAATTCCGGGCTTGGTTCACTTCTTGGCCAAGGGGAGGCACTTGACTCCTCTGGCCTGGAATGAGGTCCTGGGGCTACATGATACAGTCTTTGCTGAGAGATGACCAAGAGAGCCTGGCCTTCCCACCCGATAGCCACACACTTGTACCCCAGTGGCCTTGAAACAAGAGCAGAGTCCTGATCTGCGTCCATGTGGTTATACTTAGTTACATAGCAGTGTAATTAATGCCACTTAATGTAAAGTGAAAACAGAATTTCTGCAGCTGCCAGCTTCCTCCAACTCAGCTAGTACTATATGCTGACTTCATTTATAAGTATTATTTTCTTTTTCATCATGCTGATTGCAGAAAGAAAATCAGTCCAAGAAAGAGAAACAGACATCAAACTTCAACTGACAACACACAAAATACAAAATTTGGATTGCAGGTATTGATTTCCATCTAGCACCATGCCAATTGCTCCATAAAATTGAAGCTCTCCTGACATCTTTGTCAATGGTCAATTTGCATGCATCAGGCCCATGAGCTCTGCTGGACCTCAACTAGGGATCTTGGCTGGGCATCATATTCCCTATTTCCTCAGTTCATTCCCTACTCTCACTCCAAATTCTCTGCTAGAAGTTTGAGAAAAGCTTCATGAAAATAAATAACCTTTTGTCTTTCTAGTCACTCAGTCATTGCTGTTGTTGCGCTAGCAAGGACCTGGCTGCCGCTGTGGGCATTTTCCTACATCCCATCTACGATGCTTAGGTGTGAGATCCTTGAGTCACCAAGACCTGTATAGAGCATGGTCTGTTGGGTCACAGTGGAAGGCATTGGTGTCATTGGAAATCTTCAGAGACTAAGCAAAGGCATTTAATGCTTGGAAAATAAGGGTTTCCCCAGACCTTGCTAGATAATAGTAGAGAAGATATGAGTTTTTACATAAGGTTATGGTAAGAGTGAGTTTGAGTGTTGTTCTTTTGCTAACCAGTGTGTGTGGTTTAGTGTTGGGGAAGGTCTTGCAAAGCTGCGTGTTAAAGTCAACACTGTCTCAGAAAATAGATGGGTACTAACGGGACAGCAGCTTAGTTATGAAAAACTCCTTCCAGTAAAAATTCCAGTTCCAGCTCCTAGCTCTTTTGAAGAATTGCTAATGCATCACTTTCCCAAAAGCAACTTACTTTCTGCAGTGATGACACAGACCTAGGGAAGATGATAAAAAAAAAATAATCATTGAGCTGGCTCCATTCTTCACATGTTTGCTCTGCTGTCTGTACCCTCTGAAGCCAGTGGCAGCTTCCCTAACCAAGCAGATACACTGGGTGGGAGAGTGGATTGGAAATTAAGCCAGCCCTAGAAATGAAACACCACCAATAAACTCTTCGTCAGTGCACATTTCCCAAAAGTAATGGGAATCTCTGAAGGGTGCAATTAGAGAACTCTGCTCTTCAACAATTGAATTTCCCACATCTTGCTTTAACTTTCATGACATATGAAAATGCTAATTTTGTTATATATATAGAGAGAGAAATATGGGAAAATTCCAAACCAGACTGGAGAAAACAACAACAAAAAATGGCCTCCACCCTGGCCCCCAGCCCTCTTTGCCCCAATGGTGCGTCATTAGAGTTGTACAATTTACAGCCTCAGTAATCAATTATGTTCTAACCTTCATCATCTGGGTCCCCACACCCATGCAGGGCAGAGCCAAAGCAGGCTTCCAGAGCAGCTGTGACATCAGGAGATACGTGCAGTCATGGATTTTTCTCTGTAGTTATTGCCACATAAAGGAGGATCTCCCCTGCCCTCATGTGTGATCTACCCGAGGTTTTAACCATACTTTCGTAGCACCTAAAATGAGGTCCTGCCCCAGGTGAAATAGACACATTTCCTTTTCCATGCTCTCCTATATTCTCTTCTATATAGTTCTGTCTCTCTTTTCCTACTAGCCCCCAGTAGCATAGCCCTGCATCTCCAAAAACCTGTCCTCTGTGCTTTCTCCCTGGTCCTCTTCTCTCAAACAAAACACTCTTTCTTAGTTCTGTTTTCTTGGTTCTTGCTCCTTTCAACTCATCTGATTAACTGATTTAAACTAAAGTATTAATGGCTGAAAATGAAAGTTAGAGGTAATTCAACCGGATGGCATATGTAGGAGAGTACATTAAAAATGTTTTCTTCTGAGACAGGGAATACTCATTGTTTTAGGAAAATAACTTATTAAGCCATTTGGTATAGAAGATGACATTCTGAGGGCAGCAGTTGCAAAGTTTTTAAGAAGATTCTTAAAGTGTTTGGCACAAGAGACTAAAAGAAGCTTATGTTTTATTCCTGAGCAGAAGGGAAAAGAAGAAAGTAGATGGGTAGAGAAGTGAGGTAGAGGGAAGAGGACATGACAAGAACCTGAGTTATTTGTGAGATTGAAAAAAATGGCAAAATTTGTACGTGGGAATGGGGCAAAGCAAATTTTAAGAATGATAGTATCTAATATTTCATTTAAAATTGTGTTCATTTTTACAATATAAACTCTTTTTACAATTCTCCAAATCTTTATTTGCATATATTAGATACACAAATACTTTTTGTGTGTTTATGTAGTATAAAAGAATTTCACAATTTCATTGATGAAGTACATGCAGAAGAAAGATCCCACAGACTAAAGTGACTCCGAAAATAAAAATCTGCTTTCTTTATTCCTAGGAATTCACAGAAGTCTTTGAGAGGATTTGCCCATCCAAAGAGTATGCAATTGTGGATTTTATCCCATATTATATAAATCTAGAGGAGCAGGCAGAGCAGCTAATATTTGAGTAGTATCTGTAGCTCAGTGAAGTGGAGGGACATATATGGTAGAATATGTTGATGGAGAACAGAAGTTTCCCTAGAGGGTAAAACAAGTCTGGATGGCTTATTAAGACCATGACCCTTGGGACAGGAAAGAGGGGTGAGATTTTGGACTTCTGAGACCTTAAGCAGAAGTTAGGAAGACTCTATTTGATATGGGATGGGACAATCCCCCTTTATTGTGCCAGGATCTGTGAAAATTGAACTGCGTCCAGCACAGCCAGTGGTGAACCTGAGGAGGTGAAGGATTAAAGGGGAAAAAAAACACAAGAGAATATAGTTGGGGCCAGGTGGATCACTGCACCTGGATGAGGACACAGTGACACAGCCTGTAAGCCGAATCTTTATTTTATAGTCAGATCACACAAAGCATAACAAGGGAGTGGTCAAGAGGTTTACAATGTTCTTGTGAGTTTCAAATCTACTTCTTTCCTGTTGTTGCAATTCTCTGAACTCTGTCAAGCTTTGTTTTGGCAGCACTTGCTGCACCTCCTGAAGCCCACATTCCGCAGCTACCTAGGACTACAAGGTCGGACTATAAGGTCAAGTTTACATACCAACCATAGCCTTTGGCTATAATTGTGCTGGGAGGGCTTTGCCCTCCAAGCTGGGACTTGTATGTGGCTTTGTCACAAGAGGACAGTGCCCTCTCATCAGTCTGAGGCTTGAACCTGTCCAAATGCTGTAGCCACTCTCCACAGAAAATAACTGATTTCTATGTGGTGTAGACTGGAGAGAAGTATTTTGCCTTCATGGGTGTAACTTTCATACAGTAAATACTAGAGCAAGTGTGAAACTAATGGTTTGGGACATGTAACTTTTGAGGGGCAAAAGCAGCAACGTGTTGGATGAGGTAAGTTAGCAATGGCTGAAGCAACTAGGTGAAATCACAAAAGCAAAGAATGGCAGCCTGTGAGACATTTTCAGGGTCTCACACTACATACATTTATGGGGCAACTTCCTTATGCCAGGTACATGGATGGGTATTGACTATTTCTAGGCTTCACAACGACCCAAAAAGGCAGATATTATTATATATTTTACAGATGTGAAAACAGAGGCTTCAAAGGTTAATGATTATCTATCCCCAAGGTCAAATGCTAGGATGCTCAGGGAAAGGAGAAATGTTCTAATTGGTTTGACTGCAGAGATGATTATCTTCTCTGGTGGGAATCAGCAAACAAGAGTGGTGGCCAACAGTCTGACTATTTATGCCTCATGAGCTAAGAGTGGTTTTTACATTTTGAAAGAGGTCTTCTAAAGAAAGATTATATATGACAGAGATCATATGTGTCTCACAGAGCCTAACATGATTACTATCTGGCCCTTTGCAGAATAAGTTTTCCAATTCCTATTCTGTTGCATAAACCCAGTACCTTCCTCTGAGCCAGGGCGGCCCTGAATATAACTGTTGATAAATGTAAACAGCACTTCTGCTTGGGAGTTCAGATATTTCAGGTATGTGGTGCTTCTTAAAAACCCTTGTTGGACTATCAAAATGGTTATCAGCTAGAGCCTTAAAACATTAAAACACAGTTTGTAAAAAGAATGCTGTAGACATGATAGGATTACAAAAGCAGAGACTTTTTCTAGAGTATGAGTTTATGAACTAGAGACTGTGGATCACTAAGGGGTTTAGGGATAACCTTAGCGGTGTGGGACCACCAGAAATAGTGCACAAACTGCATATGAAAAAAAAATGATTTTTTTCTGGGGAGTAGGCCCTAATATACTCATTCTCAAAGAGGTGGTTACTTCTAAAAGGGTATGAAATCTGCTTCTAGAGCTCATGGGGGTGTGGGAATTCTGCTAGATCCAGACTTAGACCCTTTTCCCTTCACAGTCTGATCCTTTTCCCTAAATAATTTCATCTACAAATAGACTTCCTTTGCAATCTAGACACATATTCCAATGATCTAGATTCTACAGACAATGCCCTTCCTTCTTCGGAATTCTTGAATATCTCAGCTCTACAAGCACCAAGAGAGGAAATTTTTGTTCTTCCCCTCATAACTCTCCTCCATCACTCTTCCCTCTATCCACTTCATCACCAACTCCCATTATTTTTTTTTAATTTCCTAAATGTCTTCTAAATATGCCCACTCTCCCTATGTCTCTCTCCATCATCTTAGACCCAACTCTATTACCAACCACTCTCCAGATCATTCTCCATATGATTTCCAGACTGTCACAGGTTGGGTTTCTAAGGAAAGGACTCACAATGGAGATTAGAATTCAAGCAGCTAATTAGACAGTGTTTCTTGTGGAGAGGAAGGGAAGTAAGCTTAGGTAGAGGGAGTAGTTGAGCTGCAAGTTTCAACTGAAGTTTCAACTGAAGTTTCAGCCAACACTGTGGGGACTTTTGAAGATGGAATGAGCCTTCAGAGCTGTCCCAAGGTGGCAGAAGCACCCTGGGCCTTTACACCCCTGCACTGATCAGGGTGTGAGCCCTGGAGAGGGGCATAACCATGGCCACCATGGCTCTGCAGTTCAGGCAGTTCCCAAAGGGATTTGATAACTGAGGGTTGTCTTCTGGCAGGACTCTCAGCAGATTCTTCTTTTTTGAAGGGGAATTTGTGTGGCACAGAACTTTTTAATTCAGATCAGGTCATCTTTTGTTTAAAATCCCTCAGTGACCTTACAGTGGCGCCAAAGTTGTATAACATGTGAAGGTCTCCCTCCTACTTGACCTTTCCAGCCTCATATCCATCCTACTCAGCTTTGCTCTCTGGGCTCCAGCCGCACTGGCCTGTGTTTAGTCCCTTGTATTTATCTTGTTTCCTCCCACCACTCACCTTTGCACATACTATTTCCATTTTGCTATTGTTTTCTCCTCCTCCACTTCACCTAGCAGAACTTTTAGATCTCTCCTCAACAACTCTTCCTACCAACTCACCCCTCCCCTCCATTAGACTCTCACACCACATGTCCCTTTGTGTAGCAGCACATGTATCAGTTGCAGTTTTACAATTGCTTGTGTGATTATTTCATAGTTAACCATATTTCCCTTCAAAGGGTTGCTCCATGTAGAACAATAAACAGGCTGTGCCTATTTTTTGCTCATCGTTGAATTCCTAGGGCCTCTCACAGTTGCTGACACATTGTGAGTGCTCAGAAAATACTGGTTGAATGAAAAGTCCAAAAATTCCCTTAATTTGTGTATTAGGTCACCAAAACCTGAAGAGATCACGTGGACTTGCTTAGAGTCAAACAGCTGCTTATTGTCGGAGAAGAATATTTAAAGTCCTGTGTTCATTTGCATATTATTTAGAGCTTTCTGGCCTATTTATAGGCAAGTTTACAGCTAAAAAATGTTTACTGCTTCTGCTTTCTGCTCCCTCTTGAACTGGACTGTTGGTTTTTCTCTTCCTACCGCTAACCCAGGTTAATTGTGGTCTTCAATTAAATAGTAAAAAAAAAACAACAAAAAAAACACAAAACCCTCAATTGGATTGGTAGTTTAAATCGAATCAGACAAGAATTTAAAAAAAAATTTTGGTGTCATATTTTATTGGTTATTGCACTGATATTAAGTAAATATCAGGTTAGTATTAGTAACAAAAAAATCTAATTTTGATTTCAAAATAAAATAAGAGGTTTTTAAATGACTGACTCTAGAAAAAAATGATTCAGGAAAAGAGGGGTGAATGTCCTACAGCAAGAAATTAAAATTGGATACAATGATGTTTTAAAAAAGAGGTTTTATTAACTTTAGATTAAACAGACATGAGGTATTCAATTAAAATGATTTCTGAGGTTTTAAAACCATCATGTTCTGTGATTAATACAGCAAATGTATGTTTGATTGAAATATTAAGCAGAGGGAATAAATAACAGAGTTTTAAATATATATATTCTCATTAGTAATGCAGGTCTGAAGTAAAAAGTCCAGTAAAAATATGGCTTGCTTCTAGGAGATGAATAATATTATTTACGGAACTCTTTTGGACAAGTCAGGATGTTCTCATTTGCATATGTAGCCTGATTGGTGAATTATGACCCAGAATTTCGAGTCATTGTTCTCTAAACCTGAGGCCAGAAATGTAAGGTGCTTTGTGAGCCAACCTCCTTTCTTCTGCTTGTTTCTCTCACTCTCTTTGCCATGTAGTCTGAACTCGGGGGTGGTGTGGGACATCTGAATGAAGTAAAGGTTACAACTCTATCATTGTAAAACAACTAGATGAAAAGCAAAATAATTTTTCAAATTTTTGTGTCAAAAATGGAGAATTGTGTCCAGTGATAAAAATTTATGATGTATCAACTCAAAGTATATTGAGAGATAAGAAACTCTCAGTTAATGTCAGTCATCTTTAGACATGAACACAATTGAAGGAAGAGAAAAGTCCTGTTACAAGACCTTATGTATTTGCATCCATGGGAGTTCTGGGGTGAGGGATAGGAGATTATACATGGCACCAAAAGGTATTTCTTTCATTAATTTGGCTTGAAATACCACGAGAGCAACATTTATTGGATTTGGGCATTCAAGCAATGGAATTCATTGTTCTACACATCTGCAGTGTTCTCATTCCTTCCCATTTACTTTTAAAGTTTTATGCAAGGGTGGGCAAAAGTAGTCTTACAATTGTGAGTACTCGAAACAGTTTATTCTTGTGTTATTCTTGTATTATTATTTATTAAATATTTTATTATTTTCCATACGAGCAACTGTAAGCCTACATTTGCCCACCGCTATATTGTTCTTGGTCTACAGATAATAGGTAATGAATGGCTCTCCAGCGACCTCTTTTATCAGAATTCTCTGGCTCCATGTTCATGTTGTAAAGGGAAGAGAAAGGTGAGGAGAAAATTTTGTCTCAGAAACATTTGGCATACATTCCCTTGGGCTTCATCTATTTTGGTTCAATCGGCTGGTCAAGAATCCTCTCTCTTTTAAAACTGTATCAGTGCTGCTTAACAGAGGGTTTCACATATGGATCCTCATACACAAGCACAATTTGCCTGACAAACTATGTACAAGATCAATGAACCCGTTCCTTTTGGAGAGTAAAATCCAAGTATCACATAGCTAAGGTGACCATATAATTCTTCTACCAAACTGGGACATTTTTTATAATTAAAGAGCAAGCATTATTGAGTGAGGGCAACAAGTGTGAACCACAGGCATCCATGGAAAAATAAGGTATCTGGTTGCTCTATCATAGGGTATCTGGAGCGTTGACCTCTTTCCCTCAAGAGGAACATTCCATGGACACTTTTCTGAAAAAAAGAGTCAGTTCATGTTCTGGGCCTCTTAAACCTAGTCTGAAAATCACTTGAACCTCTTAGGACATTTTGATTACACTGGAAAGTTCTGAAACTCCAAGAAATGACCTGATCTGGAGTAGATATTGGGTCCATTTTTAAGTCCTTCTAGCACAGCCCTAGTCACAGTCTCACAATCCTAGAGACCCAGGCTCCAGAGCAGTGATGACAAGTCATTGTGTTCACCTTTCTGTGTAGCTGCAGAACAGCTCATTGAGGGCCCAGATCATCTCTTACTTACAATCTTATTTTTGCCCATTTTAGGTTGTTTTCTGTTCTTCTGAGCCTCTGTCATCTGCTTCTGAGGATGCTAGGATGTTAAGGTAGGACATCACAGAAATGTCAGAGATTTTTTTATTTTGGTCCTTACAACCTAAGAGAGTAGCTATGAGCCAACTGGAGGAAGGTCACAGCCAGTGCAGTGTGGACCTGCCCATCACATTGTAGATCATTCTGTTCTTAAAAACAAATTTGTGGCAGATTGCTCATGGCTGCCTTTCCTAGAGTTACACAATCTTGGTATCAGACCCAGAGGTCAAATAATACAATCTTAAATTTTTTGAGTGAGGCATTGTTTAGGGTTTTTTTTCTTCCTGAGAGAATCCTTTGTTTGGAAGTGCCCAGAAAGGATGTGTTATTGAACGACTCTTTTGTTGTGGTCTGATGGGTAGGGAAAATGCAGTGCTTCTGTTATCTACAGACCTTCACGAAGACAAGGGCAGTAAGTTGCAGATAATTCACCTGTTCTTAATCCAAATAGTAGAGACAAATAGCATCAGTTTGGAGATCTGGGGCAGAGAGAATGTTCTTTCCAACTATGTTATGAAGAGAAGGAAGGAGATTAGAGAGAAAAAATCTTGGCCCATATTTTACATGAATCTCAACCCAAGGAAACCCCAGGCCATTAAAGGGCTCTCTTCTTGTGGTTCAGATCTACCCTGAGAGAAATAGCAGAAACTTCACAGTAGTGAACATGAGGTGATGAAATCGCTACATCCCTGCACTACTTCTGAGTGAGGAGTGCCAGAAGGGAGTTTACTGTGTAACACAGGAGGTGATAGGGCACAATGAAGTGCGGAATCTTTTGCAGCTGGTACTTTTAAGCAGCAAATAATTCTTTCCATGAAAAGAGACTTAAAATGTTCCTCCCAATACCATGTAGCAGAGAAGACACAGAATAAAGTAGAAAGAAGGAAGATTTGAAAAGCTAGGGCTAAAGTAACATGTAACCATTTTTATTAATAAACTAGAGGCCCAGTGCACGAAATTTGTGCATGGTGGGGTGTCCCTCAGCCTGGCCTGCACCCTCTCCAATCTGGGACCCCTCGAAGGATATTCTACTGCCGGTTTACAGAGATCAGGCCTAAACCGGCAGTCGGACATCCCTCTCGCAATCCGGGACTGCTGGCTCCTAACCGCTCACTAGCCTGCCTGCCTGCCTGATTGCCCCTAACCACTCTGTCTGCCGGCCTGCTCACCCTCAACTGCCCCCTGCTGCCGGCCTGCTCGCCCCCAAATGCCCCCTGCCCCCCGCCAGCCTGATCACCCCAACTGCCTCCCATGCCAGTGTGCTCGCCCCCAGCTGCCTCCCCTGCTGGCCTGCTCACCCCCAACTGGCCCCCCTGCTGGTCTGCTTACCCCCAATGGCCCGCCCCCCACCAGCCTGATCACCCACAACTGCCGTCCCATCCTGGCCTGATCACCCACAACTGCCCTCCCCTCTTGGCCTCTAACTGCCTCTACCTCGGCCCTGCCACCATTGCTTTGTGCAGAAGTACATCCGGAAGGTCTCCCAGTCTAATTAGCATATTACCCTTTCATTAGTATAGATAGTCAAGCTGTCATTATTTGCAGGGCATGTTGGAAGGAGGTGGTACTTTTCATAGGTGTAAATTGGTAAAGTTTTAGTTCTTAAAAAGTGGAAAATTCAGATAGACTATTATTTCTGTGATAAAGAGACTTGTAGTAACAAACAAACAAACCCAGCCATCTAAATGCTAACGGTTTGAAGCAATAAGATCTGGGACATGGCGAAAAGGCTAAAGGATGATTCCTCCAGTCATAGTCATTAAAGGTTAGTACTGCTTCCTTAATGAGCAGGAAATGGAGATTGGAATCAGTTCACTCAATATAAATATTTATGTATTGTTCTTATCTCTATTATTTAATTATTCTCAGATTATTTTATTTTTATCTTCACCAAGGCCCATGTTAAACTATCAATCCAGGTATTTCTGTTTTTTCTGCACACACCAGAAATGGAGAAATTCTGTTTTACTCTGGTGCCCAGAATTTATAAAACTGGGTAACTAGCATTCCTTAGAGAATTGAAACTAAGTATGTATTCCAAGGGCATTAGATCCCTGAAATGAAAGGTAATATCCTATTTCCTCCTTTATTCCCATCTATACTCGCCTCCCCACAGACACACAGTAATATAATCAAAATATCTTTGACACAGGACAGTCATTGGGAAATGCCTTACCCACCTCCCACATTTAATGTTAGTAGGAATTCTAAAAAGACTTGGCAATACTTAGGTTACTAAGGAGTTTAATTATTTTCAAATTCTTCACATATTTGTTGTTAACCTCAGGCTTCTGAGAAGCTCAGGAAAGGCATTGCAATTTCTATTTTGTAGGAAACTCATCCTGTGGTGGTGTGATGCCTTGTCCAACATTTCATGTCTAGTCGGTGGCAGAACCAAGTCTAGAACTCAGGTTTCTCAACTTGTAGGCTTCCCTGCACATCATGTCACACTGCCTACACTGGGGCAGAGATGAAGCTTCCGCTTTTATTTATCCCCCTGAAAGAAACAGGCATGCACAGCTATCACTGGTAAAGGGGAAAGCAGCAGGACTGAATGGTATAGCCAAGTTAGTGGAGCTTATGAAAATGAACTGAATCACATGGCATGTTGCTTAGTGAGATTGCAGAGCATTCCAGGGGAAAAAAACCCCCCACACATATTGGCACAAGGAATTACTCAGAGGAATAATAAAGAGTAATTTCAGAGAAACACCAACAATGAGTGGTGACAATGGGGAGGGGTAATGTGGGGCAGCACAGAGAAGCCTGGAATAGGCTTGAGGAAACCTGGCTTTCATTTCTGACTACATCACTTACTAACTTCCAGGTCTTGAACAAATCATTTAATCTTGCCGAGCCTCAGTTTCCTTGTATGTTAACCTGCTTTTCCTCTTCACAGGGTTCCGTCAGAACCAAATGCAATAATGAAGATGACTTTTCACGATTCTAAGTGCTCGACAAAGGTAAGACATTACAGAGCATGACACACAGTAGAGACTTCGCCTTTTATTTCACCTGGAATTGATTACCACTATGCGTGATGATTCCTAAGATTATGTGCCAATAATTATTGCTTTAATGGAAATGGCTAAGTGAATTAACCTGCTGCCAGAATTATGGATCTAATAACATTTTAGAAAATTGTTATTATTCTCCAGCCCTGAGATATCTGGGTATGGAATGCAGTAACAAACATGCACATTCTGGCCAACAGCCTGGGTGTTTTTGCTACTTGATAAAATTGGAATGCTTTAATATAGTTTTTCCATTTGAAAGACACATTACAAAAATCTACCAAGACAAGTTAAGTATGTGTCTCTGGCAAAGGAATTAAACAAATGTAGAGAGTGAGAAACATCAATGCAATGCTAGCTATTTCAGTGCTCTCTTATCACCCACAGAGATTCTTAATGCAGTACGAAAATTCCATGATTACAAATTCCAGCTACATGGCCCACCTTGTAGGCTATTAGGGTCTGCATCACTAATAACAGATTAATCTGAATTTGAAAAACTTGCTAACCAGTCATCATAAACCTCCATTGCATATGTGTATATATGTACATATATATGTACATCACACACATACATATTAATAAGAAACAACTACCATAATAAACAACAATATTGGTTTTTGTGAAATCCTATCATTTCACCACCAATTAACTCTGTCTCAGAGAACATCTCAGCTATGAATGGCTTCCTGTGGGTATCAAATTGCTTTGCTTTTAACCTCTATGCAATCCTTTTCTGTGCTGCTCTATTGCTTTGTGAAGAAAAAAGGAGGTGTCACCCACTGTTGTTGCCTACTCAGACCAATTTTAGGGCCAAATCTCTGGTTTCTTGAAAGCTTTCTTGGGTGCATCATCCTCTAGGCATCTCTGCCCATAAAACATATCAAGCACTTTCAAGGACAAGTTGACCTCTGGCCTCGGGCAAGTCCCTGTTTGAGGGGATTATTTAGTTTCTCCAGGGGTGTGGCTAATGTGCTTTATAATGGGGTAATGTCGCTGCATCACCCAGCCTGGGTTAGGTTGCTGCAGCCTGTCTGGGGGCAAGTCTTTTGTCATGACTACAAGGGGCCCCTTGGTGACTGCACTCACAGGCCCTGGTGCTCTCTCTAAGCCATAGGAGACTACTTCCTCTGGCAGTGGCTCTGGAATGATGATTTACCTAACAAAATGAGGAAAACAAAGACAACTTTATGATTTTTTTCAATTGGAGTAAAATATATGTAACATAAAATGGACCATTTTAATCATTTTTAACTGCACAGTTCCATAGCATTAAGTACATTCATATTGTTGTGCAACCATCACCACCATCCATCTCCAGAACTTTTTCATCTTCCCCAATTGAAACTTCATACCCATTAAATAATAACTCCCCACCCTCCACAACTCCCACACTCTGTTCTGTCTCTATGAATTTGGCTACTCTAGGAATCTCATGTACATAGAATAAAATAATATTCGTCCTCTTGTGACTGGCTTATTTCACTTAGTATAATGTCCTCAAGGTCCGACTATGTAGTAGCATATGTCAGAATTTCCTTCCTTTAAAAGCTGAATAATATTCCACTACATGTATATACCATGTTTTATTTATCCATTCATTTGTCAGTGGATACTTGGGTTACTTTCATCTTTTGGCACCTTTTGTGAATAATGCTGCTATGAACACAGACGTGGCAACATAGTGAGTTTTTTAGAACGTTGAGTGTGTTTAAAGGTCTGTCCTTCCAAATTTTTCCTTGGTGTTAATCTGCTCTTTTCTTTATGAAACAGTGGTGATAGCAGATAGTTCCCTTTTCCTTACTTGGCAAAGTAAACTGTTGACAACTCTAAGTCAATGTCCTTTTAAAAAATAACTTAACCCATCTGTGAAATACCAAAGTCTGGAAAACAGAAATTTTCTCAAATGTGGTTCAGCACCAGAATCACCTGAAAAGCTTTGGAAACTGTAGTTCTCAGGAGCCTGCACTAAACTAATTGAAACCAAGTCCACAGAGGTAAACACAGGCCATGATATTATGTTAAAGCTCCCAAAGTTTTCTGACTTATGGCTAAGTTGAGGAATTACTATGGCTTTCCAGAACAATATGTGAAGCAAGATGTATCACTTAGGTCGGCGATTACACCTCTGCCATCACCAAACCTATCATAGGGTGAGTTCTACCAAATTTCAAGCATACCCAGGACAAGGATATTCTGAGTTAGGACTGAAGCTATGCAAAGATTAAATCAGTTGTCCACAGTACAAGTTTTATTTTCAAATCAAAGTTGAAGTTTGAATAGTTCCCCCACAGCTGTTTGCACCTGTTCTATGGGAAAAGGATAGAATCTGTTTCCATGACTTCTCTCCTTTCTTCCACCTTCTCAGACTTGAACTTGGCCACTTCATGCTTCCAAAACTACATTTGGACCAAATTATACAATAGCCAGTCTTTTTCTTTTTCTTTCTTTCTTTCTTTCTTTCTTTCTTTCTTTCTTTCTTTCTTTCTTTCTTTCTTTCTTTCTTTCTTTCTTTCTTTTTTTTTCTACTAAAGCCCAGATTGAGAAAGGTTTGTTTTTATTCACACACTTATTGATTTTCTTTTCATGAGTAAATAGCTACAGAATCTACCATGTGTTCAAAAGATCAATAGATATACAGAGAAACATGCCCAAAATGAGGAAAGTTGAGTCCCACAAGAATCTTTTGGGTGCCTTTCATGGAGTGAACTCATCCACATTTGCTCTTTACCTTCCAAATACCACCTCCCGAATGCCAAACATCAGTTGATGGCATGTGATCAGTGAGCAGGCTCTGAGTTGATTAAGTACAGTGATATTTTGAGAAAAGCAGGACATTCCTCATTATCTGCAAATCCATGGGTATGAGAGTGTGAGCTCGCATATTAGCATTTCCACATATGTCTCCCCAACCTCTCTCAACCTCTAGCAAGGCAGCTTGCCTTTTTAGTAACATGTTTGGGATTAACAGCTTTGCTATTGTGTTAGTGTCTCTGTCATTACCCAGGGAGGGAAACTGGCAAGTGCTAAGCCAGTTACCAACAGACCTAAAACAGCGCCCAGGATGGAATTCTCACGCAGAAACCAACCTCCGAGCCAAAACCTTGCCAGTTACCAGCGAGGTGTGTGCGCCTTTAATAAAAACAGGCTTTATGATTAGGGTAGGGAAATTTTTAAACGTGCTCAAACTCTCATATCACATTAAAAAGAAATGCCATTCAGATATTTACAAAGTAATGGAATCCCATTCCCATCTGCTCCGGCTTCCTGTCAACACCTCTCCCCTTAGCAGTGCCAAAAGGACAAAAATTCTAGGCTTGCAGTGTGAACTGTAGGACAGCCAGCCTGGAGTGTTGGCTTGGGAGGGGCTAGACCTTGAGAATGGCTGGGAGTATCAAATGTGTCTGGCTGGGACAGAGGACCTGTGGGTTCCAGAGATTGTACGGTTGACATACAGTGAGCTGGCTTTCTGCAACCATGAACGCTGGCCAAAATCTCTGGCCAGCACAGTGGAGGAAGCCCAAGAGTGGAAGCTGGGCCAGCAGTTTTTTTCCATCGCAAGTCTTTTCTGATGGATGTAATCATTGTGGGGACAGTCCCATCCCTGGGTCACTTTCTCTTAAACTACTTTAGATCATGGAGTTGCAAGCAGGAGACACAGGTGCTGGAGAGAAATGGACCCAGTGTTCTGGGGCACATCCAGATCCCCATCTTGGTTGTCACGTGGTGCTGCTTTGGAGATGAAAGAACAGAGTGAGCATCTCCCACTACAGTCTTTCTCATTCCTCAGTGGTAACCAGCACATAGAGGTGGAAACGGAGAGTCTGGAAAAAAAGTTTCTTGGATCACTCTAACACTAAACTGAAGAATAAAGAAGGAATTTGCCTCCCATTACTAGTCAAAGTTTCCAGTTTCACAGTAGTCTGCCTTGAGCAAGGCTTCTCAAAACCTTCCCAGCTGTCGATAGAATGAATACCGACTGCATGTCGTGGTTTCTCATGGTGGTGCGGTCCTCTCTGCCCCTCAGTTTCTTCCACCACTTTCTCCATGGAATAAAACATCCTTCTATTAGTAGATTGAAGTTAATATCAGCACCCCAAAGTTCAACATCAAGTTCAACCCCAGGACTGAACTCAAACACCCATGCCAGTGAGCCCATGATGATGCTGGAAGCTCTGGGGTCTGATGGTAAGGAAAGCTGTGCCATGGGAAAAGAGAAAGAGGGAGAAAGGGTTTGGAAATCAAACTTTATTCACTTCATCGTTTTCCTGGATGCAGGTCCTATTTTGGTTTCTAGATCTGGTGATGAAACTTCATGAACCAGAACTTTCAGCACAAGGTCTGACAAGATTTTCTCTGATTTGTGGGCTTTCTCATCTGAAAAATCTTACAAAGCAATAACACAATCCCACCAAGTGGCATATTAGCAAATCACTTCAGTGAAAGGAATACAGATATGTGAAATAGGGGCTGATGTATAAAGCCTGGGACATCCATTGTACTTTGGAACTCAGCAAGTGTGTCCCGGCACATGGGGCTTCAGATTCTATTCAGCTCACAGCCAGACTTGAAGGCAACTCGCCTCGTGAGGCACTGGCTCTAGCTCTTTTCATCCCCCATCTCTTTTCTACCAGTGCTTTCCTTTGAGGAAAGTGAGAGCTGGTCCTCTCTGGAGTTGGTGGGTGTGGGTCAGAGTCAGTGCAGCTCCTCTGGTTCTCAGCCCAGTGCTCCTCCAGAAGTCCTTGGATCCACTCCCCTGACTCTAATTAGCCTGGTGGATAGGGCCATTTCTGAACTCCATGTAGCCATGCTTTTTGCCACTTCTTTCTGCAAGGTAACTATGTGAGAAAATAGACAATGATGTCTATCCAGAAAAGAGGGCTGATTAGAACTGTGAGGTAGTTGTCAGGAAACCATATACACACACTTCTTCATGAAGGGAACCTGGTACCTGCAGGCAGAGATCCCAAAATCAGGAGGCAGTCTGGGCCTTCCCATGATGGAGCCCCTGTGTGTGTCACACCCTTGCAGGAGTAAAGACTGCTAGTGTGGGTCACTTGGTCTAAAGGCCTCTATGATTCTGATTTATAGGGCATGCCGCAGAGGAGGCATCAGCCCTGAAAAAGGCCAGAAAGTAAATATTTTAGGTTTTATAGACCATACAATATCTATTGTAACTACTCAACTCTGCCTATGTAGGGCAAAAGTAGCCATAGTTAATACAGAAATGAATGGGTGTGTTCCAATAAAGCTTTATTTATAAAAACAGACAGCGGGATGGATTGGTCCATGAGTTAGTTTCTTGATCTCTCCTTTGAAGTTGTTGTGATATAATCTTCGGTAATTGAGTACTACAGAAGGGTATATATGCTGTTATGTTTATAATATACATGTATTTATATTGTGTATTCATCTATTGGGTGCCTTGGTACACCTATTATTCCTCAAAAAATCTATAAAACGAAGTCCCTCTTTCCCTCCTTCCCCTTCTCTTTCCTTCCCTTTTCTCCCTTCCTCTTTTTTCTTCCTCTTCTCTCCTATTCTTCCTCCTTCTCCTATTCTTCCTCCTCCCTCTCTTCCTGCCCATTCCTTCCCCTCCCCTCCTCCTCTTCCTCCTCCTCTTCCTTCTTTTTCCTCATCCTCCCCTTCTCCTTCTCCTCCTCCTCCTCCTCCTCCTCCTCCTCCCTCTCCCTCTCCCTCTCCCTCTCCCTCCCCCTCTCCCTCCCCCTCTCCCTCTCCCTCTCTCTCTCCCTCCCCCTCCCCCTCCCCCTCTCCCCCTCCCCCTCTCCCTCTCCCTCTCCCTCTCCCTCTCCCTCTCCCTCTCCCTCTCTCTCTCCCTCTCCCTCTCCTTCTCCTTCTCCTTCTCTCTCTCTCTCTCTCTCTCTCTCTCTCTCTCTCTCGTTCTCCTCCCAGATTTTACCAAGGTGTGAACTCTACTTCATGAACAAGTGTGTGTGTATGGTTTCCTGTATGCTTCACCCAGGTAACTCCTGTGCCCTGGAATCTATCCTAAGGTGGAATCCACCACAATTTAAAACTGGCAATGGCAGCTTTAACACACAACCATATCCGAAGATTACTCACACCACAGTGTGTGAGGATGGAGAGGGAAGCTACTCACCAAACCCACCTGGAAGGGAGGCCATGGTTCTAGTGCCCCCCGGGTCTTCCACACTCCCCTGCTCTAGTGCCAGAGGGAAGATTTATGAGGGCAAAGGACTGAGAGTTCCAGGCAGAGCTGGAAACCTCCAGGAAACTACTCATTCTTTTAAAGGGTTATCTTTCTTCTTCTTCCCAGAAAATCACTGTCTCACGTCACCATCCTCCAGCAACAGACCTTTCTGTGCAACCCTTTATCTTCCACCTAGAAAAAAAGAAAAGCTTTTGAGTCTGAGAGGAATAGGTTAGAGGCTCCCCGTGGGCCCCCTCTGATGTCCAGACCCTGTCAACAGCTTTGGGGAAGGAATGCCTGTGAGTAGGCAGCCCTAGTTCACCGTGGTTGGTGAATTGAATCACTTATACTAAAAAATTATTTGATGTTTTTCTGAAATTCAAACTTCACTTGACATCCTATATTTTTATTTGCTAAATCTGACATTTCTACTCTGATACCTGCAAAAAATGAGGGGAGGGGGGAGATAGGACATTTATACTTGTAGAACAAAGCTACTCAAAGCTACTCTGTTCCTTTAGGAACCAGCGATAGTAAGAACACTGGAACCATTTCTGAAGGGCTTACAAGAACCTTCTTGGAACCATAAAGGAGCACCTTTCTTGATAAAATAATCAGAACCAAGGGGAAAAACTGGGAATCCCTCTTCTCTTCTCCTCACATCTGGTGACTGTATCACTTGTTGCCCAGACAGGTGCACTTCTTTGAGTAACAAGTACACTAGGGTAAAAGGTGGAAATTAGGGTTGTTCCAGCAATCCAGGCTGCATGTTCACTCTGAGTAACCACCAAACTCAATGTATGATGATGCACTGTTTCCTGACCTATCTACTCCTTTAAGACTGGAATGTCTGAATCATTCTTTGTTGAATTCAACTGAAAAGAATTGAAGTCCCTCCTCCTCCGCACCATGTTTTTTCTGGATTTGGGGGTAGTCAGGCATTTACCTGCCCAGATGCAACTGGATTATAAGCCGTTTTGCCCATGAGGAAGGCTGAAAAGAGAGGGTCTTGTATCCAGAAACCAATTTCTGAAACAAACAAATGCATCTGAAGAATTGAGCATTTTAAAGCAGCACAGCTCTCCACAAGAGCTAAATTACGTCCACTAACCAGTGGTTCTGAGAGCAGTAATACACACTTGAACACCAATAGGCTGGTGCATTAAGACAAACAACTCATCTTATGAAGGGCCAAAAGAATCCAGCCCCAGCCAGTCAATGAATGATTATGTCTCTGACCACCTTTCTCAGCCCTGATCCCCAGTCATGTGATTGAATGTATCTGATTCTTACCCCCAAACTGCTTGTTTTGTCCCCATAAATTTAACATATTCAAGGACCCAATCTCTACAAAAGCCATGGAGGCCTCTCTGGTAGGGATTTCGAAGAGAAAGCAGAGGAATCAAGACATCACTGTGCTTTTTGCTTTCATCAAACTCTGGCACCCTCTGCAGCAGGGACCCCTCCCACACTGTGGGGCTGACCAGCCTCTTATGCAAACAGCACCAGGTCCCTAATGAGATCTTGAAAGGGTATTGCCTGCTTCCAGTTAGACACACATGGACCCTTTTCAGCACTCAGACAGACCGCATTTCCTTGTGGTTCTCTGAAACCTAGAGGGCCTTGTCATCGGCTACCCAGTGGAGTGGAGGAATTCACCTTTTCCTAGGTTTGTTTATTAAGATAAACATTCTAAAGGTTTACTTGGACCAAGTTATTGAACCCATTTCATCTTGGAGGAGTAAGTGGTTGTAAGGAGGAGAAAGTTGCAAAGTTTTGAGGGGAAAACCTTAGGGGGCTACAGGGAAAGATACCCACAATGCTGATAAAGGCTGTAATTTAAAAGATATATTCTTGCTCCCAGATTTTTTTCAGATGCTTTAGGCTTTAAATATGTTAGAGTTTCTGATGGGAAATTGTGTGCTTTGAAAAGCCTGAATATTATAATCATTCTATCCATTTTTTTTCTCTAGTATAATTCAACTTTTTTTAAAAGAAACATCAGAAGGCATCAGTTATATCTCACATTAAAGGTGGTATCAGCAGCTGTTCATGGCTGAAAGACAAACCTTTTCTAGGCAAACCAGAGTTCATTCTATTGAAAATGAGTCTAAGCTCATTTCCTTAAAGGGTTTTATGGTGATTTTAAAAAATCAGAATTAGGAATGCCTGATTTTAACTAATAGATAGGAGGGAAGGGAGGGGAGAGGGAAGACCAGGCTCAGTGATGGCCAAAGGGGCAAAGTATATCCTTGGGCTACCTTGGGCCCAAGGACAGGCTCTCACTTCCTGCACAATCATAGCCAAGGCAGGGTTGTTTGTTTTTGTTATTTGATCTTGATTTCTTAATGAATCCATTGCTGGCATTGAAAGGAGGTGCATTTTTACATAAAAATCTACATACTGACTTGTTTCTGTTGAAAATTCAAAAGATCCATGACCCCTATTCTGCATGGCGACAATGTTTTGGCACTGAGTAGAAGCTGCCTTTTTTTAGAGGATTTAAATACATTCTATTGCTGCACACTGACTGAGTCTATTTGTCCACAGCATCTGATATGCCTGAGTCCTTTCCACTCTATATTACATCTTTGGGGTGTGTTTTTTTCATTTTTTATAAAAATTAAAAAGTGGGTATATGACTTGAATAAGCACTTTTCCAAAGAGGACATACTGGTGGCCAAGAGACATGAAAAAATGCTCAACATCACTAATCACCAGAGAGATGCAAATTAAAACCACAATGAGATATCACCTCATACCTCTCAGAATGGCTGCCATCAATAAATCAACAAACAACAAGTGCTGGCAAGGATGTGGAGAAAAGAAAACCCCAGTATACTGCTGATGGGAATGCATATTGTGCAGTCACTATGGAAAACAGTGGAATTTACTTAAAAACTTAAAAATGGAATTACCATTTGTCCTAGCAATCCCACTTCTAGGAATATATTCTAGAAATCTCGAAATACCAATCAGAAAGAATGTATGCACCCCATGTTCATAGCAGTGTTGCTTATAATAGCTAAGATCTGTAAACAGCCCAAATGCCCATCAGTAGATGAGTGGATAAAAAAGCTGTGGTACATTTACACCATGGGATATTATGCAGCTTTTTTAAAAAAAGGATCTCTTACCCTTTGAGACAGCATGGATGGATCTGGAGAGTATTATGCTGAGTGAAATAAGCCAGTCAGAGAAAGACAGATATTACATGATCTCACTTATATGTGGAATCTAATGAACATAATAAAATGACAAACAAAATAGAAGGCATGGAGGCATGAAATAGATTGACATATCTTAGAATGGAGTGGGGAGGAGACGGGAAGATATTAACCAAAGAACTTTTATATATAAATGCATAACCAATGGACACAGATAGGAGTATGGTGAAGGCCTGAGGTGTGGCAGGGGCTGGGAGAAAGGGGATTAAGGGGGGATAATTAGGGGACATCTGTAATTCTGTCAACAATAAATTAGATTAAATTTTTAAGTAGTAACAAAAAATAAATTTATTGCGGTAACATTGGTTAATAACATTATATAAATTTCAGATGTACAACTTTGTGATACGACATCTGTATGTTCCATTGTGTGGTCACCACCCGAAATGTAGTCTCTTTCCATCACCATATATTTCACCCCCTTTATCCTCTGCATCCTCCACCCACCTTACTTCCGCTCTGGTAACCACCATTCTGTTATCTGTATCTATGAGTTCGTTCATTTGTTTGTTTGTTCGATGCTTTTTGTTTTTTATATCCCACATAGTGAAATCATACAATTCTTGTCCTTTTCTATCAGATTTATTTCACTTAGTGTAATACTCTCAAGCTACATCCAGGGTGTCACAAATGGAAATATTGCATCTTTTTTATGGCTGAATATATATCGATCATCTGTTGAGGGACACTTAGATTGTATTGGCAATTATGAATAATGCTGCAGTGAACATAGGGGCACGTATATCTTTACACATAAGTGTTCTAAATTTTTTGGGGTAGATCCCCAGAAGGACTGCTGGTGATTAGATTTGTCCCCAAATTTTTTCAGGTAGCTCTATTTTTAATTTTTTGAGGAACCTCCATACTGTATTACTTCATAATACCAAAGCCAAATACCAGTTACTTGTTATCATCATAGTTGAGCTAGTGGTTTTCTTATACTCAGAAGCTTCAATCATTTATGTTACCTGCGTGGTCTCTATGAGCATGTAAGCTTTCATCCCTAATGTAGGGTGATTAGATTTGTCCACAAATAACTGGCTCAGGTATACCTGCAGGTCACAGTTACCGCTCATCCCTTTGGGTTGGCTGATTCCTCCTATGACTCTCCACTCAAATCACTGCAAACACTTCAGAGAAGTGAAATGCAGTTTTACTTCCCTAACACTTCATAAGTTAGGATTTAATCAGGTTACTCTGCCTACCATGTCAAAGAAGAAGCATTTCTCCCATGAGAATGGTACTGGATGGAGTGTACTTGTCAGAATTTTCAGGGTGGCTTGCATCTGTTTTTAAGGAAAGTGTCTCCAAGTAAATGCTACAGGAGACAGACCGGAGTCCAGGGTGGAGCCAGTACCACCTATAGCATAGGATGTGCCAAGATGCTAGGCTTTAGGGAACTCAAGGACCAACAGCCCTCTTCCTTGCACAAATGCAGAACAGATGAGAGGTAGGCAGAGAGGTTGGACAAGTAGAGATCCAACTATCAGCCCTTTACTGATTACAGGTGGATTAAAGGACATGGTTTAGATGTGGGGCTTAAATGGACTTGCTAACACTATGCTGAAATGGATCTGACCTGCTCTCCAAACTCACAGGCCTCACCTCCAGGGTAGGCCCATTACTCCAGGCTCCAAACAGATAGATATATTCTTTTGAGTCCAGAGGAATGAGAGAAGAAAGGCCTAGGCCAGTGATGGCGAACCTATGACACGCGTGTCAGCACTGACACGCGTAGCCATTTCTGATGACACGCGGCTGCTGAGGCGGCCGCATGCCGAGGATGAAACATTTGCTGCTCCTGAGGATGAAACATTTGCAAAATAATGTTTTTTCCTCGAAGTGACACACTACCCGAGTTATGCTCAGTTTTTTGGCGAAGTTTGACACACCAAGCTCAAAAGGTTGTCCATCCCTGGCCTAGGCCATGTCGCCCATTTCCCCCCACTACTCACAGTCAATTAATTGACTACTCCTTTGGGAGTAGCATCATAGGTGGTCGGTAAATGAGGAGTGGGAGGGATACCACAGGGATTGGTCTATCTGGAATCCCACTCATGGTTTTGTGAAAGGGCGGGGGGGATAAGTGCTTCCTCCAGCAATAACCTGGAGGCTGAGTAGTGCTGGATACAGAAATGGAGCTTTTCTATCGGAATAAATGGAAGCATTTCCTCTTAGTAAATTTGAGCCCAGGGCTCTGGCCCAAGCAGGGTTCCAGAAGAGCAAGAGTAGGCATGTGGAGTCATGGGATTAAGAAATCCTAGATGAAAAGGCAGGCTTGGGAAAGAAATTGGACATCCCGTGTCTCATTGGGTACAGGCTATGGGAGCCATAAGAAAAATCCAGAGGGTTCTGGAGGGCAGGGAGGCCAGCAGCCTTTTACTTTGAGGCACTTGAAAAAACTTCTTGTTTGGGAACCTGCAGTCTCTCCTCTGAGGAGCAATTAAGAGGACTTGGACATTTGCTGTATTTTATACCTGATAGGTACTCACTAAAATGCTTGGTAAATTGAATTAAAGAGGATATTCTAAAGTTTACTGCAGTAAGGAAAGGTATACCAAAAACTAATAATCCACGGGCTCAAATCTTCTAAGGAATGTTTGCATTTTAAAAGAGAATCTTGCTATATCAAATTAATCTGTAACTGATGGAATATGCAGAACACGTTTGGACCAAAAGCTCTTGCAGGAGGCTCTAATTTCTCCCCAACATTCATCCATTTCCCAGAAGTCCAGGGTTAGCAGTTAGTCAAGTCCCTACCGCAGTCAGAATTGTCTAGTTTCTTCTAGGGAATACCAGTCTTTTCTCTTATTTTTGCAATTGGTCTGCATATAAACATCTATAGCTCTCATTGGGAATTAAAAATACATATTTATGACAGTGTTTCCTATCTTAGATATTTATTAGGAAATTTAATGTTTGTTAAAGTGATAAAGACAAAATATGTCCACCACCCTCCAAAAAACCAAATCTCCGTACATAAATTATGGAATCCATAGTAACTGCCCTATATGGCAAATGTAAAGCCACTGGAATGTGATGCAATAAGGATGGATTTCATATTTATTTTGACTTTTGTATCCAGTGGATGGAGAGTTGCTGATGTCAGGAAAGTCCCTAATTGAGAATCACAGCACACGGATTTCTGATAAATGACAACTGCCTCAGCCAGGACCATTGACCACGTGGGTTCCCACTTCATGACCAGGGTCACCAGGGAGACATTTCTCATTGGATCAGCTTATTGTAAATATTAGGTTTCAGCCTTTGAGCATATATTGCTGGTTTTCAGTTACTGTACTTTAGAACATCTGCTTTTTCATAGCAAAGAAAAGTAATGAAGAAGAGGAAAGAAGAAAGAAAGAAATCTCTTAAGGAAGTGTTTAAAAGCCGAGCTGATAGATTTGGCAATTCTCATTTGTGGCAGGAGTAACAGGCATCCCAGGGGCAGTGTGACTTCAATAATAAAGAATAAACGCTTTAATATTATTAAATACATCATAGCAGGTTTTATAGCGAACTTCATAATAAAGTTAGATGTTTCAGTATCAAAAAGGCACACACATTGCTTTAATGGTATCTACATGTTATGGATTGTAACGGCCTGTTATGACATCATCTGTTAGGAATTACTATGATTACTTGGGGAGGGGGATTCAAACAAGCTCCTTCTAATAAGATGCCACGGAGTGTAACTATATCTAATGACAATTGGTCAATTATGAATAAAACATTTTCAAAGAGAACTGCTCTATTAAAATATTAATGGGGCTTAGCAAGAAGTCTCCATTTCTTGCCTGCTGTTCTCATCTGAAAAGCCACACTCTCATGTGACTCTCTCCAGCTCCCAGGGACTGCACAGTTCAGAAAGCAGTTGGGAATCATTTTGGCTGCAGACAAGGTTTTCAATTGAACAGCAGAACCAACATTGGGGTTGAGCCTTGGAGCCTAAGTGTGATTACAGATGGGTTGTAAGTTTTCAAGCACTTTCCTGCCCAGCCCATTCTGTTTTTCTCTCTGTTTTTTGTTTTTGTTTTTGTTTTCATGGAAAGCATTTGATTGAAATGAAATCCACTGACTTGAAGCTCTGAAAAGAAACATTTATTGGCTGGTGACAAGTTGGTTGCCCTCAAAAAAGTATTTTTTCTAATTCTAGAGATAGTATGGGGTCTCCAACTGACTGACCTTGGGAATAAGCCAGTCCATAGATTTGTTTTGTTTGACAGGTGCTATGCTTAAAAAGATGGGTTTCAGTGCCTTTAGGTGAGGCAAGCCCTCTCTGGTTTACAGCAAGCTTCACAATTTCCTATTGCAATAGATATAGCACATCATATGTTACCTGTTACCTGCCAGGCTCGGAAAATTTAGAATCGTGACCCTACTGTGCATGGATCATACCTGTTTCCTGCACCCTAGATTTGACTTGTTGTCTCTCACTGATGCCTCCCACAGCTGGGTCTTGTTCCTCACAAAGAGAAACCAGAATCATAAAGACTAGATTAAGAGAAAAGTCCAAGGAATCCCAGAATCTAGGAATTTGTAGAAAAACTTAAGAGTTTGGGGCACTCCGCCCCCTGAGATCAACCTGAGACCCAGAGAAGAGAAGTGCTTGGAAAGGTCAGTCCCAGAAGGAATAGAGCAGAGACAGAAAGCCAGGTCTTCTGATTCCCCATCCTGGTATGTTGCACCCACCAGCTCACACAGCTGGCCTCAACCGTGCCTTCTTTGTGTGGTCCTTCCCCACATTCCCAGGAAGAGTGTACTAGTATTTTCCAAAGTCACCATCCACACAACACAGGATAGCACCAGCTGTGCAGCCAGATCCCTCTTACACTACACAACTGTGTCCCGTGAAATGAAAGTCAAGACACATGTGTTCACATTAAGCCTGCTGAATCATGAAGAAAAGTGCTTCTCCACTGATGGCAGAGAGCTTGGGGCTAGAGGTGGATTAAGGTTTAAAACAAATCTCATGAGTCAGTTTTGCAGATGACTCAGGTTGAGTCCTAGTTCCTTTTTTGTTCAGAGTACACCAAAACTTTCCTTCAGGGCTGGCCTTGGGAGTAGGCAGAATGGTGTGGACTCTACAAGGTACAACAAGTCCTCACTTATGGATAGGGTCTGCAACATTAAGCAAAATGATGTACAGTGAAACCAATATTACTGTAAGCTAATTGATATAACAAGAGTTAAGTTCCTATGGCATCTCATCGTTATAATGAAATGACCTATTGTATATGGAGCCCCCTCAGGGAAAGCTTCCTTCAGCCAAACATTGCCTTGCAGCCAAACACTACCATCCCAACCAAGGAAAATTTATTTGCAATTCAGCTAGTAATTCATATGAACTAAATATTGCCCCATTTGTGGAAAATTCCCTGGAAGGGAAGAGCTTCTAGATTGGCTGGTTCAGTGAGCTTTCTTCATGAGTGAAAGGGATGAAGGCAGGGAAAACCCTGCGCATTAGTGAGAGGCAGGGAGTGTTGAGGGAGAGAGATTGGCTTACAGAGAAGGTAGAGGTGAAAGAAATATCTAAAAGAAACCAGTGACATCAGATAACTCTGTGGGTAAGATTGCTTGGTCTTGACCACTGAACCTTCTCTATGAGGGATTGGCTGTGGTTTCTCACTGAATACCCTTGAAATTTTTAGTCCCCAACTCTTGCCAAGGTCTTTAGCAAATACCTCCAGAAAGGTGGAAGGAAATATGTAACTATCCTAAACACTAGCTCAGTTATTGGCACACGAGCTCAGTAAATATTTGTGGAATAAATGAATCAAATATTTATAGTGTGTATCTGTGTAGCCATCTTCCCAGGTAAAGCCTTCTAGCACGATCTCTAGAGCACCTGACCAAGGCTTTGGCACCTATGAAATGGGTTCTAATTTTACTAGTAGGAGATATGGAGTAGAATGGACCTGGAGTTAAATGATCTCATATTTCTCATCTGTCAAATAGCAATAAAAATAATGCATACCCCACCTATCTCAGAGAGTTGCTAATTGAGTCTGAAACCAGAGATTGTGTGGAAATAGAAAAAAAGGGTAAATTTATAGTTCCTCCATTTGAACAATCCCTGCTATGTATCATTCAGAAGTCAGATGGGATACTCAAGAGGAATTGAAAGGGAAAGTAGGTTGCTCCGCAGAACTGGAGTGATGTCATAGGTAGAGGTATGGAGTGGAGTGAAATACAATTTTGTAGTTAAGATGGGGACCTTTGAGAGGTCATAGGGCACCTTCCATTGGTTCTACAGGTAATGAGAAGCCATGATGAATAGACATGGCAGAAGTGATACCTGTGGAAGCTGACTGCCATTGTTGTTTCCTAAGAATGAAAATAAGGCTAAGGATGACTAAGAGGCTGCTTATTGTTACTGGTTGAGCCTGGAGTGGAATAGATCCAAGATTGCAGGGAAGATGTCAAGGAATAGACCCAAGAAGTGTGTGTGTGTGTGTGTGTGTGTGTGTGTGTGTGTGTGTGTGTGTGTTGAGGGGTAGGAATGGGGGTAATTCATTGGCTAATAATCATTTGGCTGAAATGAAAGAGAGATGAGGACTGCTCAAATACTTGAGGTCTGAAAAGGGTGAAAAGATTATTAGCAGCAAAAATTGAGAATTTTTGGAAAGAAGAGAATAGGCTGAAAACATCTTTGGATAATTTAGAATAAAATGAGCTTATCTTGTTTTATTTTTCTTTGTAGTTTGTTAATTTGCTGTGTTATAATATTATATATATTCAATGGAATTTTGTATTAGGAAAGTGTTGAATGAATCAAAATTTCCACATGGGCCAATGCCTCATGCATTAGGGCATTTATGGGGTGAAGGTCAGAAATATGTACCAAAAAAAGATCTATTTCTTAATTCACAGTTTTATCTACCCCATTTCTGTTATGGAGCCAATGTTCTCTCAGATTTGGAATGCTTTCCTCACTTATATGTGATATATATATATATATATATATATATATATATATATATATATATATATATAGAAACTATTTACAGACACACAATTCCAAGAATTTTAAATGCCTTTGTTATTAGTCTTTTGATAAAATTTTCTAATTAAGTCAGTGTGACACTTGCCAAAAAACAGAATTACTTCAGAATATCCTCACATGTTCCTTTTTGTGCAAAGTTTACCCTGAGAGCAAGACTAAGAAATCAGTTTCAGCTGCCATTAAAGGCATTTAGGTTAGACTGGGAGAAGAACTCCCAGCAGGAACTCTGTAGGAACATGGCCGATTTGCCATGTGGGGAATTTAAAATCTCCATCTCTAGATAATTCTAGAAAAAAGTTAAAATAACCAGTCAGATATAGGGTTGCCTTGTTGAAAATAAACATGTCCAGGAAATCCTCTGTGCCTTACAAATTTTAATGACCTTCAATACTATATTGCTATACTGACCCATGACTTGGCTCAGAGAGCACATTCATTTCTGTAGCATAAGATGGAAGATGAATCCCCAATCTGGGAAACTGATTTCTCACCAGTAATGAGATGGGCCCTATAATTCATTATGTGCCATGTAGTCCTCCTCAGGTCCATCCATCACCTCTCTAGGTCCATCCATCACCACCCTGGACAGTGCTGATTGGAGAGGGATGCCTATCCAGTCCAAGAGATACCAACCACATTATCTCAACCAAGGAATGGAATTGAGACTCAGAGCAGAATGGCCATGGTTAAGAGCATGGACTCGGGACCTAAGCTGCTTGGATTTGGAACCCATATCTATAACTTATTTCTATGTGAATTTAGACAAGTCACTTAATTTATCTGCCTCAATTTTGTTACCTGTAAAATGGGAATAAAACTTATACATGAGTCAAGAGGATTAAATGAGTTAATGCAACATTTAGATTACTTAGACACTGAGTCTAGAAAGTGGTATGCACTCTGTAAGGCAGGGGTGGGGAACCTTTTTCTGCCAAGGGCGATTTGGATATTTGTAACATCATTTACAGGCCATACAAAGTTATCAACTTAAAAATTAGCCTGCTATTTTGGTCAGACATTTAATTAATTCACCCATAATGCCTTGGCAGGGCAGACCAAATGATTTTATGGGCCTTATATGGTCCATGGGCCAAAGGTTCCTCACCCCCGCTCTAAGGGATAGTTAATTTGTGATCTTAGCTGGTCACTCGAAGTCCAGAGCTGTAGATCTGGGATTAGAAGACATCACTGTGGAGTGGTCCTCTTCAGCTTTGGACCTGAATAAGGAGCGAAAGCCAGTTTGCAGGACAAAAGGAGAGAAACAGAATGGAGTGAGAAGTTAAAGCAGGAGACCTCAGAGGCAGACAGCCTGATGGACAGAGCAGGTGCCTTGGACCTTCATGACTTTCTGGTTCCTGATTCTGGTCTCTCCTAAGATTGACCTCCCGTTGGACTGTTGAGTTCCAAGAGATACTCCCATGTCCTTATAAGAAATGTTGCTTTTTAGGTTTATACTTGTTCAAACACTGAGTTTTCATTATTGGGAAATTGGCGAGGAGGGTTAGGTTTATCCTCAGTTCCCATTGAACACAAATTTCTCAGAAATCAGAACAAAAAGACCTCGAGGAAAAGGTACTTCACCTTCTATTTCTTTTAGGGTCACTTCCTCTTTCTCATAAGAGATTCCACCATTTTGACTTGATGTTTTCAAAGAACATTCATATTCCCCAGTAACAACCT
The DNA here is from genome assembly GCF_951640355.1 of Cnephaeus nilssonii. Classification (NCBI taxonomy): domain Eukaryota; kingdom Metazoa; phylum Chordata; class Mammalia; order Chiroptera; family Vespertilionidae; genus Cnephaeus; species Cnephaeus nilssonii. The sequence goes on from NC_137086.1 coordinate 38,788,176, forward strand.
CTAAACTGTGGGACTTCAACAACTCAAACTCACTTTTCTTCTATATAAAAATGATTTTAGAGTGGAGTGAGCTAAATTTCTCATCTAACTCTGTTGTGTTTGGCAGTCTGAAAAAGAGTGTCGTCTTCCTCCATCCAGAAGCGTAGGAGATCCTGGGCAGCAGAGGATGCAAAGCTCACACATTCATTGGTATTTTCCACAGCCAAATCCAAATTCTCGGGCTCAACCTGCTAGATCCTTTGACTTCATTCATGAAAAATGGCACACATTTACCATGGCTCATAACACATCTTCTAAACCCGTTCCAAACAACCAGTCGGCGGGCGGCATTGCCAGCCTCACCACAGACACCATCATTTTTTCCCTTCCCTGTCTGACTCTGAGTTTTTGGAACAGAGATGAAACTTAACCTTCCCAAACAAAGACCATTTACTAGGCAACTTAGGGCACGTAATTAGCTCACACACCATAAGGTGCCACAGAGCTGCTTGCAGATCTCTTCCAAGTTTAGATCTTTTTTTTTTTTTCCCCAAAAACTCACCCTTTTCTCTAAGAACCCACAATCATTTACCACTGCATGAAGGGAGTACACTTATTAAAAGAGTGAAATATTTAAAACCTCTTTCAGGGATGGTCAGACAAGCTCATAAATCATATTCTCCCACTGGTGAGCTGGGGATGGGAAGGTCATGTGTTGACACATTTAGAAGCCATTGGGGTACTGTGGTTTCACAGCTAGGAGGGAAACTTGAGCTTGTTGAAGTTGGAACTTACTTGTATTTTTATTTATTGAATTAATGAAATCTTGGCAACAAACTGTGTTTTACTTTAGGCAAGATGTGATGGTTTTTTTTTTTTCTTTGCCCCCACCTACCTCATCTCCCTCCTAGCCCCTCCCAAATAGACATTTTTATAAATGTTTCAAACACTAGAAAAGCTTCCTGGGCAGCCAAACTAAACCTTAATAAAATCAAGATGAACCAATCAATATGTGGAGATGTGGCTTCCATTAAAATTGGCATTTGGGTGTTAGAAGAAGAAGAAAGAAACAGCATGAAAGTAAATATTTTGAATGTGTTTACAAGGCTGCTGGATTCTAAGTGTTTGCACATTTATCAATCGGAATGTCAGCTTGACTGGGAGTTTTCAAAAACCGTACATCACCAGAATGTAGCCTGCTCAGTTCATGAGATTTTCTCAATTTTTGGTAAAGGCTTTATCGGTGTGTGTGTGTGTGTGTGTGTGTGTGTGTGTGTGTGTGTGTGATCCAACAACAACAAGAATCATCATTATGGTTTGAGGCAGGCATCTTCAGTCCTAGCTATAAGCTACAATTAACTGGGAGCTTTTGAAAGCCCCCAGGCATCTCTACTTCTTATAACCTCCCCAATTATTTAGTGATGATCCAAACAGGAAATTAATGGCATAGTTAAATTGACTAACTTGAAGAAAGGTTATAAAGCAACTTTTACAAAGATACCAAAAGGGTTGGGTGCTCACCGGGATATAGAGTTGTCAGTGTCCTAAATTTCGGTTATTCTAATAAGTGTGTAGTGGTATCTCGTTGTTTTAATGGCATTCCTCTGATGACTTATGATATGGAGCACCTTTTGATATGCTTATTTGTTATCTATATATCTTCTTTGATGAAGTGTCTACTTAGATATTTGGCCCATTTTTAAAAAATATATTTTTATTGATTTCAGAGAGGAAGGGAGAGGGACAAAGAGATAGAAACATCAATGAGGAGAGAGAATTGTTATTGGCTGCCTCCAGCATGCCCTCTACTGGGGATCGAGCCCGCAACCTGGGCATGTGCCCTAACTGGGAATTGAACCCGGGACCTCTTGGTCTATGGGACAATGCTTAATCCACTGAGCCACCATAGCCAGGTGGCCCATTTTTTAAATTGACTTTCTTATTATTGGGTAGTTTTTTATTTTATTTTTATAACTATATTTTTTTCTTTATTGATTAAGGTATTACATATGTGTCCTTATCCCCCCAGTAAGGCTTTATATATTTTGGATAACAATCCTTCATCAGATGTGTCTTTTGTAAATGTTTTTTCCCAGTCTGTGGTTTGTCTTCTCATTCCCTTGACATTGTATTTCACAGAGCATAACGTTTTAATTTTAATAAAGCCCAGATTCTCAATTATTTTTAAAATTGTGCCTTTGGTATTATATCTAAAAAGTCATTGCTATACCTAAGGTCATCTAGGTTTACTCCTGTATTATCTTCTGGGAGTTTTATAGTTTCGCATTTCACTTTTAGGACTGTGTTCCACTTTGCGTTAATTTTTGTGAAGAGTGTAAAGTCTGTATCTAGGTTCCTTTTTTACTGTGTGTGTGTGTGTTTTTTTGGTTTTTGCATGTGGATGTCCAGTTGTCCCAGATGATCTTTTCTCTATTGTGTTGCCTTTGCTTCTTGTCAAAGATCTGATGAGCATATTTATGATGGTCTGTTTCTGAGCTCTCCATTCTTCTACACTGATCTATTGTGTATTCTTTCACCAGTATCATACTGTCATGACTACTATAGCTTTATAGTAAGGCTGGAAATCAGGTAGGGTCAGTTCTCTGCCTCTTTTCTTCTCCTTCAAAATCCTGTTGCCCATTCTGGGTCTTTTGGTGCTCCATATGAACTTTAAATTAGAACCCTCATAGACTGCTAGTGAGAATGTAAAATGGTGCAGCCATTTAGAAAACATTTGGGAAGTTCCTAAAAGGGTTAAAAATAGACTTCCATTCCACTCCTATGTGGAATTGAAAATAAGAGAATTGAAAACGTGTTTACATAAAAACTTGCATACAAATGTTCATAACAGCATTATTCAGAAGAGCCCAAAGTGGAAACAATCCATATGTCCATCAGCTGATGAATAGACAAATAAGCTGTAATATATTCATATAATAGTATACTAATTAGCAATAAAAAGGATGAAATACTTATCCATGCTACAATATGAATAAACCTTGAAAACTTTATGTTAAAGAAACCAGTCACAAAATACCACATATTGTACGATTCCATTTATTTGAAGTATCAAAAATAGGCAAATATATAAAGACAGACAGTAAATCAGTGGTTGCCAGGGCCTGGGGATTTGGAGAGAAATAGTCGTATCTAAGGGGAGAGACTGCTATTGGGTAGGGGATTTTTTTTTTGGGGGGGGGAGGTTACAAATACATTGTAAATTTGATTATGATGATGTTCATACAGATCTGTGAATACATTAAAAATATTGAGTTGTACATTCTCAGGTGAATTTTATTATATGTGAATTATATCTCAATAAAGTCATTATTTTTAAAAATACATATAAAATTAAGGAACTTTGTTACATGTCAGTTATATCTAAGTCATAATTTTTTGAAAGAAAGAACCCTCCTTAATTTGATAAAGACTGAAAAACCCAAAATTGTCCATGTGATACTGTAGGAGGAACTTGACACCCATTTCCTTTAAGAACAAGAAGGAGATAAGAAAACCTGCTATTCCCACTACTGTTTGGTATAGTACTAGAGAACCAAACATTCCAAATAAGAAAAAAGAAAGAGCAAGGGCACAAAGGAAGAAATAAAACTTAATATATGGGGAAGATAAATTATCAACATAGTAAAATCATAAACTGTTGATAGATATAAATGTTACTTTGTTGCTCTGTATTAACTATAAGGAAATAGAAAACAAAGAATGTATGACACCATTTACAATAGCAATTAAAACTATAAAGTTTATAGAAAACATCCTAGAAAATATACATAATATCTTTTTGATACTATTCATTAGTGTCTTGAGAATATATAATCAAATCTGAATAATTGGACTGTATGTTTACAGATTAACTATTTCAATATACTAGTAGTACAAGGGGCAACAGAACCCTTATTAATTTATAAGTTAAATACAATACCTATCAAACTTCTAATAGAATTTTTATGATAAGTAAAAGAAGCCACACTTAAAAGCCCATATACTGCCTGATTCTATTTTTATTTCATTTTGGAAAATGACTCCAGGGACAGAAACTAGCTCAGTGATTGCCAGGGTGTGGCACTGACTTCATAGAGTAACTGGAGAAATTTTGGAGGTGATAGAATTGTTCTTTATCTCAATTGTATTGTTGTATACACAATTATATGTGTTTGTTGAAACTCAGAGACTAATATACTGAAAAGGATGACTGCATGACCATGGACACAAAAATCCTTTAAAAACATTAGCAAATATACAAAAAGAATAGTACATCATGACCAAGTTTACTTTATCCCTTTATCTTAGGAATGCAAGGTTGTTTTAGCATTCAGAAGTTAATCAGTTAGTAATATTAATAAACTAAGGGAGGGAAAAACCTATATGATTATCACAATAAATGCAGGAAGAGCATGACAAAATTTAACAACTATTCATTACAAAAACTCAGCAAAGTAGAAAAGAACTTTCTATAAATATTATATTATTTAAACTTGCACTCTTATTTGTAACTAGTGGCCTGGTGCATGAAATTTGTGCACAGAGGGGGGTTTCCCTCAGCCCAGCCTGCACCCTCTCAATTGGGGACCCCTTGGGGGATGTCCGACTGCCAGTTTAGGCCCGATGCAGGGCCTTCAGTTGTTTTGGACGTTACAGACCCTGGATTTTTATATATTAGGATTAGGATACTCAGGTTACACATTCTTTTATATGTTTATTCACTTTTTAGATTTCCTGTTGTAGAGCTGCCTATTCAGGATCTATTAAGGACTTACTGTTCATCTTATCGATTTATATGATCTAATAATATGTCATAAAGACTGCTTATGCCATTAGAATTTTGTTTTACTCTGCCTCCTGTGCACACAGCTAAGCTCTATTTCCCACAATCCTTATATCTAGGTAAGACCAGATACCTTATGTGACCATATCATCTTATGTGAATAAACACAAATATAAATGTTTTTCTCTTTCCTTTATTCACTCATCCAACAAATATTTTTTAGGGTTCCAAGCACTGTTCCAGTCACTGAGTTATATTTATAACAGTAGGAAAATAAAAACAAAATCTCTACCTGAATTGTGCTAACATTTTAGAGCAGAGAAACTGACATTACATAGGTAAAGTTATCATTTCACATAGAATAAGTGCTATGGGTGAAAATAAAGTAAAGAAAAAAATAGGGGGGTATCAGAATGAGGGTTACAGTGTTAAATAGTGTGGTCTGTGAAGAGCTCACTGAGAAGGCATCACTTAGGTCAAGGCTTAAGGGAGATGAGAGAGTTAGTCATGCAGGTATCTGGAGGAAGAATGACCCAGGAAAAGGAAAAAACCATTTTAAAAAAGTCCCCTAGGGGAAAGCATGCCTGGCATGTTAAATACACACACACACACACACACACACACACACACACACACACACACAAACAACAACAACAACAACAAAAAACAAAACAAAACACAAAAAACACATTCAAGGAGCTCAGTATAGCTTAAGCAGAGCTGAGTATAATAGAAGTGACTATAAAATCATGTGAAAGAGCTAGATCGGTAAGGTCTCCTGGCCATTGGAAAGACCTGAGCCTTTCCTCTGAGAGACAGGAGAAGCCTTTGTTAAAGGTCTGACACGACAGCTTCTGGCTGCTAAGATGCACATGAACTGCAAGATACCAAAGGCAAAGTCAGGGAGGTCAGTTAGAGACCACTGCAATTATTGAGGTGATCCATGATGGCGGCTTGGACCAGGGGAGTTGCAGGGTAAGTGGTGAGAAATGGCCAGATTGTGGATATATTGAAGAGAGTAACCAACAGGATTTCCTGCTCAAATAGAGGTGGGGATATGTGAAAGAGGGAACTGAGCAACTGGAAGCATGGAATTGCCATTTTTTGAGGAGCGAAAGGGGTGCATGTATGAGGTCAGGAGTCCCATTTGGGACCTGAAAGTCTGTAATGATTATTAGACTTCCAAGTGGCGATGTCAAGCAGGCAGTTGGATATATGAGTCTGGAGTTCAGGGGAGAAGTCTGGGCTGGAGACATACATTTCCAAGTAGTCATCACTTTCTGGTATTTAGAGCCATAATTCAGGATGAGATCACCAATGGAGTGAGCAGAGTTACAGAAGAGGATGAAGGACTGAACCTCCTTGGGCTTACCGATAACAGTCCATATGTTAATAGTCCCGTGTTTTGAGTGCTCTACTAGGCTCCTTAGTCAGTGGAAAGTGGTATGTACAGTGGAATATACCGTATACTACGGGCAGCATACTGCGAACTCCTTTAGCCAACTCCTGCTCACTAATTCTAGTGTATTTTCAAAGGCATGGCTTTATCCATTCTATCAGCTCTGTCATGTATTGTATTCTGCAGACGCTTTGATATATAATGACTGAAAAAAAGGGGGTGTAAGTATTGGCACTGGGCCTGCAGCAGGGTATCACTCAGGGTGTTAAATGCAAATTTTGAGGTCACTGCAAGTGCCTACACTGAAGTGACTGAGGAAATGAAGATAAGAGTTAGCAGGTGAAAAGTAGAAGCGCTTTGATATGACGAAACATGCTATAAATACCCCTGCAGCCCATGGAGAGCATCCAGTAACTGTAATCAACAGTGGCTCCCAGAAACTGTGGGAGGACATGTTTGTCACCTCAGGGGATTTAAAGAGCAAAGAACATTAACGGCCAAGAACACATTTCTATGGGGATTATGTACAGATGATGTGGCTAATGCTACCTATTCCAAAAGCACGGAGTACTCCTCTTCCCACCTCAAACAAGATGTTCAAACATGTGCCTATGATACTGATGACAAATCACATCCCCAGTTTGCCTTTGATTCTGTTACATTTTCTAACACACAAATAGTTTACATCTTATGTAATCAAACCCACAGATATTTTCCTGCTTTATTTCTTCCATTGTTCTTACGATTAAAACTATTTCTCAATCCAATTCTAGTATTTTAGGAATAGCCATCATTTTTAGCGGTTGTTTCACATTCCATGTTCCATCAAATAGATGCATGAAGAAGAATAAAGTTTAGCTGCTGTTGTGTTGCTTTTTAAATTATTATTAAATTGATTGGGGTGACATTGGTCAACATAAACATATAGGTTTCAGTCCTGGGTTTCTATCTTATAAGATAGGTATGTTGCTTTTTAAAAAAATACATTTTATTGATTTTTTGCAAAGAGGAAGGGAGAGGGATAGAGAGTTAGAAACATCGATGAGAGAGAAACATCATCTGCCTCCTGCCCACCCCCTACTGGCATGTGCCCACAACCAAGGCACATGCCCTTGACCGGAATCAAACCCGGAACCCTTCAGTCCACAGGCCGACACTCTATCCACTGAGCCAAACCGGTTAGAGCTGTATGTTGCTTTTTAATGTTGACTCCCCACTTTGGCTGTGAGGAGAGTCCTTGATTATGTGAGACTAGCTGGAGACTCCATGCATTCTCATACTCTCCAGCTAGAACTCTGTTTATAAACATCTTTCTAGAAACGGAACGGTGGCTGCTTTGTTCACGCTGTGCAAGGGAACCTCTTATTCCAGGACAAGTCCACACTCATGCTCCTTCAGGGACTGTGGTGCCACAATGTACTGACTCACTTGCCTTTCACCCAGTTCTTAGGACATCCACAGGGCCCCTGAGGATTTTCCGGCTACTTGTTCCTCTCAGTGCTGTCAGTGTCTCTCTTTGAGGCTCAGGGTCCTTTGTGACCTACTTTTCTGAGATGATGAACTCACAGGTCTGTGGCTAGAACTCTTTTGAATGAGCCTTCCCTCTCTTCCCCTGAAGGACCCTGGGTGAAAGCAGAGAATTTTGGCTTCAGCACCCACCGAGTACAGGGATGCAGCAAAACAAACTCCATTCTTGGGTCCAAAGACCTGAGCTACAACCTTCTTGCATCCGTGATTCAATGTGTCCCCCACACAACTTGGTCATCCTCCTGCATCTTACTGTCCTCACCTGTAAAATGAGGACAAGGAACAGCACTGTTTCGAAGATCCCTCCCAGATTAAAAGGCTCATCTTTCTTTGATTCAAGATCATATGACATTTTACATTCTGTTTCAGGGAAGGTGAAGTAAAGAGGTATTGCCAGAAAAAAATGAATCACCCTAAAAATATTGCTAGGGTGCCACTATACTCTGGTTCCATGAGAGAATGATGCCCTAGTGCCTTAAGGCAGTGGTCGGCAAACTGCGGCTGAGCCGCGGTTTGCTGCTCTGTTGACTGAGTTTGCCGACCACTGCCTTAAGGTATTCATTGTGGGTTATACATTAACTTCTCTCCTAATTAGGTACTGATTACGGACTAGCCTTGATAAAAGTGTTGCTTAAAACATCTTCTGTTCAGTGGCTCACATAAGGAACTTCAGATGCAAAATTGGGTTGGACATTGATGAACCCGATATAGCTGGGATGGTGTGTGTATGTGTCTTTGTATGTGGTTGGGCATGTGCCTGTGTGTGTATGTGTGTGCATATGTAGGTGTTGAGATGGGAGGGCATTGTCCTTGGAATAAGCCGAAGGAGTCAGAAAATCTGTGCAGCCAGTGAAGTTGGCTTCTTTGCTACCTGGCACCAGAAACTACAACCCTAACATCTTAGCGTCCTGTCCATAGGCAAAGCCTGCTCTGGCAATACAATTGTGCACTACAGGAGTGTGACCCCAAGTAGTTTTGGATACTGGATGTGAATGAGTGCTTCATTACAAGAAGGGTGGGGAGGAGTATTTGTAGTGCTCAGATGAGTCTGCAAAATGCAGGGTTCCACAAGTTTCTGTGCTGTAGGACCTGTAGCGCACTGTTTTTATTTCGTTGTTCAGGATCAGGCTATACAGTGTTTGCTAAATGTCTATGTCCTTGGGGGAGCCTTTCGTCAAAGGAAACCTCACGAGGCTGATGCTTCTGGGACAAAAAGTGAAAGCTGGTCCACGGAAACTCCAAGTGTTCCTGGAGACTGTCGTTTTAGTCAGGATTAGAATCTTAAACTTGATCTCAGAGAACAAGTTTGGAAAATTCTCTGGGCCAGTGGTGGTTCCCCTGGCTGAAATCCCATTTAGGTTAGAGCAGTGGTCGGCAAACTGCAGCTCGTGAGCCACATGCAGCTCTCGAGCCACGGTTTGCCTCTCTGTTGACTAATGAGTTTGCCGACCACTGACCTAGACTCTCGATCCCAATAATTACAGGCTGTTGTTGTTCCTTGTGATTAAGCCCCTATCCCAGTTTGCCAACCACTGGGTTAGAGGATTGCCTTCTCTATGTGTAGGTAAGAGGGACCCGGTTTTTGTCACCAAAGGTGAACATTTGCCTGCCTTTTAAGGCATGCCCTCCTCCTATTCCCATCCACCAACCAGAAGCTATTTTTTTGTGTTTGCTTTGGGAACAAACTTTAGCGGACAATGCTACGTGTTTACCTGCTATTTTCCAAAAGAGCCCTTGACCCTCTCTCTCTTCCCTAAAAGTACAGGCAGAAGACAAACATTCTGCCATTATCCCAAGAGTTTCCCTCTACCCAAGGACCAAAACTTTCTTACAGGATGCTTCTGTTAACCTTGAATTATTGCATTTCCACCAAACCCAATAAAACATTACACAAACAAAAAATAATGATTAAATAAGTAAAGTATGTGTGAATATACAAGCATTCCTGTACATAAGCAAATCAAAACAAAACCTTTAAGCAATCTTTTATAAATGCAAAAGCTGGATTTTCATGAATATTATTTCCCTAGGTACTTTCATGGTTTTTAAGAAAGTTGTTAATATACTTCAAGGCCAAAATGAATAGAAAAATTTTATCCTGCTGTCTTGAGTAAGAATCCAAAAATATTCAAGGTCTTAACATTTTAGTCATAGGGAATTACAGTTGCTAGACCTGATGACTCCAACTTAATATTTAAAATTATTTTACAATACATTATCAGATTTGTATAGGCCTATAGAGCTAAGTAGTAAACAGAAGCCTTAACAAATATACACATCTAACACATCCCTTTCCTGACCAACTCTGAAGGAGACAGTAAAGGGGTTTTTGATGAACAATTGGGGACCCAAACAAAAGGCCCGATTTCATTTTCAACAAGTCATCCAATATTATCTGAGTCAATTACATAAACATTGGAATGTCCCAACATCTAATTCCAATAGCAGGAGAGCAGCCCGGGTTCACAATGGAGATTTCTCAATGGGCAATGTCATTTTCCAGGTAATTAAAACTGTTTGTATAGGAGAGTAGATTTATCTTCTGAAACCATTTTAGTGCTAGTGCTCTCCTGAGTGGTATCAGTTGACACACTGCATAATCTAGAACAGACTAATTGCCGCATGATTTCTAATTTTTCTGCAGCCATGTAAATGAGCTAAGTCTGCACAGGTGGAGCCCATTAGAGTGAATGATTTCCCTCTCATGTTGTTATCTTCATTTGCCGTTGTCTTATCAACTCCAAGTAGGAAATCTGCTGTCCTGAAAAGCAGGCGAGGGAACAATGTCTGGCTGGAAAGTCTTGTTTCATTATTTTTTAATTCATATAGCCTTACCTGCTTAATGCAGTTTTCTGATTAGCATGCTAGGCAACCAGGAATGCATTTTTATTTAAATAAGGAGGCAGGGCTTTCATTTAAATGAAGAAATCATCTCCATTTCTTATCAGGGAACAAGGATTCATGATTCAATAATACATGAATTTAATAATGCATCATGGTAGACTTCACAGGTACTAAATAGCAATGCCAGAGAGGCTTAGTATGCTCCACTGGTTGTCATCTCCAAGTCCCAGTCAGGTTTATCCACAGCCCCTCCCTTCTTGTCTTGCATTATTTCCTTTCAGCACAGGAGTTGTGCTGTTTGCCACAGTCCTCTGACGCTGCCAAGAGCCCAACTCGCGGGCGGCGTCTTCACTTTACGACCGTGTTTAATAGCTGTTAAACTGCTGGACTTTAGCCTTTGCAAGAGTTCCCAAATTGGACCCAAGGGAGACTTGAAAGGGTTGGGAGGGAGAGAATCAGGAAAGAAAGTAAGGAACTTCATTCCCTACCACTAATTACTTTTTCCACTGAGCTATCTCTGCATCGCCTCCTTTGAGTGAGGGGAAACAGGCTACAGTGCATTGGCGATATCCAGGGCCGCATCATCTCTTTATAACTCTACTTGTGTTTCCCAGCTCGAAGATTCCCAGGCCAATGAACGTTCCACTCAACATTCCTTGGTTTTATGGTCTGTGTGACTCTCCCTGCCGTGGGCTGCCGGTGGATCGCGGGCCATTCTGCCTAATCTTGAAAGCAAAATGTGCAAGGAATTTAAGCCTGCCCAACTGAATTACCTGAGTGGCTTGACCAACAGGAAAACCAAGTGACATACATTGCTTTTCATCATCCATTTATTTGTTTTTCATTTTATTCAATTTAGAAAATTAGATAAAGCTGGTCCACTCCATTTTCTACTTCTTTCATCTGAACATAGTGGGTTCAGCTTTCGTTTCTTTTTTTTTAAGAATTTGAAAAATTTTATTTAGGGAAAATCAGAATGCACATGTGGAATCTTGTTGGCACAAGTACACACGAGCACAAAATGTGCTAAGTTTGTGAGAAAGATTCATTAAGCATCTAGAGTTTTTTTCATATGCTACAAAATGTTTCTCAACAAGCACAAATGTGTGCTATTGGGTAACCTAAATAAACTACTTGGCTGGCTTTAGTGAGTTTGTGAAATCAAATGTGTGTAATGTGGTCAGTAATACTATGGATTAATTCTATTCTGCTTGTTTTAGGTAAATCAGTGCTAATACCACAAATATGTTATAATCATCTTACGATCAAGATGGTATTATCGAAGATATTGTTTGTATACCACACAGAATTATTCTTCCACACAACTATGTACTCAGCATTGTATGTCAGGCATTGCTGGAAACATTGGGTATTAAAAAGATAAGACCCAGGTCTACCCTCAGGAAGCTCACAGTTTGTCCAGACAAATGGGAACAGAGAAAATACACACAAAGACTATGCAATGATACACAGAGACTTGTATGTACCAAATGTTGCAGCAGCACAGAGCAGGAATCCTCCAAGAACTAGTCCTCAGAAAAGACTTGTGAAATTGTGATTTCAAGGGTCTGTTCCCTAAGGCGTGATTGCATTGGTGGTGCTCTGTTTGAATCAATAATTTTTACTTTCTAGTCAGTTGTTTAGCCAGCAGTTGATCTGGCTTTGACATATTTTATATGGTTCCTTTGGCCAAAATAGCTGAATAAACTGAGCAAAGAAAAGCCCAGTAAAAGTAATTCTCAATGTTTTCAAAATGCAATTTACTCTTCCTTAGAGTTTATGGGTTTGTAAATATATGCATGAAAGGAGATTATTCTATGTTTACTTTTATGTCTTTATAATTTATATTCCACAAGAAGCCTTTAAGGTGAATTATACTAAACACACACATACACAAGCACACGAGCACTAGAGTAGTTAAAGTGGAAAGAGAATAGAACCGTTCGAGAGAAGGGGGTAGTTTGTACCTGGATCAAGGCATGAGAATTATGGTAACTAAGCTCAAAACTTCCTGGCAGTTGAATACATTTCTATGTAAATACTTTAAGAAATATAGTTCAAAGTACAGTTCTCTTCACTGGTCTTTTATCCATTTCTCCTGTGTGGGTGAGATGGGGAGGGGGCTGTAATAGTACAGAACCCATAAATCAACTCTAATCTCTAATGGCATTTTCCATTCACAGTCATATAGAGGTCATAGAATGAATTTTTCACCCTCCGCAGAATTTAGCTCCCCGTGATACCTTCACTTAAGAAGATTGTATCCTGGGACTTTCTCCCAGGCAGTCAAAATGGGATGTCAAATTCATTATCTTGCACCCTGCTTGGAGTACTAATCCAGACTACTTAGCTACAGAAACTTGCTTCACAGGTGGTGGCTGAAGTTATAGTATTTCTCTTTATATTTAAAGTTAATCCTATTCAGTATCAATAGCAAATCCTCTTAAAACATGTACATAGGAGGCCAAGCCAATATTTTGACATTCCTGGCTGGGAACTGTGCCATTAACACCTTCAATTAATCTCCAGGCAAGGTCATTAGACGACCCAGATTCAAGACCATATGTTAAGATGTTATTAGTTTTCCTGCAAAGGGAGTGTTTGGCCAGTTACAACTAGAAACAGATGCCCACCAGTAGGATCAGAAGGGAACAGTTGCCTTAGTTATGACACCTCACATCTCACCTGTCACCAAGATGGGGCAGGGAGCTCCCTAACTAATCACTGAAGTGGGAATTCAACCATTTTAGGCCCTTTATGAAGTTTATTACTATTAATAGTGAGCAACAGAAGAGAGAGGAAAGAATGAAGCTCCATAGAGGAAACTGATCTGATTGTAAATTCCCATCTTAGGAAATTGTCTAATATATTCCCTAGAACATCAGAAAAACAATGGACTAGTATCAGAAGGGGATTTACACATTCATTCTCCCACCATTTAGGTGTGTGGTCTAGAAAAACTTACCTAACCTCTCTCTTCTTCACTTTTTTTCACGCCTAGAAATGGAAACAGGGCAGTTGAGGGTGCCAGGAGAGGGTATTATAAAATGAGGTAGTGCATGGGAAACATGTTTGAAAACTAAAATTCGCTCTTTAAACTTAAGGTGTGCTCTATTTTTATAACTGACAAATTATAGTTTCTGTGAAATAGCATATATTTGGATATAACCCCATTGCAACTGTTTGAGCTAATGGCCAAATCCATTTAAAATAATCTCTTGTAGAGATCAGGATCTCTTGATTGTAAGCCATTTGTCTAAAGGACCACCTTTTGAATTGTTTCCAAAGTACAGTAGAGCTCTCTGCAATGCTACTACAGTGTAGAAGCAGACGAGAACCACTCCTAAGACAGGGTGCATATCCTACAATCTCAGTGAGATTTGTCGAGGGCTTGCCCATCTACCAAAGCTGAATTTTATTATATGAGCCTGCGATGTTCACTGAAAGGCTTGTAGAGGACTGGCTCTCAAATTTGAGCGAACAGCCAAAACCGGTTTGGCTCAGTGGATAGAGCGTCGGCCTGTGGACTGAAAGGTCCCAGGTTCGATTCTGGTCAAGGGCATGTACCTTGGTTGCGGGCACATCCCCAGTAGGGGGTGTGCAGGAGGCAGCTGATCGATGTTTCTAGCTTTCTATCCCTCTCCCTTCCTCTCTGTAAAAAATCAATAAAATATATTTTTTTAAAAATAAAATAAATAAATAAATAAAAAATTGAGTGAACATCCATCGGAATCACCTAGAGGGACTGTTAAAGCACAGATGCTTGGACTCCACCTCCAATAGGTCTGGGGTGTACCTGAGAACTTGACTTTCTAAGAAGCTCTCAGCTGAGGCTGACACTGTACTCAGGAGACCATGATTCAAGGTTCCCTGCCTTATAGTCCTCTCCTGTTGGTTAAAAATGAAATTAGATGTGGTTTTCAAAGGTGGTTCAATCCCAGAGCTTCCCAGAAGGGAGCTCTCTTCTCCCCTTCCAATGAGAGTAATTGCATTTTTATCCATTGTATTTATTAGTATCCTGCATAGGAATTAACTTGGAAACCAAAACACTACGTCAAAGGTTTTCTAAAATCTCTTCAGACTCTAATTTCTACAACCATCTGTGACTTTGCAGCCCAGAAGAACCATGAACATCTTTTCATCCCAATATCCTAGCATGTGCAGACACAACTGAGTATCCTGGGTATTCCCAAATTACCAACTTGCCTCAAGTTGAAGAGTGACTCAGAAGTAAAAGAGGTTTCATAAGCCTAAAGCACCCAAACTCAGCATCATGTGTCATGTCAATAACTTGAACATGGACAGTGCTCTCTGGAAGGAAAGGACCCAGTTCCAGGAGGGGAACTGATGTCTTATAAAATTTACCATATTTTCTGGCGTATAAGACGACTGGGCGTATAGAAGATTTTCCTGGGTTAAAAAGTCGTCTTATGCACCGGAAAATACGGTAAGTAGCCTTAGCCAGCCTTTCCCCTGGTAATTTGAAGTAAATTAAGCATTTGCTGCTTGAGGGTCTCCACACATTTCTTCCTTATTATACTCCTTTCGTCTAGATATTGGACCTGCATTCAGTAAAACAAGTCCATTGGGATTGTCAGTATCACTCACTGGCTCACAGGAACACAAGAGAATGTTTGGGGTAGTGAGCCTAAAGACCATGGCAGTAGGCAGTGAGTAGCCAGTGGCCTGGTAGATGTCAGATGTCCTCCAGGGCACCCGTCACCAACCTTTCGGACCTCACGGACCACCAGTGGTCTGCGGACCATCGGTTGGCGACCACTGCTCCAGAGCATAGTTTAGGTGTCTCAAGTCCTTGCAGGCTTTCCCTGAGAAAACTGCTAGTGGCTGGAATGTTGGGATCTTGCTGAATACTAAAGTTACTAATACTGATATCATTATCCATCAGGTGCCAAGCACTCTGCTAGCATCATGCATCATTTTCCTAATCTACACTTCCTCAGACACATTTGCCTCTCAGAAGAAGCATATATAGTTGGATTGGCACCCAGGTGCTTATCAGCTTGCAAACTGTCTATCGGTCCCTCCCCTCTTTACCAGCAACAGCCCCCTTATCTCCTGGGAGTCTGAAGACTGTGAAGATAGGCAGCCACACTGTACATTTGGAAACCACTCCCTTAGGCTTCTTTTAGTTCTGTTCTAATTTCATTCAGACTTGAGGCCTAGGGCCCTCTGGTTGTGCTGGGCCCGTGGCAGCCTTTTGAAGTGAATCCAGCTGCACCTCATCTGCCCAGCAAAGCTATAGCTTTCATAGTGCATAGCACTCAGAAGCAAGAATCAATTAACTTTTAGGACAGGAAAAATGAATTGCTCCGATTGCTGAAGCAGGGGTAGCTTCTGTAGTAGTCAGAGAAAGGAGTCCAGAGAGCAAACTGCCATGTCCTCAGCTCAGGAGCAAGGAGAGTAGCTATCCTCTTAATGACCGGAGCCTGGATGTCTGTGTAGAGTGCATTGAGAACACAGAAAATTGATGGTTGTGATTGGGGGGAAATTTAACTAGAAAACATGCAAAGATATCCATTGGATTTTCAGTGCAATTTCCTAATGACATTAAGAATGCCCCTGTGAGCTGTCCCTATATATTCTACTTCCTTTTCTCAACTGCTCGTTTATTTTTAAACTATAGGCCTGGTGCACGAAATTCATGCACAGGTGGGGTCCTTAGACCTGGCTGGCGATCAGGGCTGATCAGGGCCTTCCAGCTGCTGGCCGAGGGGGGGGGGGGGGGGCTTCCTGCCGGCTGTTGGCTGCCAACTGCCATCCAGGACCTATCTGATGGGGGGAGGGACCGTGGGAGGTTGGCCAGCCATGAGGAGGGACCAGGGAAGGTTGGCCAGACACAGGAGGTTTGCTGTGGGAGCGCACTGACCACCAGGGGGCAGCTCCTGCATTGAGCGTATGCCCCCTGGTCAGTTAGCATCATAGGGACTGGTTGTTCTGGACGTTCTGTTGTGGCTCAGTGGTTGAGTGTCGACCTATGAACCAGGAGGTCATGGTTCGATTCCCAGTGAGGGTACATGCCCCAGTTGTGGGCTTGATCCCCATTGTGGGGCATGCAGGAGGCAGCCAATCAATAATTCTCTCTCATCGTTGATGTTTCTCTCTCTCTCTCTCCATCTTCCTTCCTCTCTGAAATCAATAAAAAAAAATTAAAAATAAAAAATAAATTAGTTGTGAATCATGTTAGATCCATGAAGGTAGATGGTATAAGCGGTGTTTACCACTGTATTACTGAATGCACTAGAACCCTGATATAAACCTGGCATTAGACACAGGAATCAGAAATGCCCTCCTCTATCAGTACATGGGATGCAGACCTGTTTCCATCTTGCTGTAAGTCCTCACAAGATACTACTTTGTTCTATGTGGACCCAGTTCACAGGCTGGAATTTGTAAATGATTTCAAATAGAAATCATCTCCAGGACAAGCAGCACCTTAAACAACTAAAAACGATGATAGATAGCAACAGAAGCTATCAGATAGCTCTCCTGGTGCAAACAGGGAGACATCTCTGAAATACAGTATTAAATGAAAACCACCTGGTGCATATAAGTGTAGGTATACTGTTTGCATTTTCAGGAAGGCTGCACTGAAAGCTAGAACAGTGCTTACCTCTGGGGAGAGGGACTAAAGCTAGAGGACAGAACAGAGTCTACCTCACACATTTCATATACTTTGAATATTTTTTTGAATAATATCCACACGTGCATATTATTCTTTCAAACTTTTTAAATCAAAACTACTCTCATCTTCTATTATCAACAACTCATAAGAGAAAAACATTTAAAACAAAAAAGGGGGAGGACATCTGTAATCATAAAAGCGTAATATGCTAATTAGACTGGACAGCCGAACGACCTTCCGGATGACCTTCTGGATGAAGCCAGGGCTGTGAGGGCTGAGGGCAGCCGCCATGGCTGTGAGGGCTGAGCCCCTTGAACGAATTTCTAATAGTCTTATAATAAAGGATTGTTCATCCAATTAAGTTTTAATTAGCTGAAACAAAACAAAACAGAAAACAAACATAAATGAATAGGCACCCCCCCCCAAAAAAAAGGTATCTTAGTGATTGCTTGCATGAAGTACAAGCGTCTACTCCAAATGGCAATGGTGTTCAGCCTTTGGTGTGGGTATTGATATAGGTGACAGATGTGGATAAAGAGTATTGCTGGGATATGATTTTCATTTGCTAGCACTTCCCTGGGAGCGAGAGGTGGTCCCTCATCCCCACCAGAGTTGGTGCCCCACCAGGGGCCTCCTGAGAAGGACAGTTACCCTCCTGTCTGTTTTAGCAAGAAGACTCTGCACCTTCCTTAACACATAATTGCTGGGGTGGGATGCTGTGTAGGCGTGTGTGCACACCTGCTCAGTTCAGGAGAAGGCTGCCTGCAAAAGGAGCATCAAAGGATGACAAGGGATATGGAGATGCAGAATCAGAGATAAAAGGGACCACATTTTACTAGCAATCATGGCAAATATCTAACTTGCATAAGTGAAGCCAATTACTGTATTATTGCCTCCTTTTGCACTGTGCACAGTAGGGATGTCACTGGATAATGGTTTGCATGT